>NC_060075.1:16330530-16633560 GCF_922984935.1 Meles meles | reverse complement strand
GTTCAAGCACCTAGGGTGCTTAAAAAAGTACAGAGACTGGGGCCACATCTCAGAGGTTCAGATTCCATTGTTTTCAGGTGAAACCAGGGCATCTGTATTATTTTAAGATCTTCATAGGGGATTTTATTTTGTAGTCAGGTTTGAAACCCACTATATCTAATCGATTGAGGCATGTAGGAATTGGGTTTCCAAAAAGATGAGTGGGGGGGAAAAAAAACAAACCAAGATACTAGATGTTATCTTAGTTCCCTGAAAGATCCATCTGTGAATTTCAAGGGGAAAAACCAAATATGATTGTTCTACTAATAGACAAATTATGCATATATCACAATCACAGGATAGTATGTGAAGGAACAGGAATATCAGGATTGCATATAGAACTGTCCTTATAAATTGATGCTAATTTTTCTACTCGAATGAAATATAAAGAAAGGGGGAGAAGCGACACAAAGCCCAGTGGAGGAGATGCATGAAAATGAGACTCCATCTCTTATTTTGCCCAAGGCTCCCTTATTAGCCTCATCCAATCAGGGTAGCTGTCTTTCCTTTATGGCTGGTATCCATTCAGATTAGTATTCAAAGATCGCATTGTTATTGGTAAGTGACTTTCATAGCTTATTAGCTACAATGCATACTAATTCTGAGTGATGGAGAAGTGTTAATGTCAGAAGGAATTTGCACTTGAGTTTCTGCCATTTCCAGCTAACTTCTTGTGCCTCTGAATATCAAGGACTCCAGAGGACAGAGAAAGGGGCAGGGCTGGGGAAGGAGAGAAGGAGGGAAGGAGGAAGGGAGTAGAGTGGGGAGAGACAGAGAGAAAGAGGAGAAATGATCTAGTTTTGGGTGGGGGGAAGGGCAGGTGGAACAGAACTCTCATGTACAACCTTCTGTATTCCTAAACACATGTAAATCAGCTCTGATGGATTTAATAGAAAGGCATCTTTACTTTCCCTTTATTTTATAATCCAGAATTTATACATTTGGTTACTTTTAAAATTTTTTTATTTTTTTAAGTGTTCCAAGATTCATTGTTTATACATCACATCCAGTGCTCCATGCAATACGTGCACTCCTTAATACCCACCACCAGGCTCCCCCCAAGCCCCTGCCCTCCCTCCCCTCCAAAACCCTCAGTTTGTTTCTCAGAGTCCACAGTCCCTCATGGCTTGTCCCCCCCTCCAATTTCCCCCAACTCACTTCTCCTTTCCATCTCCCAGTGCCCTTCATGTTATTCCTTATGCTCCACAAGTAAGTGAAACCATATGATAATTGACTCTCTCTGCTTGACTTATTTCACTCAGCATAATCTCTTCCAGTCCCATACACGTTGATACAAAAGTTGGGTATTCACCCCTTCCGATGGAGGCATAATACGCCATTGTATATATGGACCGTATCTTCTTTATCCATTCGTCTGTTGAAGGGCATCTTGGTTCTTTCCACAGTTTGGTGACTGTGGCCATTGCTGCTATGAACATTGGGGTACAGATGGCCTATCTTTTCACTACATCTGTATCTTTGGGGTAAATACCCAGTAGTGCAATTGCAGGGTCATAGGGAAGCTCTATTTTTAATTTCGTAAGGGATCCCACACTGTTTTCCACAGTGGCTGCACCAACTTGCATTCTCACCAACAGTGTAAGAGGGTTCCCCTTTCTCCACATCCTCTCCAACACTTGTTGTTTCTTGTCTTGTTGATTTTGGCCATTCTAACTGGTGTTAAGTTGGAATCTCAATGTGGTTTTGATTTGAAACTCCCTGATGGCTAATGATGATGAGTTTTTTTTCATGTGTCTGATAGCCATTTGTATGCCTTCTTTGGAGAAGTATCTGTTCATGTCTTCTGCCCATTTTTTGACATTGTTATCAGTTCTTTGAGTGTTGAGTTTGAGGAGTTCTTTATAGATCTTGGGTACCAGCCCTCTGTGTAATTTGTAAATATCTTCTCCCATTCCGTTCATTCATTTGCTTATTAACAGGGATTGGGAATCCGTACAGCTCAAAACGTACTTTGGTTTTAACCCCTGACTTGATGACTTGATCCTAGATCTTAATGACAAGGTATTTTTTTTAAAAACACCCTTAGATGGGCTGTACTGCATGTGTTTCATAGCTATCCGACCAATGTTTCCTGAGTGCCTGCTCTGTGCCAAGCCCTATTCTTAGTTTAGGGGTTTCCGTAATGTGCTGAATAGACAGATTGTTTGTTGTCATGGATTCTGACAATCAGCAGATACTTACATTTATAACCAAAATCAAATAAAACTGAAACATTCAGTTCACACCACGATCATCAGTAATTTCAGAGATACCATCTAAATGTTTTGCTCTAGGATGACTGTTTCAAATGATCGCTTTCTGTCTAAAGGCTTTCTTACAGAATGCTCATTCATTTACTCATTCGTTTATTCATTCATTTCTTCACGGCTACCGTGTGTTCATCAAATATTTGTGGAGCTTCTACCCGAGGAATACAAGCGTTGTTGAGAGCATGGAGTGGGCTCTGCTTTTCGTTCTATCCCAGCACATGTCACAGTGCTCTGCATATTGTGAGGTGCTGAGTAGTTGTGAGGAGACGGAGGATTTACTACGTACTGGATTAGCAAGTGCGCAGACAGGGCCCCAGCTGTTTGGGCTTCTTGCCTTAGCTAACTTTTGTTTGTCTGAGTCTCTTCTCCCCCCATGGGTATTTATATTTCCCTCCAATTATATTGTTTTTTTTTCTTCAGTATTATCTCCAAGTACTCGTCTATGAAATTCTCCCAAATCCTGTGAATGGTAAGAATCATTGAGATTATTTTAGTGGGAATTTAAAAAATAAACTATAGTCTGATATTATGAGTCTAATAACCTATTATGGTATGTTTTGATTTGGTTAGTATTGTTTTTTTTGTGTGTGAGATTTTACTGAGAAATCATGTTTAATCCGGGTTGAAACTAGTATCTCTTACATGTGTGCTCAGAAAGGAGATATGAGAAGCCTTCTGCTATAAGAAGTTACCATTTTAATGACTGGATTTTTCCAGAATTTAAAGGTAGGGAGCAATGTCTTTGACCTTTGATACAGAGGTACAAGGGAAACAGGCACTTAACCTAATTTTATTTTTTAAAAAATTTTTAAAAGATTTCTATTTATTTATTTGACAGATCACAAGTAGGCAGAGTGGCCCGCAGAGAGAGGGGGAAGCAGGCTCTCCCACTGAGCAGAGAGCTGGATACGGGGCCTGATCCCAGGACACTGAGATCATGACCTGACCTGAAGGCAGAAGCTTTAACCCACTGAGCCACCCAGGCGCCCCTTAACCAATTTTGTTCCTTAAGGTGTACAGCCATTTACAATTAATTTTTAATCATTGCTGAAGAGTTTACGAGATTCTAATGCTTGAAACCCAGGGTTATCCCATTATAGCTGAGGGCATTTACTTGAAAAACCTGAGCAGAATTTTCATCCAGAGAGCACTGAAATCTGTAGGAAAAGCTCTCCTTTACAAATTGGGTGGGGTCAGCTCCACATTTGGAATAGGTGTATAGTTGGAGTGTGGAGGACAGAAGGAACTAGATACTAGCATTATTTCCATCTTTCACAGCAGAAGTTTGAAGGAGGCCTTCAACTGTAGCAGCTACTTCTCTGTTTGAAATAAACTTCTTCAGATTAATGTCATAGTGCCTTTGAGGAGGAGGTCTGCTCAGAAAGGTGTGGAGCCTTATGTATCATTAAATCCAAGCGAAACTGAAATGTTTCTGTTTGAGTATGTAATTTTCCTTTTAAGGGCTTCTGCTTCTGAATTCTCGGTGAACACCGAGTGTGTGAGGTCGTCTTGCACTGAAGTGCATGCTGTGTTCTTCACGAGAGCGGTAGGGAGGGTTCTGACATGCATGGGGTGTCCCAGGCTCCACAACATCTCTGAATGTCGAGTTGAGTATCTCGGAGCCGTCAGTGCGTGCAGGCGATGTCTCCGAAACGTCCTTGGCTGGTACGCTTGACCACCCTTACTTCTAGCCAGAAAAGAAGGACCTCCAAGAAGGCAGCTAGGTACAGTCCCTTGATTCAGAGCTTACATTCCAACGGGCCCTCCCCATGGGGTCGTTCATTCATACAGTGAATGATTTTGTGGGGACTGCATATCACAGGAAACAGATCAACCCAAGGCTATCTCGTGATCCCCCTTGTTTCCTCCCAGGGATGCTGTTAAAATAGTCCAGGATGGTGATCTTATTTTCTGAAAGATCCAGAGAAAATGATAACCTGTCATTTATTTATACCAAGATCATATGGTCTTGAAATAAGTTTGGGGATTTTCATTCTGAAAAGAGAAACAATGTTGGCCAGTGTGACAACCCCACTGTCTGAACCCTGTGTTCTTTCCTTCTTTGCTTCCTGCCGTAATTTATCCTTTCCTTCATCATTTCTTTCCAGGAATGAATAAATGAATGCATTTTCTCTCCCCTATTTCTACTTTTCTCCTTTTAGCTTTCATTTTCATGCAAATAGGAGAGAGACAGAAAGAGAATGGCAACTTCGATCCTTCATAAACTTTGTGTGGCTCACCTCTGTCTCCCACAGGGCTTGTCTCTGCTTTCTGTGTCTACGTGTGAGACATGAGCCCTTATAATAAATTCTCCATCACTTAAGCTAGGTTGAGGGGGTTTCTGTTTCTTGAAAATAAATAGTAACCTATGACTAAGATGATATTCATCCTGCAGCCGGCTCCTGGTTGTTCATGCCGCCAATGTGAACCACTTTCCATTTCAAGGAAACTCCTCAGGGCTGCAATGGAATAGTATCCCTTTTTACACATGCATCGTGATTGCTTTTCATTACAGTGTTCTGTATGATTTAAAATTTTAAATATGAAAATATGTTTCCAAGAAACACAAGGGAAACACTAAAAGGAGGAAAGAAAATAGAATGCAATCACAATTCAACCACCCAGTGCCCCATTATTAACATGTTGGTAAGTTTCCACTCTGATTATTACTGTTATTGTTGTTTCATTGTTTTAGTTCCCACAAGTAATACATTTTCTCTCTTTAAAAATTTAAACTAAGAGCTTCAGAGTCCCCATTAAGGCACTCCGAATCCTGATTTTTCAGTCATTAGAATGAGGCGGTTTTGTTGTGTAATCTTCCAGAATAATTCCCATACATTTACATACATATACAGGTGCTAGTGCAAATCGTAAAATATCATTTTGTCTTGTGTACGTAATGTATTTGTAAATGCGTTTTATTCTGTGCATATTATTTTACAACTTACTTTTTCACATATATTTTGTTCATTTCTTTAAATTCTTGCATAACAGTTCATACTTACATAGTAAATATTGTCTTCCCTATTATTAGATATTTATATTTTTAGCAGTTTTCTCAATTACGAGTAACACAGCAATAATACAGTTTCTTGCAGACGCCTCTGTATGCAGATATGCAAGTGTTTATCTCAGACTGTGCTTACAAATAGGTCTTAAGATAGATATATTTTACTTTTAATTACCACTGTGAAGGTGTTTTCTTAAGTAGCTACAGCTTACATTTCCCAGCAGGGAATGAGTGGGACAATTTCCCTATTTCCCCTCAAAGCTTTAGATCTTGAGCTTTTACCAATATAATATGCAAAGAAAAGATATAGTGTTGTATTTTAATACTTTTTATTTATTTGACAGAGAGAAATCACAACTAGGCAGAGAGGCAGGCAGAGAGAGAGGAGGAAGCAGGCTCCCTGCAGAGCAGAGAGCCTGATGTGGGGCTCGATCCCAGGACTCTGGGATCATGACCTGAGCTGAAGGCAGAGGCTTTAACCCACTGAGCCACCCAGGCGCCCCTAGTGTTGTATTTTAATTTCTCTGATTGTTATGGAAGTTGGATGCCTTTTCATAAGTTTCTCACTGTATTTATTTTTATCCTGGGCCAAGTTTTCTACTTAATCTCTTGTGTTTTTCTTAATGATGACTAAGATCTTTAAATACTCTAGATTCTGATCCTTGGGGTTTATATATCTTGCAAATACATTCTTCCAAACCAGGGCAGTTTCAACTTTTCCTTTGTGTGGCTTGCCTTCTTGTCTTTCTGCTTTCGTCTTAAGCTTTTAACAGTTTAAAATTCCTTTACTACCCCGATGTCATAAGGTTATTCTACACTTTTTTCTACCAAAATTTTTTATTATTTTTATTATTTAAATGTGTACATTGGGATTTTTTTTTTTTAGGATAAACGCTACCAGTTCTTTTACCACACCTCATTAATTACTTTTGAATAATCTGTCCTGTCACTTATGATGTGATATACCTTTACTATCATTTTATTTACATATATGTGGATCTGTTTCTGAATTCTCAACTAAACTCTTTTCTTATACATGTACCGCAGTGTTTTAATCACTTTGACTTTTATGACAGCGAAAGACCACTTACTCATCGATCTAAACCTTATTCCTAAAAACACTGAAAACTAAATTTCCAAGTCCCTCTTGGAGTTTGATTTTGGCCACATAAACTGCTTTGAGTCAATGGAATGTGGAGATTGTAACAAAATCTCAGAGTGATTCTTCTGCCTTGGAATTCGAGGAATATTGTGTTACTGGTGTACCTCTTTCAGATCTGTTTGGAAGTTATTTTGCCAGATCCTTGACGCTCTCTTACTGTTTGTCATCCTTATGACAGAAAGTTTATGATTCTGAATTGGTGATATGACAGGTTAGAAAGAATTTACATACTTGAGTCACTCTTTGGAAATGAGCTGACCAAGGGGAAGTGTCCAACCTACATTTGCTGTCTTAAACTACTGAGCTTTACAGCAATCGGTGTTACCGATATAAGGATTTGTACCTTGGAGTGCAGGCATAAAATGTACCTGAGAAATATTAAGTAATCAATACTTACTATTATTATTATTTTTTAAAGTGCGTTCAGGGTCACAAGTTTTTTGTGATACCCAGGGGAAAAAATGCTGAACTATTTCTTGCCTTAAGAGTTTCAGATTTAAATTATTATTATTATTATTATTTTTAAAGACTTTATTTATTTATTTGACAAAGATCACAAGCAGGCAGAGAGGCAGGCAGAGAGAGGGGGGAAGCAGGCTCCCTGCTGAACAGAGAGCCCGATATAGGGCTCAATCCCAGGACCCTGAGATCATGACCTGAGCCGAAGGCAGAGGCTTAACCCACTGAGCCACCCAGGTACCCCCAGAATTAAATTATTTTAAAATCAGTTTTACTGAGGCTCCAAAACCTCTCCTCTTTCTCCCTTACCGTTATCCCTCTCCCCACCAACAGCCCAAGGAAACCACTAATCAACATTATGTCACTATAAATGTGTTTTGTCTTTTGGATTATTTAAGACAATTTCAACTCTTTTGTGGGTAGTTTTTTAAACTGAGCATCATGTTTTGAGACTTATCCAACTAATTGTATACACATTGTTCCTTTTTTTGTTTTGTTTTTGGTTCTAATATTATCCATTGTTGCGTATACTACTACTGGCTTATCGCTTACAGGTCTGGAAACGTTCCGGTTGCTTCCAGGTTGGACTACCATTACTTAAGATGCTGTGAATATTCAGGTATGCGTCTTTTTTTTTTTTTAAGATTTTATTTATTTGACAGAGAGAGAGAGATCACAAGTAAACAGAGAGGCAGGCAGAGAGAGAGGGGGAAGCAGGTTTCCTACTGAGCAAAGAGCCCGATGCGGGGCTCAATCCCAGGACCCTGAGATCACGACCTGAGCCGAAGGCAGAGGCTTAACCCACTGAGCCACCCAGGCACCCCCCAGGTACAAGTCTTTGATTGAAGATATGCTTTTATTTCACTTGGGTAAACAGGAGTAGCTTTCCTGGATTGTATGGTAAGCATGTGACCTACTTTGTAAGAACCTGCCACGCTCTTTTCCAGAATAGGTATAACATTTTGCATTGCCACCAGCAATTTGTGAGTTTGAGAGCAACACTTCTTCAAGACTTGACTTTGTCAGTCTTTTTTTAAGTAAGACCATGCTGCATGATTATCTGGTTTTCTTGAGGTTGTAACTTGCATTTGTATAATGACTGGAAGTTGTAAGCTGCTTTTGTCTGTCAGCTATTTGTATCGTTTTTAGCAAAGCATCTGTGCAAGTCTTCATCCAGATGTTTATTGTTCTAAGTATACATATTCTCCTTGTGGAGTTGTAAAGATTATATGTCCTGGATACAAATCACATCAAACTGTTATGGATATTTTCTCCCAGTCTGTGGCTTCAGGTCCACTTTTTAACGATGCTTTTGGAAATTCTAGAGTTTTAATTTCATTGAAGTCTAATATAACATTGATGATTTGTGCTGTAGGGTTAATATTTGTTCATCTCAAGGTAGCAAAGATTTCCTTACTATGGTTAATCTAGAAATGTAATGGTTTTATTTATTTATTTTTATTGTGTTACTATAGTCACCATACAGTACATCATTGGTTTTTGATGCAGTGTTCCAAGATTCATTGTTTGCATATAACGCCCAGTGCTCCATGCAATCCGTGCCCTCCTTAATACCCACCACCAGGCTCACCCATCCCCCCACCCCTCCAAAACCCTCAGTTTGTTTCTCAGAGTCCACAGTCTCTCATGTTTTGTCTCTGCCTCTGATTTCCCCCAATTCACTTTTCCTTTCCTTTCCCTGATGTCCTCCATGTTATTCCTTATGCTCCACAAGTAAGTTTTAGATTTTACATGTATGTCCGTGATCTATTTGGGTACTTTTTCTGTCTGGGGTATATGTCACATAATCTTTTTTTTAAAGATTTTATTTATTTATTTGACAGAGAGATAGAGAGCACACATAGTCAGATTGTCAGGCATAGAGAGAAGCAGGCTTTCCATTGGGCAGGGATGCGGGGCTTGGTCTCAGGCCCCTGGGATCATGAGCGAGCCGAAGACAGGCATTTCACTGCCTGAGCCACCCAGGCGCCCTGTCACATGATGTCCTATTGACATTTTTGCCTTATGGATATTCAGTACCTCCAGCATGATTGGTTGAAAAAACAGTTTTTCCCCATTGTGAATGTCATATGAAACTAACTGAAATAATGAGTTTATTCTTCAGATATCAGTTCTCTTTTATCAATCTGTAGATCTTGATTATTCTAGTTTTATTGTAAATCTTGAACTCAGGCAGTGTAAGTTCTCCAACTTCATTCTTTTTAGAATTTTTTTTTACCTATCCTTTGTCCTTTGAATTTATGTATAAATATTGCAATAATTTTATCAATGTCTATAAAAAGTCTGCTGAGTTTTTTTTTTATTTTTTTTATTTTTATTTTTTTTCTTTTTTACAGATTGAGAGAGAGAGAGAGAGAGAGAGAGAGAGATTACAAGTAGGCAGAGCAGCAGCCAGAGAGGGGAGGAAGCAGGCTCCCTGCCAAGCAGAGAGCCCGATACGGGGCTCGATCCCAGGACCCTGAGATCATGACCTGAGCTGAAGGCAGAGGCTTAACCCACTGAGCCACCCAGGCGCCCCCTGCTGAGTTTTAAAATTGAAATTGTATTGGGTTATGGTTTGCTTCCACATGTTCACAGTCGCTCTAAAATTCTGACAAATTGTCAGATCCATAGGCTTGCTCATTCTCGTCTTCCGTCCCTTCGGCAATACCACAGGTATTGTGTTGCTTGTGTTTTTTCATCAGGAAGCACATAATATCTCATTCTGTTTTTATGGCATCAGCAACTGCTGAGTGTAAACGCTCAGCATTGGGGCTGCAAAATAGTGATACTGTAGTTTAATAATTAGTTTTATTTCCCGATTAAAATACTTTACAAAAGATGTTTACTCTATTTGATTATAAAATATTCATACCAGGAAGGCAAGATAAATACTTTGTTTTGCTTTATTTCAGTTTCAAGTTAATGAAGTGGTTCCCTGTTATCCTCTAAACATAAGCAGTTAGATTTCAGAAATGGTGTTATTAATTCATGTATTTCAAATATATTTGATGGGTTTTAATAAATAGAATTTTTTATCCTTTTTGAAAAGCTAACACCATCCTTGGGTATTTATTTTATAAATGGCATTTCACAATGTGAATTGTTAAGATGAAGTACCCTGAAAGAGGTAATTGTCAGAAATTTCCAGTTATACATGGAGTCACTGAATCCACTGGTTAAAAATATATGGTGGACCCTCTTACACTGTTGGTGGGAATGCAAGTTGGCACAGCCACTTTGGAGAACAGGGTGGAGATTCCTGAAGAAATTAAGAATAGAGCTTCCCTATGACCCTGCAATTGCACTGCTGGGTATTTACCCCAAAGATACAGACGTAGTGAAAAGAAGGGCCATCTGTACCCCAATGTTTATTGCAGCAATGGCTACGGTCGCCAAACTGTGGAAAGAACCAAGATGCCCTTCAACGGATGAATGGATAAGGAAGATGTGGTCCATATACACAATGGAGTATTATGCCTCCATCAGAAAGGATGAATACCCAACTTTTGTAGCAACATGGACGGGACTGGAAGAGATTATGCTGAGCGAAATAAGTCAAGCAGAGAGAGTTAAGTATCATATGGTCTCACTTATTTGTGGAGCATAACAAATAACATGGAGGACATGGGGAGATGGAGAGGAGAGGGAGTTGAGGGAAATTGGAAGGGGAGATGAACCATGAGAGACTATGGACTCTGAAAAACAACCAGAGGGTTTTGAAGGGGCCGGGCAGGGTGGGAGGTTGAGAAACCAGGTGGTGGGTAATAGGGAGGGCACGTACTGCATGGAGCACTGGGTGTGATGCCAAAACAATGAACACTGTTATGCTGTAAATAAACAAATAAAAAAACACAAAAAACCTTAAAATGGAAAAAAAATATATATGGTGGAAACGGGTGTGTGTTAGTGAACCACATGCCATAAATTACATTCCTGGTGAAAACACGTTATCACTGATAAGGTGGATGCGAGTTTCCTTTTTGTTCTTTCTGGTAAATTGCTTCAGAAAGTAGTCTATATACTTCCAGACACAAATGCCTTGTGGATTTTTAAATACTGAATGTAAAGGCACACTTTTAGGTAGTTTCACCTCAAATTTTATGGATTAAAGAGACCAACCACCCCCCTCCCCAAAACACTTGTTATCTTGAGATTGCGAATACAAGACTCTTCTTTACCACTATAGTTATGTTTGTAAGCCAAGTCATGGGTGCTGGGAAATGACTGTATTTCAAATGACTGCAGGTATATTCTGCCAAGAGAGCAAGAAGAGGAAGGAACAATATGTTGATAAGAGCCAATGATATTGGTCTGTAAATAATGATAGCAAAAGTCTTCCCTGGCGATTTCTGTTTATTTCCACTTTAGAGCTTCAGACTAGGTGGATCTTCTGGTACTAGAAAATTCACACTTTAGCTTTTCTAAGTTCTGCACTGTTAAGCCAATTCTTTTGAAGGAAATTCCAGTGCTGGACAACATGATTTGGATTCCAGATATCCCCCGTGGAGCCATGGTTGTTCTATCACAACTTCCCATGTTGGGGGTCACACATTTTTATAAGCTAGACAAATAAACAGAAGTAGAAAAAATACATTAATAGGTCTAGAGATGAAGATTATTTTGTACACAGAAGGCTTCTAATTTCCGACGTCTTAAACATTTTCTTAAGTCATTGTTTCTTTTTGAATATCTTTCTAGAATTTCATTGACTTCAATCTGCTGCTCTTATGTGTAGATATTACTTAGTTTCATCCATCCATCAATTCATCCATGCTTAATTATCATTCCAAATCCATACCTATTCATATTTTAATAGTTTTAAAAGTACAACACTGTTTTCTATTTCTGTACCTGTTTATACGTGTGGTTTCTTGTGTGTGTGTGCATGCGTGTGTTAACCTCGTGGTATTTGTATGTATATTCATTTGTATGTGGGAGTTAAAATGAGTGTCTATCCATCTGTCTCAAGTCTAACCATATATATATGTATGTATGTAAATGTATTTATATTATATTTGACTATGAATGCACATATATATTTTTAATTTTATTTATTTATTCGAGAGAGAGACAGAGTGAGAGAGCATGAAAGGAGAGGTCAGAGGGAGAAGCAAACTCCCCATGGAGCTGGGAGCCTAATGTGGGACTCGATCCCAGGACTCCAGGATCACGACCTGAGCTGACAGCAGTCGCTTAACCAACTGAGCCACCCAGGCACCCCAAAATGCACATATATTTTTATCATACATATACACACATGTACTGAATAAAATCAATATAGCCCTTATTCCATATCTAATATTAGTGGCCCATGCATAGATCTCTAACTTTATTGGTATTATTTAAATTTTTACTTAATAATGAATACATAAGAATACAGTGCCCAAACTAAGAACTAAAATATTGCCAATAACTTTTATCTACCTGTGTTCTCCTCTCATGACACATCTTCTTATACAACCTTCAACAAGATATTGAGTTTATGGCCTTTTACACTTCTTTTTAGTTTATTCCTTTCCCCCCCCCCAAGTTTTTATTTAGATTCCAGCTGGTGAACATACAGTTAGACTTTTTTACATCATAATTTATAGAGAGAACTTTATTGCTAGTTTTGGAACTTTATGTAAAGAACATATTATATGTTCCTTCTAAGGCTTACCTTCTTTACTCAGCATTCCATAATTAAAATTTATGTGCGTTGTATGTAGAGGGAATTTATTTATTCTCAGTCCTGCATAATATTCTAGTGGGTGACTGTATCAAACGTATTCATTTGCTCTCAACGGACATTTCCTTTTTCCCAGGCTGCTTCTGTTATGCACAGGGCAAAACCAAATTCTTGCACACCTATGCTAATGTTTGGTCGGACAGGTAAGAAGGAGAAAGATGCCAGGTCACAGTGAATGTTTCCTTTAAAAGGGAAAATTTGTACTTAAATTTCCTATGAAAACAGCAGCAGGCAATAACACTTTTATTTCTTCCCTTCCAATCTTTATGCCTTTAATTTATTTTATTTATCTTATTCCAATCTCAGACTTCGAATAGAATGTTAAATATACGCAGTAAAGTTGGGAATCCCTTTCTTGTTCTTAAATCTAGGGAGAATGTTTCCAGTATTTCCCCATAATTGTGCATATTGTAGGGGGTTTTGTTGTTACCCTGTATCAAGTTAAATTAGTTTCCTGTTTTTAGCTTATTGAATGAGTCTTTAATTTTATCACTTTTTTTCTGTATCGAGATGAGCATATGGCTTTTTCTACAATCTGTTAATGCAGTGAATTACATTTATACATTTTCTTATATTAAAATATTGTTGCATCCCTGAGCTGAATCTAACTTGTTCATGGTGCATTTTTTGAGAGAATTGAGTTTCCTTTGCTAAAACAGGCATACCTTGGAGATACTGCGGGTTTGGTTCCAGACCACTGCAGTAAAGTGAATATCACAGTGAAGTGAGCCAAGTGAGTTTTTTGGTTTCCCAGTGCACACGAAAGTTATGTTTCCACTAAACCACACAACACTATGCACTATGCTGACATAGTACACAATAGCGTGTCTAAATAAATGTACAAACGTCAACTTAAAAAAAGTTTATTACTAAAAAGTATTCATCATCATCCAAGCTTTCGGTGATCACTGATCACGGATCACTGTAACAAACATAGTAATAATGAAAAAGTTTGAAATATTGTGACAAGAACCAAACTTTGACAAAGTGAGCAAATGCTATTGAAAAAAATGGCGCCTCCAGACTCTCTGGATGCCGAGTTGCCACAGACCTTCAATCTGTCAAAAATGCAGTATCTGTGGGGTGCCTGGGTGGCTCAGTGGGTTAAAGCCTCTGCCTTCGGCTCAGGTCATGATCTCAGGGTGGTGGGATCAAGCCCCGCGTCAGGCCTCTGCTCAGCAGGAAGCCTGCTTTCTCCTCTCTCTCCGCCTGCGTCTCTGCCTACTTGTGATCTCTTGCAGTCAAATAAATAAATAAAATCTTAAAAAAAAAAAAAAAAAGGCAGTATCTGTGAAGTGCAACGCAGTGGGAAGTGCCTGTATTGTTTGAGATCGTGAGGAAAATAGGCTATAATATGTGTTATTTTATTTATTTGATCTAATAATTTAATTTATTTGGGTGGTATAAGTCAGGGTGTTGTATCCTGTCCCACAGCAAAAATGCTCCCAAAATGTAAGTGACTAATACATCATAGTTTTGTTTATTGCTTATGCTACATGCTCATCTCATACATACAGTCACACAGGCCGTAGGATGACCGAGCTTTCACCATCTGGAACGTGGCCAGTCACCAGGGAGAGAGGTAATTACAAAGCATGCACTTAATGTTAAAGACTTTTTCCTGGACGTCACACAAATCATAGCTACTCATGTTTTCTTAGCCAAATCCTGGTCAGATGACCATGGCTCTCCTCAAAAGAGTGGGCCCCTGCCATCCTCTCAGGCTTGGAAGAGGGAAATAACTAAACGATTGGTAAGTAGCCCCAAGGACGATCATAGTTCACAATTCTGGTAAGAAAATATTTAGTCCTGTCTATACCCCCATACAAAACATGCCACCCACCGAAGGGAAGCAAGGCTTAATTTCTTCCTAGTCATGATGTCAATTCCACAGCCCAGAGTTTCTAAGAGATTTGGTGGGTTTTGGCAGTTATCTTGATGTTAGGTCTGGATGTGGCTCTTCTAGACTTTGAAGGCCTATGAATGTCTCCAAAATCTAATATCCAGTAATGAAGCCAGACTAGATAGCTGCAGGAGACATTCTGGCAGAAAAACAGCTGGGGCCACATAACGTACACTAGTCCCACATAACCCAGTCTTTCAGAACCCAGTTCTGAAAAGCATTGGAAAAGCTGTATTAAGGATTCCCCCCAATACTCGGAGGGAGTGATTCTTAAATAGGCTCTAGTTCTCCTCCTTGGGCATAGCTAACTTGTCTAGTTTTCTCCCTGGATTCATACTTTGTGTAATTCTTTTGTTTGTTTGTTTTACATTATCCTCCTTGTCTGTATCTGAATTGGGCATCATTTGTTTCTGTTTTTTAGAAATAGTTCATTGGAGGTCTTCTTAGAACCTGGCCGACTCTCCCAGCTCACTTCTTGCCTATTTACAGTTGGGAACCCCACGATATTTTTAAATATCAGGTAGTCGCGGTTTATTTTAGTCTAGGCTGTTGATTCTTTTGACAGCACAATTCTCTAAAACATATTTTTGCCTTTTCTATCTTACTGCAGTCAGCTCTATGAGTGATGGCCACACCCAAGTTTCTTTTTTTAAAATTTTTAAGATTTTTTTTATTTACGTGAGAGAGAGAGAGAGAGAGAGAGAGAATGAGTGGGAGGAGGAGGATAGGGAGAGGACAAAGCAGACTGTCCACCGAGCAGGGAGCTTGGCGTGAGGGTTCATCCCAGGACCCTGAGATCATGACCTGAGCAAAGGCAGATGCTTAACTGCCTGAGCCACCTAGGCACCCCCCAATTTTCTTTTGAGTCACAAATCTTACTGATAATTTCTTGGCTTTCTCTTCCCCTTGCCTCTTTCTCTTTCTGTACTTAGCCATGGATACTTGGTACCTGTATGAATGCCTCATCGTGCCGGTTAAGTAGTTGTTCCTTTTACCAAAAATTTAGCCACCAAGTAATTCTGACCCTAACCCTTCCAGTCTGTGACAAATTGTCCTCACGATCTGCCATATAACCCATATATTTAAAGTTGTTCTATGGCACTCCCTATGACAAGGTTCTTGTATCTGTACCCGTCAACATGGGCCTAGTTTTGCCATGGTAGCAAACAATCCCCAAATATTAGTGGTTTAAAATAAGAAAGTTTTATGTCTTGCTTACGATGTGGTGTTGGTTGAGACTCTTCTCCACATCATCCTCACTTGGAGATGCAGGATGAAGAAGGCATCACTCATCCCTCTGGCAGGGGAAGGAGAGGGTTGCAAGTCACATGCTGGCTCTTAGTGGTTTCCACTCTCAACCAATTGACTAAAGGGGACCATAAATGCTTCTGTCTAATGCCAGCAGGCGGGAAGGTATATTATTACCATATGCCTGAAAAAAGAAAAGAACACAAGAAATTATCATGTTGTCTACTATATGTATTACATTTTTTTCAGCTGAAGAAGCATGGGGGAAAAGAATTAGATGTAAATGTTGGCTGAGATTGTTCTAGCTCTGACCATGCAAGAACCCTCAGGCTAATGTGAGCATTTGGTTTTTCTGATAGATGGGGTCCTTTGGGAGCATCAAGGCGTTAGGCCCGATAACGGTAAACATTCTCAACACCACACTAACTCATTTTATTCTGATTCATCCTCACTGGATTGTCCTCTAATAAATCAACTTTTATGAAGCTTGCTCACAAGGAAAAAAAAATGCACCAACTATGGAAATATGAACATTCTGCTTTTCTATTTTGTGGGAGATTTGTTAAGCATGGGTTGCATCACCAAAGCTGATCAGCTCCGCCACACTTTGATCAAACTCAGAAAAGTGGTAAATTTTAAGGAAAATTGCTAGCAAATCCAGAGGCAGAAAAAAATCAACCTGACATTATCCGCCTTAACCGGAGACCACACGGAACTATTTCTAAAAAACAGAAACAAACAACAAACACAACTTTGTATTTCTTTCCTCTTCAAAAGACTCAGAGTGAAAACCGTAAGAGAAGGAATCTTGGAAGGAAGAAGCTTCCAACTGTGGTTGGTACAGAATTGGCTAGAGGCATCGGCTTGCAGGCGAAAAACTGGACCCTGGACTGGACACTCTAGTTAAAAATAAAGCTAGAAAACCAACACTAGTACAAGGCACAGTGCTGAGTTGCTGAGTCCAGTAAAAAACCAGACCAGGCTGATGGAAGAGGCCAAGAGAGCACTCAGAACAGACCTTAGCAGATCTCTGCCTTACAGCGTAGCACACACCATGGTCCCTGTCCCCACTAGTTTTTTTGTTGGTCCTTAATGCACAAGTTCAGCCTTACGTCACGGATTTTGTATTGGTCATTAGCTCTGCCTGGAATGCTCTCTCACCAAATTTTTCACCTTAAGTACAAACCTGGCCAAGAGACGGGAAAGCGAATTCTGGCTGGGCTGGCGAGATTGTGTGTTCTTGTACTGTAAGAGTGATAAAAAAATGTTCAACACTTGCTGAATGAGTGTGATAGCAAAGAATGGCCAAATCATGTGTTCCTTGCTTAGAAGAGCAGGCTGGTTGGATGCTAAGCTCTTATTAACCTGGCATATTAGCAGAAAAGACAGAGGAACAAACAAGCCTTACAGAGGTCATATTTTTGTAGGTTAATCTTAGCTAAGACTGTGGTAAAACAACAAAAAGGGAGAGGCAGGAAGTTCTGAGTTTGCTGATCTTGGTCAGTAGATGGTAAATCAATGCTAAGTGATCACACAAAGTACTTCCTACAGGAGTGGCTTCAGCGCAACTGTGGAAAAATTCTTGCCAGCCTGGAGCAGCGCGTGGATTTGGAGCAACATGAGATTGAGGATGAATGTGTGTTCTAAGATGTCAGAGTCTTCCAGTTTTCTCCACTAAACTTTTTCTAAAAAAGATTATTTATTTTAGGGGCGCCAGGGTGGCTCAGTGGGTTAAAGCCTCTGCCTTCTGCTCAGGTTATGATCTCAGGGTCCTGGGATCGAGCCCCGCATTGGGCTCTCTGCTCAGCAGGGAGCCTGCTTTCCCCTCTGTCTCTCTGCCTGCCTCTCTGCCTACTTGTGATCTCTGTCTGTCAAATAAATAAATAAAATCTTTTAAAAAAAAAGATTATTTATTTTAGAGAGAGCATGCACGGCATGGGGTAACGCAGAGGGGAGGGAAGAAGCTTCATCAGACTCCTTGCTGAGCACAGAGCCCAACATGGGGCTCAGTCTCACCACCCTGAGATCATGACCTGAGCCAAAATCAAGAGTTGAAGCTTAACTGACTGAGCCAAACACGAGCCCCTCTACTACTAAGTTTCTGTAACCATTCCTCACAAAGGACGACCTCCATTTAGAGGTGAGAAGCAACCAGAACTGGGGATGATCTTTCATGCCCATCAGACTCAGAATTTAAAAAAAAGAAAAGAAAAGAAACAAGTCAAAAAAGAGAGAGGTATATTGCCAGACATCTGAAAAGTGTAGACCAGTGGTTTTTCACAAAGAAAAAGAATTTGTTTAAGAAAAAAAAAAAAAAAAAGAATTGTTTAAGCCTCCGAAGAGACTGATGATTAGAGACTATGAGGCCAGAGCGTCTGACTCTGGGCAGCTGCTTTTGTCCAGCTCCTGTGAGTGCGAGCCCAGCTTCTCCCATCACCTGTCCTCTCCCTCCGCAGGAGAGTCGGAAGGTGAAAGCACAGTGAGGAGAACTGCTAAAGATGGCTGGGCACACAGAATATTTCATGATGTCTCCCAGCTCTGTGCTAATCCCCTCTGCACAGAGGGATTTGTGGTGAGCAAGAATCAAAGCAAAGCTGTGCTGTGAATGGGAGAGACTAACTCTGGACGCCACTGTAATAGTACCCGAAAGACGGGTCCTCTCATGGGCGTATACGCTACTCCTTGCTGCAGGGCACTGTTCTCCCTAGATCCAGCTGCAAAGTTAATTTGGAAAGTTGGAAGCTTCTCTTAGTTCTGATGAAGTTCTCGAACCTAGGTGAGGTTTGGTGGGGTGAGGTTCGGAGCCAACAGCAAAGAAAGAATTCTTAAGATGTCTTTGGTGCAAAAAGGTGGTTTGTTAGAGCATGGGGACAGGACCCATGGGCAGACGGAGATGCTGCCCCGTTATCCTGAGGAGTGGTTGATTATATACACAGGAGTTGGGTAATTCAAAGGCTCCATCAATGCAAATCACCATACTAACAAACCGGAAAAGGAGATGTCTGATACTCCCAATAGAGGCCGAAAAGCATTTGAACAGATTCAGCTTCCATTTGTGATAACAACTCTTAGCAAGCTAGAACCAGAAGGATACTTCTGCATCCTGATAAAGGATGTCTACAACAAACCTACAGCCCATTGTTCTGTGTTATGATTTTGGCTCTGACTTCAGGACTGTATCCCATTAACAACATTCATCTAGCTGTTCAATCAAAATGGATGGATTTCATTTTATATAAATGGTACCTCAGTGAAGCTAGGCAAAAGTCAGGTTATAAAATCTCTGATGCAGAATATTCTTTGACACTGCTTGCTTGTAGCTATTATCTGGTCAACACTTCTATATTTCCATTGAAAGGGTCTTCACAAGCCCACAGGCACAGAAATGATTCCATTTTAAAACACCACAATCGTGTTATTCCTTTCATCAAGACAAATAGGTGTCCCTTTAGCTTCTTCCTAGGAATCTGCATCCTATTTTCTTCAGTGACATTGTCCTGCCAACAGTTCCTCATATTTTGTTGTTTTAAGACCTTTCTCAATGTGATAACATTTTTATGCATCGACAACGTTATGATACCCTATTTATTTATTTATTTATTTATTTATTTATTTATTTTCAGCGTGACAGTATTCCTTGTTTTTGCACCGCACCCAGTGCTCCATGCAATACGTGCCTTCTCTATTACCCACCACCTGGTTCCCCAATCTCCCACCCCCCGCCCCTTTAAAACTCTCAGGTGGTTTTTCAGAGTCCATAGTCTCTCATGGTTCATCTCCCCTTCCAGTTTCCCTCAACTTCCTTCTCCTCTCCATCTCCCCATGTCCTCCATGTTCTTTGTTATGCTCCACAAATAAATGAAACCATATGATACTTGACTCTCTCTGCTTGACTTATTTCGCTCAGCATAATCTCTTCCGGTCCCATCCATGTTGCTACAAAAGTTGAGTATTCATCCTTTCTGATGGAGGCATAATACTCCATCGTGTTTATGGACCACATCTTCCTTATCCATTTGTCCGTTGAAGGGCATTTTGGTTCTTTCCACAGTTTGGTGACCGTGGCCATTGCTGCTATAAACATTGGGGTACAGATGGCCCGTCTTTTCACTACATCTGTATCTTTGGGGTAAATACCCAGTAGTGCAATTGCAGGGTCATAGGGAAGCTCTATTTTTAATTTCTTGAGGAATCTCCACACTGTTCTCCAAAGTGGCTGCACCAACTTGCATTCCCACCAATAGTGTAAGAGGGTTCCCCTTTCTCCACAACCTCTCCAACACACGTTGTTTCCTGTCTTGCTAATTTTGGCCCTTCTAACTGGTATAAGGTGATATCTCATTGTGGTTTTAATTTGAATCTCCCTGATGGCTAGTGATGATGAACATTTTTTCATGTGTCTTATAGCCATTTGTATGCCTTCATTGGAGAAGTGTCTGTTCATATCTTCTGCCCATTTTTTGATATGATTATCTGTTTTGTGTGTGTTGAGTTTGATGGGTTCTTTATAGATCCTGGATATCAACCTTTTGTCTGTACTCTCATTTGCAAATATCTTCTCCCGTTCCATGGGTTGCCTTTTTGTTTTGTGGACTGTTTCCTTTGCTGTGCAGAAGCTTTTGATCTTGATGAAGTCCCAAAAGTTCGTTTTTGCTTTTGTTTCCTTTGCCTTTGGAGACATATCTTGAAAGAAGTTGCTGTGGCTGATATCGAAGAGGTTACTGCCTATGTTCACCTCTAGGATTCTGATGGATTCCTGTCTCACATTGAGGTCTTTTATCCATTTCAAGTTTATCTTTGTGTACAGTGTAAGAGAATGGTCGAGTTTCATTCTTCTACATCTAGCTGTCCAGTTTTCCCAGCTCCATTTATTGAAGAGACTGTCTTTTTTCCATTGTATATTTTTTCCTGTTTTGTCGAAGATTATTTGACCATAGAGTTGAGGGTCCATATCTGGGCTCTCCACTCTGTTCCACTGGTCTATGCGTCTGTTTTTATGCCAGTACCATGCTGTCTTGGTGATCACAGCTTTGTAGTAAAGCTTGAAATCAGGTAACGTGATGCCGCCAGTTTTATTTTTGTTTTTCAACATTTCCTTAGCAATTCGGGGTCTCTTCTGATTCCGTACAAATTTTAGGATTGTTTGCTCCAGCTCTTTGAAAAATACCAGTGGAATTTTGATCGGAATGGCATTAAAAGTATAGATTGCTCTAGGCAGTATAGATATTTTAACAATGTTTATTCTTCCAATCCAAGAGCACGGAACTGTCTTCTATCTTTTTGTGTCTTCTTCAGTTTCTTTCATGAGTGTTCTGTAGTTCCTCGAGTACAGATCCTTTACCTCTTTGGTTAGGTTTATTCCCAGGTATCTTATGGTTCTTGGTGCTATAGTAAATGGAATTGATTCTCTAATTTCCCTTTCTGTATTTTCATTGTTAGTGTATAAGGAAGCCACTGATTTCTTTACATTGACTTTGTATCCTGCCACGTTACTGAATTGCTGTATGGGTTCTAGTAGTTTGGGGGTGGAGTCTTTGGGGTTTTCCATATAAAGAATCATGTCATCTGCGAAGAGAGAAGGTTTGACTTCTTCATTGCCCAAATTAATAAAATTATGAATGAAAAGGGAGAGATCACAACTAACACCAAGGAAATAGAAACAATCATCAGAAATTATTACCAACAGTTATATGCCAATAAGCTAAGCAACCTAGATGAAAGGGATACATTCCTAGAAAACTATAAACTCCTAAAATTGAACCAGGAAGAAATTGACAACCTGAATAGACCAATATCTAGTAACGAGATTGAAGCAGTGATCAAAAATCTCCCAAAAAACAAGAGCCCAGGACCTGACAGATTCCCTGGGGAATTCTACCAAACTTTCAAAGAAGAAATAACACCAATTCTCCTGAAGCTGTTCCAAAAAGTTGAAGCAGAATGAAAACTTCCAGACTCTTTTTATGAAGCCAGCATTACCCTGATCCCCAAACCAGGCAAAGACCCTACCAAAAAGGAGAATTTCAGACCAATATCACTGATGAATATGGATGCTAAGAGTCTCAACAAGATCCTAGCAAACAGGATCCAGCAGCACATTTTTAAAAAGATTATCCACCATGACCAGGTGGGGGTTCATCCCTGGGTTACAAGGATGGTTCAACATTTGCAAATCAGTGAATGTGATAGAACAAATCAATAAGAGAAGAGAGAAGAACCACATGGTTCTCTCAATTGATGCAGAAAAAGCATTTGACAAAATCCAGCATCTGTTCCTGATTAAAATGCTTCAAAGTATAGGAATAGAGGGAACATTCCTGAACTTCATAAAATCTATCTATGAAAGACCCACGCAAATATCATCCTCAATGAGAAAAAGCTTGCAGCCTTCCCGTTGAGATCAGGAACACAACAAGGATGCCCACTCTCACCACTCTTGTTCAACATAGCATTAGAAGTCCTAGCAACAGCAATCAGACAACAAAGAGAAATATGATACCCTTTTCTACATATACTCCACACATTTCTTCCTCATTATTTTATTTCTCCCTCAGTAAACTCAATAAGCAAATGCTCCTCATAACTTTCAACTGCTTTTCTCCTGGAAAGTTTTACCCAGTTGAGTTACACTGCCTCAACAGAATGGTTAGCAAGACTGTCTCATCACTTTTACTGATAATGCCCCCATGCAGAACCCGAAGTCTCACTGGAACTGAAGCTGGCAGAAGCTATTGGTATTTTTATCCAGTTGGAGGTGAGACAACAGAGATGTCAACAGGAAGAGCTGATGAAGGGCGAGCTGGACTTGTTCATGAAACACAGATGAAGAATCAAAAGAGTGTGGTCCCTGGTACAATAAAAAGAAAGAAAAACAGGGGACATAAAGGAAGTGTTATGAAAGCCAGGGAGAGAACTAACCCGAGAACAGAAGAATGCAAATAAGACTGAGCCAGGAATCATAGAGCAGTGTCTACAAAAGTAGAAGACAGTGGGACCGAGAAGGCAACGAATCACTGGAATCTTCAGAATCATACGAAAGTGGAGAGAATGCACTCCCAGGGATTAAGCTTGGAACTCTGTGCCTAGAGAAAGGCACTATTTGCAGATAATTCCCCCCAGGACTCTATCTACAATCAGGAAATTTCATGGACTCTTACCCCTACGTGCTTGAACCTGCGTAGGTCATGCTGACCCAGGAAGCCTTTGGGCCATGAAACAGGTGACAAATTATAGAGCAAAGGCAAGAGCGCCAGGACAGCATCATAAAAATCAATCTGTTCACTTTAATCCCCATGCCACCCATGTCCAAATCAGGTGTCTTTCCTACTTTCAATTTTTGCTTCTACCCTACATTGTACCTATTGTTCTTGGTCCCACCTTATGAAACCTTGTTACTGGTTCTCACTTGCTCCCCTCCTAATGCAGTTCCATGGGTGGTAGAACCTTGCGTATCCTTGATTTCTGACTCAGCTTGGTCCTCACCTCATGATGGCTGCAGACATCACCCGTTGACAAGAGGCATTGTTTGGAAGACCTTCCTAAGACCTACAGAAAGTGCTTGGGAGAGGTATGTCTTCATTGTTTTATTTATTTATTTATTTATTTATTTATTATTTTGTTAAAGATTTTATTGACTTATTTGAAAGAGAACAGAGGAAGTGGGAGAAGCATGCTCCTTGTTCAGTGGGACAAACATGGGACACCCTCCCAGACCCTGGGATCATGACCTGAGCCGAAGGCAGACACTTAACCAACTGAGCCACCCAGGCTCCCCTGCTATTAAAATTATTATAAATACGGGAAAAGAGTTTTAATAGTATGTCAGAATCCAACAGAATACATTATAGGCAACTGGGCTAAGAGCTCTTGTCATGTTGGGTATAGAAGGTTGCCCCAGAATTCACTTGAATAACATGAAATTCTGAGTACAATAGAAAAAAGTGAATTAGGACTGGAGGAGCAGCTCTCATCTGAGAAGCTGTGGAGAGTTCAGAAATGCTAAGAAGCCTCCGAGAACCTTTGGGTTCTTTGTTCTCCCCCTTGCTCCATGAGGTGCACCTAAACCTGGTTTAAAATGCCACCGTTCATCAGTCTTATTATTAATATTTTTCCTATTTTGCCATTTTTATGAATTCTGGTCATACTTAATCCTATTGCAGAATCCACTGGCTAGTAGGTTGCTCCAATTGGGAGAGACGTTTCCCTGCAGTTAGTCGATTTCACTGTCCACACCTGAAGCCCAGCAGCTTTGTGCAGACACGTGCCTGTGAGGCCATTTATTGAATTGTAGCCCCTGTGTCTAAGGAATGTGCTTTCTGATCGGATGAAAGATACTATTTCTTGGTCTCCCCTACACCCCAAACATACTCAGTTTCCATGATAAAGGTTGGGTAAGGCAGTATTTGGATAATACAGAAGGCATGAATGTAGTAGAAGACTGAGGCCGTGATAAATGTCCAAAGTGCTTCGCGGTGAGTTAGCCACGAGAGACCCTGCCTCCTCTTTCTGAGGGACGTTTTGTAGTTTTACTTCAAAAAATGAAAAATATATGCAGTGGATAGTGAACTGGAACAGGTATTTAAAGGAATAATTTATTGCTATCAAGGGACACAAAAACCCAGCCAGGAGGTCACCATATTGTTCCTGCCTCTTCATTCCAAAGTCAGATGAGACTATCACATAGTAAATCTATTTGTGATAAAAAGTATACACTGTAGCTCCAGTTCCACTATTAGTTCCACTAAAAGAATTGATTCTTTGGAAGGGAGAAGGTAGGAGAGAACCACAGAGAAGAACATTCCAACCTTGTGAGAGCAAAAGGAAACACCAACAGCGATCTAAAGTTACTATTCTATTTATGTCTAAAATAAATGCACCCTCACTGAGCAGTGGTCTGTGACAGAGCTGGGATTGTGGCTGCAAAGCCCAATGCTGCTGGCTGTTTTCCCTATCCCATTTCGAGAAATTGTGTTGTTATGATGCAACAATGCTCACTGACAGTTCTAGACAGTTTGGTGGAAGTTAGTTGAGTATCAGTCCTGCCTCACAGGCCCCCGAGAATAACCGCAGAACAGAGGCCATGATTAAAGGGTAGAATTCAGTGACCATTATTCCTGCTTATGTTATTAATTAGGGGCACACTCTCCATGTAACCAGATATGCCAAGGAGCCGTGATTAATGTAGCAGAGAGAGCCGTTCAGCATCTGCAGTTTACATGCACGTCAGTTCCCGGTCATTCCCAGAAACTGTTAGTAACAGTAGAATCAAGAACTGAAAATTAGAACCCACGGTCAGATTTTTCTCATTTCCCACCCTCTGCACAGGGCCTGCTGGAAGGAGATACCGAGGGAGCACAGAAGAATAGTAAAACTACTAATCCATACATGCACGGAGGGCTCAGCAGTTTACAGAACACATACATACACACTTCCTCACTAGCCTTCACGACCGCATGAGACAGATCACCAATATTACTGCCATTGCTTACAAACAAGAGAAATGAGATTTGGCAGCCACAAGTCACTTGCCAGGATCCCATGGTTTTCAAACTGGAGCTACGATGTATATTTTTTATTGTAAGTTCGAGGGACTACCTACACCAGACTGAAAAAACGACCAGCTAGCTCCATAATTGGGAAACACCCATCCATTATTAGGCAGAGCTGTTTCTGAATGCCACGTTATCTTGGGGGAGCCCTCGCTCTCTGTCCCTTCCGAGCACAGGAGCAGAGGGCATTTTAAGCATTTGATGTCTCTGAGAGCCGCACTCCTGAGAACATGGGCCACGGAACTGGTGCTGGTCGACTGTTTTTAATGGGTGTGTAGTCTGATAAGTACCAAAATTGAGAGAGTAAGTATTTGGAAAATTTTATGGCAGTTTGACAGAGTAATCTTAATGTCTGTCGAATTAAAAAAAAAAAGAGAGACTTGACTTTCAAATGTCCTTTTAAAAATGGTGCTATTTTTCTACTCATTTGTGCTCATTGTATTTTACAAAAGGGTGAGTCCGCAACTGATTTGTGGAGGAGAATGGTCCCGCTGCAGATTTGCCTGAGAATCACTGCTTTAGGGAATGCTCGCTCTGCCCTGCCCCAGGGCCTGTGTTCACATTCCTGAGGGCGTCCTTAGTGGGCTTTGCTCCACTCTCAAATTGATTTCTCGTGGATTCTGTCTGAAGGGTCCCTTGGCATTATTTTCTGGAGAAATCTGAGTTTATAAAAGCACGTCCTGCAGGGTCTGTCATAAGAGGGGTTGTGTTTTCCATTGCTGCGTCACAAATCAGCACACATTTAGTGGCTTAAAACAACACCCATTTATTATCTCCCAGTTTCTGGAGGTCAGCAGGCTGAGCACCACACGACTGAGTTCTCTGCTCAAGGTCTCCCAAGGCTGATAGCAAGGTGTTGGCAGGGATGTGGGTGCCTCTGGAGGGAGAGGCGCTCTTCCAAGCTTATTCTGGTTGTTGGCAGGATTCAGTTTCCTGTAGGACGGAAGGAAGCCCCTGTTTCCTTGCTGGCTGTCAGTGCAGGTCACCGCTGGCTCCTAGAGGCTGCCTTCAGGGGCTGGTTACTCGGGTGGCCCTCCTCCTCAGCGGTTCATGACATGTTTGTTGTTTCCTTCCAAACCAGCAGCGGGCTTCTGATATTTGACTTTTCTTTTAAAGGGTTCGTCTGATCAGGTCAGGCCCACCCAGGATCATCTCCCTTTGGATTAACTCAAAGCCAACTGATTAGCGACCTAATCACTGGATGGCTATCCTGTCACATTTCACTGTTCCCACTCACACTACAGGGGAAAGAATTGTATACAGCATGGACGCCAGGGGTGAGAATTTGGGGGTCACTTTAGTATTCCGACAACCACGATAGTCAACACATGGTAAAAAAAAGAGACAAGAAAAATGTATTACTATAAAGACTTGTCTTATTATTCTCTTTAAAGAGTTTCCCTGAAAATATTCTTAATTAAAATGCGTCAGATGCTGTTGATGTTGAATTGCACTGATTCCAGGCCTGCCTGTGCCCTCAGCTTCACAGCAGGTAGAGTCATCTGTCCTGAGAGGCATTTTGATCTTCATATACCAAAATAACAGAGATCTCTAATGCCTTCACGCAGCAAATCCAGATCCCTCCATGTTTTCTACTATGGCTCTGCCAGATTGCTGGAAGTAGGCTCATTATGGCCCGTAGTTATGAGACTCTGGGACTACAGATGGAACAGAGCCCATAATCGTAGCATGAGGTCAGGAAAAGTCAGGCTCTGAAATGAACAGAATCAACACCCGGTCCCACCACGCGTGACAGCATCTGTAACTCAGCCTGACGTGTCGTTCTTGAGAGAGTTTCCTCTGAAACTAAGGCACCACAAACCAAACACAGGAGAAATGAGTGTAACGCAAGCTGTAATCATGGAAATTGTAATAATTCTATCATGAGGTAATGCTGTAATGACAGAGTGCTTTGTTTTGCTTTTTTCCCACGTCTTAAGTATGTATGTACGTATTTCAAGAATAGTTGACACAGAGTGTTACATTAGCTTCACGTGTACAGCACAGTGATGGGACAATTCTATGTTGTGCTGTGCTCACCACAAGCATGGCCACCGTTGATAATGACAGAGCACTTTGGACACTGATGAGAATGTTGAAGAAGCAGTCATTGCAAATAGACATTTTCTTTCTGCTTGCAATACTACTTAAATATAAAGAAGCCTCAAATTGTTGCCCTAAAAAAATTCGGTATTGGGGCACCTGGGTGGCTCAGTGGTTAAGCCTCTGCCTTTGGCTCAGGTCATGATCTCAGGGTCCTGGGATCAAGCCCCACATCAGGCTCCCTGCTCAGTGGGGAACCTGCTTCCCCCTCTCTCTCTGCCTGCCTCTCTGCCTACTTCTGATCTCTCTGTCAAATAAATAAATAAAATCTTTTTTTAAAAAATCAATACCTGTGGTGATTACATCCACAATGGGAAGAAGTATCCCCAGAGTGTTGGTAACTGTTCTCTCAATACCATTCAGTTTTGGTCATTAACAATAGGAGCTAACGTTTATATGGACCTTCCAAAAAAGCCTCCTTTCATTATTTCATAGACATAGTTCTATTCTAACCTTAAAGTCTCAAACAATCTTCTCATTGTGTTTTGTTTTGTCAAGTAGATTATCCTAATTGGAAAAAAAAAAAAAGATGCTCTGGACAATAATCAGAAACAGAAATTATTTTAAAAAATAAGCAAAAAGGGGAGCATTTGTTAAGGGGATAGCAAAGGATAAGTCCTAAAAGGGAAGAGAACCATGTCTCTTATACAGATAGAATAAGCGAGTGAAAGATTTTATTTAACTTCCTCATTAAAGAGGGAAACAGTAGCTGTTACAACTGGTTCAAAAGGGAACTCGGAGTACCACGTATTTATAGTCATACGGAGAATGCTGACACAAATTTAGAAGTGTATGCAGTTACTCTTAGATGAACTGAATAAATGGAATTTTTGAAGTGAGCAACAAAACCCAGACTTCTGTATTTTACCAAAGTCTAACCAATTTGGGAGACCCCTACAGAAGGAAGGTGAGTTATCTTACATGAACATTAATGGGGATTAATAGCACAATTAAATCAGTGGTGTCAAGGGCCGAAGGTGACAGGGGCTTTACAAAATGCGACTCTCTCTGTTCTCTTGGCCTAGTTTTGCCAGTTCAGTGATCTCATGTATATTACAGATTGGATTTTTCTGCTTATTATTCGGTATGCAAACCAGACTTCAAACTCCTCTTTAACTTCCTGACTTCATCCTATTGTAGACCCAAATCAGTGCATCTTTCCACCCAGCCTTTCCTTCCCCAAAGACAGCCTTCCTGTTCCAGATTGGCTAACAGAAGGGGACACTGTGGGAACATCTTGATAATTGAGACACCGTTAGTCTCATTACTTATATCACACCCCTGCTTCACCTTCGCCCTCCCCTCGTTCTTAGAGAAGCATCTGCTAAATGTCAGGAGCCAAGATGTGTCAGACAGAACCCAGAACCGCGTGGCTTCTTTCGCTGGGAGGCAGCCAGAGAGGAGAAGAGGGAGAGAAATAATTTCTTCCAAATTCTTTTTTCAGTCGTCAGTCCTGATTGTTTTACACCGAGAGAGGAGAGTGCAACAGAAATCTAAGGAGAGGATATTTGTGTGCCTGTGTGAGTATGTGTGAGCATATTGTGAGCGTGTGTGTGCAAAAAAAGAGAGAGAGGGGTTTGCTGGTCAGCCAAGGGTAAGGGTATACATGGATGCTGGAAAAAGCATGACGTCATTGGCGTGATTCATGGGTCAGTTAATGAGTTAAAGATTTAATGGCTCTCTAAATAGGGTGGAGAGAGGGGTACATGTAAAACAGCATACCACTTACATCTGATGGATCAGACACTAAAATCCAGCCACTAAACTAGAAGCTGGTCATCTGTATGTCTGACTATTTGGGGAGGATATCTATTACTAGCTGGAGAGGTTCAAAATTATATATACTGTCAATGAAATGCAAGGTGATACAAAAGCAACAGTTCTCTCCCATCCAGTGAGTGTGGCACCGAGTCTCTCTGTGTGCGCTGTGGGCCTGCAGCCGACAGTAGAACAGGGATTCTCTCCCCAACCCCAAAGAGGAATGGCTACTTCACAGAAGCAGTCCACATTTCAGTATCCATGGAGGTTTAAATCATTTGAGGAAGAAAAATCTGTTTGTTTAAACATCACCACTTTATTTTGTAAATAAGAACATCATTTACTTGGGGAACCTGAGTGGCTCATTCGGTTAAGTGTCTGCCTTCAGCTAGGGGCATGATCCCAGGTTTGGGATTGAGCCCCACATCGGGCTCCCTGCTCAGTGGGGAGTCTGGTTCTCCCTTGTCCCCCCTGCTAATGCTCTTTCTTGTTTGCTATCTCTCTTTCTCTCTCTCTCTCAAATAAATAAAATCCTAAAAAATACATAATCTTTAAAATAAAATCTTTAGGGGCACCTGGGTGGCTCAGTGGGTTAAAGCCTCTGCCTTCGGCTCAGGTCATGATCTCCGGGTCCTGGGATCGAGCCCCGCATCAGGCTCCCTGCTTGGCTGGGAGCCTGCTTCCCACCCCTCCCCCCCGCCCCTGCCTGCCTCTCTGCCTGCTTGTGATCTCTGTCAGTCAAATAAATAAATAAAATCTTTAAAAAATAAAATAAAATAAAATCTTTAAAAAAAAAGTCATCTGCAATCACTCATATGTGTTTCAGTCCCATAGATTCTCAATTTGGGGTGCCCCTAGAACCACATAATTCCATTTCAGACCTACTATGTCAAAGTACCTAGAGGAGAGGCCCATTTTTTTTTTTTAGTTTTATTTTTCACTTTTTAAAAATTTCTTTTCAGCGTAACAGTATTCATTGTTTTTGCATCACACCCAGTGCTCACCCAGTGCAATACCCACCACCTGCTTCCCCTACGTCCCACCCCCGCCCTTCAAAACCCTCAGGTTGTTTTTCAGAGTCCATAGTCTCATAGTTCATCTCCCCTTCCAGCTTCCCTCAACTCCCTTCTCTCCATCTCCCCATGTCCTCCATGTCATTTGTTATGCTCCACAAATAAATGAGACCATATGATACTTGACTCTCTCTGCTTGACTTATTTCATTCAGCACAATCTCTTCCAGTCCCGTCCATGTTGCTACAGAAGTTGGGTATTCCATCCTTTCTGATGGAGGCATAATACTCATCGTGTATATGGACCACATCTTCCTTATCCATTCATCCGTTGAAGGGCATCTTGGTTCTTTCCACAGTTTGGTGACCATGGCCATTGCTGCTATAAACATTGGGGTACAGATGGCCCTTCTTTTCACTATATCTGTATCTTTGGGGTAAATACCCAGTAGTGCAATTGCAGGGTCATAGGGAAGCTCTATTTTTAATTTCTTGAGGAATCGAGGAGAGGCCCATTTTTAAAAACCCCACAGCTGATTCTCATCTATACTAGTTTCCAAGAACCACCTTGTTTTTTTTTAATTTTTTATTTGTTTATTTGAGAGAGAGAGAGCAAGAGAGTGAGCACACAAGCGGGGGGGAAGAGGCAGAGTCAGAAGGAGAAGCAGGCTCCCTGCTGAGCAGGAGCCTGATGCAGGACTGGATCCCAAGGACCTTGGGATCATGACCAGAGCCGAAGGCAGACACTTAACTGACTGAGCCACCCAGGGGCCCACCAAGAACTACTTTAAAGAAGATCTGGGTTGCCATATCTGTAAGTTTGGTAACCATAGCTAGCAAATGGACAGGTGTGTTACTAGATAGATACATACATAGGGAAGAAAATTGCTTTTGGAAAAATAATCATTCAAATACCAATTGTTAAAAACTTTATGATTGGTTGGAAACAAAGACCAAGGAAAGGAATATAAACAACTGAGTACACATTATAACCCTCTGCCTAAACTTATAATTTTGAGCACCACAGACCCTAATTTTCCTCACCAGACTAAGCATATCACATTCCATCTCAGTGAGGTCAGAGCTTTGCAGTACTCTGCCATATCTTCATAGCTGACAACAGTCTTGAGCACAGTGTATGGGTTTAATAAATAATTGTTGAATGAAAGAATCGTGTTCTCAGAGTTAAAAATCATTTAGGGATGCAACTTTTTGACATAGGTACAGCCCTGTAATTTTTATGTCTTGAGGTTATTTGCTTTTTCTTTTTCTTTCTTTTTTTAAGATTTTTATTTATTTATCAGCGAGAGAGGGAGAGCACAAGCAGGGGGAGCAGCAGAGGGAGAGGGAGTAGCTGACTCCCTGCTGAGGAGGGAACCCGATGCCGGACTCAATCCCAGGACCCTGAGATCGTGATCTGATCTAAAGGCAGACACTTAACTGACTGAGCCACTCAAGTATCCCTGTTTTTCCCTGAATATTAAGGTTTGTTTTTGTTTTGTTGTTGTTTGTTTTTTAAAATTTTTTATTTATTTGACAGAGACAGAGAGAGGGAACACAAGCAGGGGGAGTGGGAGAAGGAGAAGCAGGCTGCCTGCTGAGTGGGGAACCTGATGCCAGACTAGATCCCAGGATTCTGGGATCATGACCTGGGGGAAAGGCAGACGCTTAAGGACTGAGCCACCCCTGCTTTGGTTTTTCTGATGGGAGAACGTCACTATTCCAGTCACTGATTATAGCACAAATACCTTTCACACCTCACCTACACGATTCCTGTAGCCAGGGCCATACATGAGCTGTTCTGGTCCGTACACCCATTCTTCTGCCTCTTAAGTCCAGTATCCCCCTGGCTCCCAAATGGGAGAAACTTTTCATCAAACTGACGTTCTCTGCTCCAAGATCTGAATTCTGTTTTCAAGGGCCAATAACAATAAGAAAAAAGCAAACTAAAACTGGTTAAATGCACCTTGTTCCTGTCACCCTTCACCAGGCATACTTCTTTAATGTATTTTTTTCCCATTAGAAAGAGGTGACTTTTGGTCGTGAGAGCACCCACTTCCCTTCCGCGGCTTCCCTTCTTGCTTCACAAGAGCAGCGCTTTTGCTCACTTCTCTGGTTTCTGTCATTTACTCTTTGGCTCAGGCTGTTAGTTGAAATTGCTCTGAATTATTAAAGGGAACATGTTTTTGTTTCTCTAAACATTTTACAACATTTAATAAAATAAACTTACTCATTCACTTACAGCTGTGTCTATGAACTACAGCTTTATCTCACTCCTAACAGAAAATTAAATTACTGGTGACTCAAGATGCAAAAATCAAATTTTTTTAAAGAAGAAAATATAGGTCGTGATTTTTTTTTTTTTTTAGTAGAAGTTGAGAAAAAGGCTTTTCCAGGGCATGACACCAAAATTAAGGAAATTGTTGAATTCTCCTGACTTTCGAAAGAAGCACAAGAAATTCTCCATGCCATAAAATGGCTTAAGAAAGTTAGGGTACGGGGCGCCTGGGTGGCTCAGTGGGTTAAAGCCTCTGCCTTCGGCACGGGTCATGATCCCAACGTCCTAGGATTGAGCCCCACATCGGGTTCTCTGCTCAGCAGGGAACCTGCTTCCTCCTCTCTCTCTTTCTCTCTCTCTCTGCCTGCCTTTCTGCCTACTTGTGATCTCTGCCTGTCATATAAATAAATAAAATCTTTTTAAAAAAAAGAAAAAGAAAAAGTTTGGGTACAACTGAAAAATGGAAATATATGTATCTTTAGCATAATTTTAATAATTACATTGTTATATGTATAACATAGAAACTTTGTAAATTAATTATCAAGTGATATTTTAGCATTTATATACATCAAAATCTATGTATGTAACAATTATAATACTGATTTGTAAGATGATTACTATATATTTCTATAAAAATTCATACAAATCAATGACAACCAAAAAAAAAAAAAAAAAGAATGTGCCCTAGAAAACTGGGTGAAATAGAACAAATGCCACCTTCTCTCTCCCTCTCTTACCTACCCCCACACAGATTTACCGTTCATATATCATCGTATACATACAAATTGGCACTAAGTAGTAAATAAATAAATAAAATCTTTACTATTAATCTAAAACCAAAATTGAAAATGAAGTTATTACTGTTTATCCATCAGACTAACAAAGATTAAGAAGACTGTATCTATTTTGAAGATAATGGGAGGGAAATATTCTCACTGGTACTTTGGGGAAGTGTAAATCTATATATTCTTTTGGAGAGTGTTTTGGGAACATCAGGGTTTTAGTTGTGTATATTCTTTGGATCATCAGTGACATCCAGGAATATTTCCTAAATTGATGATCAGATAAGCATGTACATATATAAGATAATATACAGAGAATTCATCACAGTATTTTTTATGATATTGCAAAGACTAGAAATGGTCAGAATCCATTGTTACCGTATTGGCTAACAGCACAGCCATACACTGCAGTATTAGTTAGTTCCAATTCATGGCTGGTATCCTGTCGTATTAGAAATAGTGCCACCTTTTACCCTTAAGTTGTCTCATTTTGAAAATTAAATTATAGGGGCGCCTGGGGGGCTCAGTGGGTTAAAGCCTCTGCCTTCGGCTCAGGTCGTGATCCCAGGGTCCTGGGATCAAGCCCCACATCGGGCTCTCTGCTCAGCGGGGAGTCTGCTTCCTCCTCTCTCTGCCTGCCTCTCTGTCTACCTGTGATCTCTCTCTGTCAAATAAATAAATAAAATTAAAAAAAAATTATAAGGTCAGTTGGCTTAAGTATTTTTTTTAACCAATATAGTTCTTCAGAGTCATTGGAAATTATATTAATCTATATTATCTGACATTGAGCATCACATGTAACATGTATTAGGTTAAAAAAGCAGTGTATAAAGCATGTTACAAAGTAAAACTACTTTGGGACTCCTAGGTAGCTCAGTTGGTTGAGTGTCCGACTCTTGATTTCAGCTCAGGTGATGATCTCAGGGTCGTGAGATTGAGCCCCATGAGGAGCCCTATGTTGTTGGGCTCTGCACTCAGCGAGGAGTCTCCTTAGGATTCTCTCTCTCCCTCTGCCCCTCCCCACCTCTAAAATAAATAAATAAATCCTTTTAAAAAACCCTGCTTTGTGTGTGTGGATGTGTGTATATATATACATGTATATATGTATACATATATATGTATATATTTGTGTGTATATATACATGTATATATGTATACATTTATATATATGTATGTGTACATATATATATACACATATGTATATATTTGATGCATACTCTATATTTGCTAATAAAATACACTAATAACCCTGGTTGTTGGAATTCAGGAATATTTTACTTTACCTTTTATATTTCTGTAGTTTGAACCTTTATAATAAACATGCATTATAATTAAAAAGGAAGCTATTTTCATTTGGGAAGAAAAGTCACAAAAATATAGATATTTGATATATCAGATATCTGATATATCAGATATATAATATACAAAAAATAGTAAGTTAACCAAATTGCTTTGTGCACCTTAGATATTAAACTCTACAGGCCAAATATTATTTCCTATTTTTTTAAAAGATTTATTTATTTATTTGAGAGAGAGAGTGTGTGGAGCAAAAGAGGAGAGAGAGGGAGAGAATCATCAAGCAGACTCCACGCTGAGTGCCGAGCCTGCCCTGGGGCTCTATCCTACGAACCTAAAAATCACAACCTGAACCGAAACCAAGAGTCAGACACTTAGCTGACTGAGCCATCCAGGTAGCCCCCCCCAAAATTATTTACTATTAATATTAAAGAGAATTATTCTATGAAAAAATACAAAGGCTCATAAAATTCAACAAGTGTGAGTCTGATACTAAAACTTAATAAAGAGATAGATATGTGGATACGTAGACAATGCTTCAAGAACGAAAGTTATCGAGAACTTCAGCAAGGAATATTTTGATCATTTTCTTGGGACATTAATTTCTGGTATTTCAGAAGCCAGTCTTAAGTCAGTTACTGATCAACAAAAGCCCTTTTAAACTACCTCTGGCTTCTGCTATTTAGCTACAGAAGAGTGAGAATGGCACTTTTCTTCTCCATGGAAGAAAAAGTGAGACAAGAACTTACTGAGTTCGGCCTGAATTGTCACTCTCCTTTGTCCTGCACCCACCATCGGTGCTTTAGAAATGGTGACAAGAAAGAAAAGAAAATTCTTGAATGGAAACAAAGAAGGATGGGACTGAATTCCCTTTTAGTTTTGGATGCTTAATTACTACTTTTTCCCTTTCTCCGTGTACTAGGTTTTTTCCTTTTATTTTATAGAAAGTGGTTGAGAGCAGGTGTTAACGTGGAGTAATATGCAGAAACAAAGCCAAAATCATGGCTCTGGCTTTGCCTTTATTACAATTGTTTTTATTTTAATTTGTTTGCCTGCCAAGTTTTACTTGGAAAGAGCATCGTTCCTCAAGGAGAACTGTAAAAGTCACCAGTTTTGCAGAATCAGAGACAGTGAGGTGCTCTATAAAACCACTGTCTTTAATTCATTAGTTTCAGTTGGAAAATCTGATATGCAATCCTATTGATTACAATTAACATAAATAGTATCCTTAGGTACTTTGATGGTAAATAGGACACATTATTCCTATAAGGTCTGTATTTGTAAATTTAAGTGATGAAGGGTCATAGCTTGAAATAACCTAATTCTCATGTTAATGCATAAGTTTATATTAAGAATATTTTCGAAACTAAATATAAACAATTAACCTAGATGTTCATCTTATAGCATTAAATATATATAAATATATATTTAACTTACTTAACATCTAACAGCCTAGTTATGATACTAAATGGTATTTTGTAATATACTTCTCCTTTCGATGCCAGCATTTAATGTTCTGATCTTTCATTTGTACTGAAATATAAAACCTCAGTGAAACAGCCAAGTGCCATCTTTTATTTCCATACTCATTCTAAAATTTTATGATTTTGTGGTTCTGTCGCAAATTGGTTCTATGACTACATATGGTCCTTTGCTCAGTGCAAAAGGGGGAAAAAGCTTGCAAAGTAATTTTTATCTCCCATGAGTGCCTAGCTAGTAGAGGATAGACATGCAAATGCTTGTCTAAGATGTTTCCAGCTGCAAGATAAATGAGCAGCTATCATGTGCATTGCCTGACTTACTTGGCCAAAAACATCAGCCTCCACAATGAAAAACCATAATCATTAAACTGGTATTTGTCAGCTTTTAAATTTTCAGTATGTTGTGGTTTCCTTTCCTTTTCTAAACAAATATTCATTTTTGTGTCTAATTGGTAATTGTTTTAGTTTGTTTGGCTGTTAAAACAAAAGTACCATGGACTGGTGGCTTAAAAAAATTTATTTCTCACAGTTCTGGAGGCTGGGAAGTCCAAGATCAAGGCACGAACAGGTTCTGTGTTTGCTGAGTGAGATTCCTCTTCCTCGTTCGTTCGTAATCCTATTCACGAGGGAATTACCCCTCGACTTCTACCCTCTATCCCTACGACCTAATCACCTCCCAAAGGACCTTCACAACAGAAGTCAGGATTGATGAAACTGAGGGAACACAAACATCCAGTCCATACAATATTTAAATGTTTCATACCCCATAAATCCTGGATCCTTCCTGTTGCACAGTGATCGCCTTCCTTTTTACTAATATGTCTGTGAGATCCCCTGAAGCAGTGCATGGGTTCACAACAGAATAAAACTACGCCACAGATTTTTTTCCACTGTTCTCATTGTTATGAAAAATGTAATTTGTACCAAGCAGCCACTAAGATACTATTGGAAATACAAGACTTTCTGACTCAATTCTGCCACCTTGTTTGTCCACTTGAACAGGAATTCCCAGAAAGTTAATCGGAAGTTTCCTTGTTACATGACGGCTTGGTTTTTATGTTGTCAGAATGCTGCTTCCCTCCTTATCCAACCCAAATCTGTCTTTCAGCTGGTGGGACACAGTTTCTGGACACCAGTTAAGCAGGATGTAAGGGAAAGTGGACACTGTAATTTGAGGGACCGTCAAGAACATCAGGAACAGTCCTCACAGTGGAAAATTCCAGAATACTATATTTGGTACTCAATCAGTTGGAAGCAGGGAATCGAAACCTGGTGGGTCCAGAGAGCCATTGTTGTAAGACTACATGACACTATATGTAATACATTGGTTACACATTAGTGTGGGGTTTTTTTCTCCCATTGAGATGACAGATCCAAAAAGTTTGTGAAATTCTGTTATGGATGCCCAAACCAGCAAGAGAGGGCAAGCCATCATACGTAATGTAAGAAAGAGTAGAGTGTAAAGCCAAATAGCTTGGGTTGGGATCCTGGCTCTATCACTTACCAACTGAGTGCTTTGAAAAGGTTATTCAACCTCCTGTTCTCCAAAATAGCGATGATGATAGTATCTGCCTCATGCTTGAATGCGTGAAATACGGAAAGCTCTTGGAGCGATGCCTGGCATGTAGTAAATGCTGTGTATTCGTTCGCCGTGATGGCGACGATGGTGATGGTGGTGGTGCCAGGCACTTGGAACAGAGTTTAAAACTTCTTGCTCCCAACTATAGACCCAAATAGGGATTTGACTTTTTGAAGAAAGGATTGAGATGAGGCATTTTTCTCCTTAAAAAAAAAAAAAAAATATCTGGAAGAAAACTCATATTATTAGATAAGGGGATAGAAAAATTTAAAAAAAAAAAACACTGCAACAACAAAAACCCCACAAACTGCACGTGGATGCTGTAAAATATCAAGGTTAAAAAAAAAGAATTTCAACTGAAATCAACTTAGAAAAGAATATCCTCTAAGATTTATATGTAGCCAGGAGAAAAAGAAAAACCAGAAAACAGTGTTTAATTTTCTGAATTTTTCTTTTGTATGGCTTCTATGAAATAAGAAAACCAGGAGAAATCATCAGCTAGTTTAAAGACAAAGCAAGGTACAATGTTTTAGAAATAAGGGGAATAAGCAATAATTTCACGGACATTAAAAATACAACCGAGGGGCGCCTGGGTGGCTCAGTTGGTTAAAGCCTCTGCCTTCGGCTCGGGTCATGGTCCCGGGGTCCTGGGGTCGAGCCCCGCATCGGGTTCTCTGCTCAATGGGGAGCCTGCTTCCTCCTCTCTCTCTGCCTGTCTCTGCCTACTTGTGATCTCTCTCTGTCAAATAGATGAGTGAAGTCTTTGGAAAAAAAAAAAAAAAACAACCAAAAAGAAGAATATTGATGTTCTTGCACAACAGTAAGGGGCAGAATCAGTGATATATCAAACAAACCTGAGAATGTTCCCATAAGGCAGAAAGAAAGGGTAGGACCAGAAAACAATGACGAATGCAACGGATAGTGAGAAGAATAATGAAGATACAAACTCATAGTTGTTCCTGAATGAACAACAGAATAAGTGGATCCAAAACAATAAGAAACAAGATTAACATTTCATTAGCAAACAATCAAACAGACAATTAGAAACACATGAGTGTGAAGACAGACTTGGATCATCATATGCTGGAAAATTCAATGAAAAAAAAAATCCACACAACTCTCTTCCTTGTACTTACAACAGCAAAAGAGAGATTTCTATAGGTATTCAGATTTAAAAAAGAAAAAGAAAACTCACTAAAAACAAATGTTAAAAATAGAAAACCTGGTTATGTTGCAAGAACACAGTCTGCCCGCACCTGCAGTGTGCCTTCTGCAATAATGATGTTAGAAAACCACATAGCAAACTCAGTTGCAATTTGAAGATGGTAAAATGTGTATCTGGAAACCCAGAAAAAGTAATAGAAAATGTATTCAAAAGAGGGAAAGAGAATATTCGGGAAACAAAAGGGCAGCAGGATGGCCACCCCAGGTTTATCCCATTTTATTATGGTTAATCTGTATACAGGTTAATGTGCCTACAGAATCACCGAAAATTGGCTGCAGTTTTTATTTGAGCTGTGGTTTGCCACTACCAGATACCTCTTCTCCTCATCCATCCCCTCTAGTAATAAAAACCAAAATACACCCTTTTAAAGAGTTCTTGGTACGTTGACAAAGACTGATCAGATGCTTTCCCTCAAAAAAAACCCCTCTCAATTTTGAAAAAGCAGAAATTATCTCATGAGCTTATGACAACTAGATAACTAGACAATAACTAGATAATAAAATATCTAGATAACTACATACCTAGATATCTAGATAACTAGATAATAAAACCAGAAATGAAACCAGGATTTGAACCAAAGTAACAACCAAAGCGTCTAGAAACTAAAGTCAAGTCTTCTCCCCTTCCCCCTTATCCACAGTTGCAGTTTTGATGGTATCAGTTACTGGTGGCCAAGGAGCCTGGAAACAGGTGATTCTCCTTCCGAATGATTGTGAGAGGGTCAAGAGTAGCCTCACGCTGGGACGCAGGGCCCACCTCGTTGCCCCGGCTTCCTCTCCACATGCAGGCATGGGTCACTGCACAGCGTCTCCAGGAGAAGGGTGAGTACAAGTACAGTGAGATATTTTGAGAGAGAGAGTGCTCACACACTTACATAATGTTTATTATAATATAGTCTTGTAATTACTCTGTTTTTATTGTTGTTGTTCATCTCTTCTGCGCCTCATTCACAAGCTCAGCTTTATCACAGGGATACGTGGATAGGGAGAAAAACATAGTGTCTAATATATAAAAGGTTCAGCATTTATCCTGTATCTCAGGCATTTCTTGAGGTCTTGGAACGTATCCCCTGCTGATAAGGGGGTACCACTCCATTGCTAAGTAACTCTTGCAGTACTTCAAAGATTCAAATATAAACTGATGATAAAATCTGCCTGAGGAGAAAAATGTTCCAAACCATCTCATTCTCAAGAGAAATGTTTCTGGCCAGCCACCAGCCTTTGCCCATCCTCTCTCCTCAGCTGGGGTGCCTTCCTTAGGTCCCTGCCAGGCTTGTGATTGGTGATTCGTCTTCGTTACCTAATCAATTTGTGCGCTGAATGTGGAATGGCTCCAGCAGCCAGAGGAAGATGTAGAAAAACAAGGCTATCATTATTTGGGATGTGATAGGACTTGGGTGAAGGTTCTGTTTCAAGTCTGTAGCAACCCTATTTGGCTCTCCAAAGAGATGCTTTCTCTTCCTTTGCATTTGATGCACAAGGCCTAAAACTGAAAAAGCATTCTTTGCAGAAAGATCGGCAGCCAAGTCACCACCTTTTCTCAGATGTCCCCCCAATAAAATAAGTAGAATGGTCGCATGAACAGAAAACAGTTTGGTTTCCCTCTTTCCCTTTCAAAAGGGGATGATTCTGTCCATTACTGAAAGCCAAGGTAAGCAGCAGTCTGAGAGAGAAGATAGGGCCGAGTGTCTGTACAGCTGGGGAATAAAGTTAGAGAGGTATGTTTGGTTGTGTTCTTCTGAAGAACTAAAGAGTAGAAAACCATGTTTGGTTGTGTTTTCCTAAGAACACTTAAGGCCAGTCACAATGGAAGCTCAGTACTTAGCCTTGGAATGGAGACTCTTAATAACTGCGAGACGCGGTTGTCAATTGAAAGGACTTGGGCCATCAATCCTAGGTCCAAAATGACTATACCTCACTCCTCAGCAAACAGACTGTGTCTTTTAAAACAAACAAACATCCTGAGCGGAGGGAAAACAGGGTGTGAAGAAGCAGCATACAGTGTTTCCTGCTCCACTTCCCTAGAAAGAAAAAAGCGGAAAGTTCCCTGGAGGGAGTTGGGGGAGAGGGAGATCCGTAGGAAGCCAGAATTGGATTTTGGAGAAGATAATTTGTTGCAGGCCACCAACAAGCTTTAAATTATTCTGATGTTTTAGTTCTAAAGGGTGACCTTTGACGTAAGAACCAAGATGATCAGTGGGCTAAAGAGACCGCACAGACGGGACTGGTGATTGCCCTGGGTACCCTTCCCCTCTGTTGTATGTTAATCTTAACTCCTTGCTTGTTCCTTAACCCACTGGAATGTAATAGTTTGAGTATATGCCTGTTTCCATTAGACTCAGAGGGAGGCCACCTGCCTGCCTGTTGGTTGTGCAGTGTCTGGTGACAGTAACTGCTTGTTGAAATGACATGGTTCTGAGAGATGAGAATTAATGGTCATCCGTGTAGTCAAACCTCCAGCTGACATCCCCTGAGAGCTGGTAATTCAGACTCCTTTAAAAAGCTTCAGTGACAAAGAGCTCATTCCTCGGGTAATCTAAATCACTGGGCGATTTAATTGGGTAATTTAGATTAATAGGATATATTAAGTCAAAATCTCTTTTCTTCTATGGATTTTACCTTACAAAGCTAAGAGAAATCTGTATTCCCCTGTTTAGACTCTAACTCCTACTAGCATCTGTCCATTTTTTCAGTATTACTGTAAGTGATTTACAGATGCAGAAACTGAGGGTGGGGTAACTTGCCCAAAGTCAGAATAGCAAGGGTATTGGTTATGCTGGGACTTGAACTCAGTTCTCTTTGATGCTGTCATCTGTGAGCTTAACCACTCTGCCATACTGAAAATAACTACAACTCCTTAAAATATACACTTGTCAGTGTCCCTCTCAGAGTGGAGCCCAGAAATGAACACGGTGTCTCAGGTGTTATCTGGCCAGCAGAGAGGGCAGGGGGGTGATGACCAAATTCGATTTGGGCCCGACGGTTCCACTTCAGTAAAATAAAATTGTGTCTGTGCTACCACACTTATATTTGTTTTGCGATAAAGAAAAATTCCAGATTTTTAAATAGGAATTGTTTCAAAGAAAGGTCTTCTCAATCCGGTTGTGAAGCTTACTGTTTTGACTAAAACGCAAGACCATTTATCTTTGTTAAATTTCATTATTTTGGATTAGGCCTGCCACAATCATTTTAAAAGTTGGTTCTGACATCTGTCATATTAGCTGGCCTCCAAACTTTATGTCATCTGCACATTTGATAGCCATATTTTCTGCATTTAGTCGTTTCATTGCTAAAATATGAAAGGACAAGATAAATCCCAGAGTTTAGCAATATTACATTAAAAATGCCCCTGAATATAAAAGAACGAAACATCTCTGGAGAAATTTCTCAGTAGTTTGCAGAACCACAATCCAGACTCTATTTTACCATATTATTAACCAGGAAATAAGAGTAACCTTTGTTTAAATGCCACGCAGAAATCAATATACCTCGCATGTCAACCCTACTAAGACAGGCTACTGTGTTCTGACAAATGCTTCGTTAGTGAATCCGCATAATCACATAAGGCTCAGAAAGCAGACAGTTAATGATACGCCCTGGAATTTTCCACGGAGGAAATAGCTGTGTTTTGGGGGGTCCTGTTTCTGGAAAAGGAAAACATGGATCTTTCAGTGAAAGATATGGTGAAACAAAAGACAGTATTTGCAGTACCATGTTTTTGGATATGACGTGATTAGCTTCCAGTTTTCTCAACACCCATGCCCTGATCATTTCATTAACTTCACAAGTCAATGAGCCTACTTATGTGTTCGGATATTTTGAAACTCTTATAATATTACATTACATAATATCATAATATTATGTACAATGTTACAGTGTTTTGAAACCAGAAGACAGACTGTGTATAGAATCATCTTAGAAACTGGGTAATATTGCCAAAGCAATTTGCCATTTGGAAGACATCTTGTCACTTCAAATCTTCCTGATGACTGATTATACTGGTTTGAATATTCTCCAAAAAGAAGAACTCATCCTCTCCTCACACTTTATTCAAAATCTCTATCTCCTCTTACAGTAGGGATTGCAACAAGTTTCCTGGCCCAAAGTGTGAATTTTACACAAAATTATTCTTCAGGGTTTACCATGTGAACCCAGGTTTCAGGATGCCCAGATCTGTATAAGATTCCATTTTACAGTTTAGGATGTCATTGATTTTGATCATATATTAACTAGTTATTTTGGTTTTTCTTTTACTTCCCTTGAAATCATAACTGATCTTCTCTGAACCTTCTCTTGATCCTCTCGAGGTTGATTGGACATTTCTTAGGTGTGCTGAGCAGCCATTCTTGACATTTCTCCCAGTGCAGAGGCACTGAGGACTCTGTCATTTGAACCCCACCCCCCTCCCAACCAATACAGTGGGGACGGAAATCTCACTGCAGTTCCGTCAGGGTCCACATGATGGTGGCCTTGTCTCCATAAACCGGACTTCAAGGACCTCTGTGAGCTGGAAATGTATTGACCTCAGTTTTAAGCTCCTGCGATAAAGCAGCGGCTCCTTACCAGAGCCCCTGAGGAAGGGCCCAGGTTTTGGGTTTGGGATCCACATCCGTGGCCGTGACTGGGGGACCATGGGCTGCATGATGTGTGCAGAAGTGCCGTGGAAAGACCTAAGCACTCTCAAGTGCTGTGGCTGCACTGTGTTTTGGGTTTGATTTTGATTTTTCTGTGAAAGATTTTTCTGGCACAGTTCAAATTTGGGAGATGGAGGATGAAATTACACAGTGAAAACGAATAACGCTACAGTCTAAACTGAGACCTGCAGTCATGGCAAAATACAAGATTGCAAAGATTTAATATGAAAAAGATAATGTGAAATTCTCATTTAAAATGAAAATCGTAATTTGGCTTGCAGTGGGTGGGTTAAATAAGGTGTACCACGAAAATGAATTTCACCAGTTACTTATCGCTTTTTAAAATGTGGCTACTAGAACATAGTAAGAGCTGATAACGATAACTCGGCTGGCTGATACTTTTTTCAGCATCTACTAGATGTCGCAAATGGTGCCAGCTATCTTTCCAGATTATTTCCCAGGAACTCTTTGAGGGGTAATATTATTGTCACTGTTTTGCTTATAGCAAAACAGGTTTATGGAGGTTAAGTTCAAAGTCACAGAAGAACTAATGGAAGAAGCTGTGATACTCTTCCAAGATCTCTAGAGGCACTGTTCCCCAGTCCACTGAGGAGAGTACAAAGAAAATTAACTCTTACTTTTTATAAAAAGGGAAACAAGCATTCAAAATGAAGCCTCACCAAAGCTCAGAACGAATGCTTCCTTTCCTTATGAAATAATTGAATTGACCTCACAAAAAACGAAAAAGAGAACTCATTATCATTATTTGCATATATTTTTCAGGAACAAGTTAATTCTAACGTATGTGAGTCACAGGAACAAATACCACTTTAATATATATATATATATCTCTCATAACTTGAGTCAAAAGATCAAAGTGTTATACCAACAAAGTTTTCCCCTCCCTTCACCTTTCCCCTTTTTGTACTTCTGTTTCTTTATTAGTCTCATTTTCTGCTTCAAGAAGGGAAAATCAACATGGTGCGTGCTTGTCCACAAACCCTGGCAAGAAAAGAGTAAACATCTTCAGCCCTGGATCCCCGTAGGTGAGCACTAGGTAGGAATGGAGCGCCTTAGGAAGACTAGGATGGAAACAAAGATTGAAATCCCTGAGCAGAAGTGGCTCTGTGAGGTCTGAGGCTTATTACGTGGCCACATCACTGAAGGGCCTTGGGTACTCCAGAGACATGTCATTGCACCCTACTTACTCTTCTAACTCTGCCTCGTGAGCTGGAACAAGACCAAGCAAATGCCCAGGAGGCAAATGTCCCCTGAAAAATTTATACTTTTTATTTGGACTGTGTAGCAGGTGTGGATGAAGTGAGGGTCTGTGACTATCTTGTCGGGTTCATATTTACGAGTTACACTGTGTTTTCACAATTACTATGTCTACTTAACATCCATACATAGGACAAAACCCCACTTACTCTAAATCAATGGTTATCAAGTAACAAAATGACATTTATGACTTCTAATTCTTGCCCCCCACCATCCGATTCTGAATCAGTTGTTCTGAGATAGGTCCTGACATTACTATTTATGTTTGAGTATTTGTTTGCTTTTGCTTTCTAGGTAAAATACCACAGGTTAATACAAAAAAAAAATACACTGAGATTCCAAATAATTATTGAGGTGAAGACTGATTTTCTGTTGCTCAGAGAGTTCTAGTTTATGTGGCAAACTAAGCACGTATATGGTGACTCCCATTATTCATGAAATCTCTATTTGTGAATTTGCCTTCATGCTAAAATTTATAACCTCCAAATAAACACTTAAACAACTGAGCACTTCCGTGGGCAATCACAGACGTGTTCATGCTCGGCACAGTGCACAACAGACACGTTCCCAGCTGAGGCTAAATAATGACCCTGCCATCATGTTCCAGCTCCCATCCTGGGAGCAGCTCTCAGACTTTCAACAACCTGCTTAGCGCCACAGTTTTTACTTTTTTGTGCATTTGAAAAGTTTTATTTTTTCATTTTTTAAGGTTTTATTTTAATTCCAGTTAGTTACTACAGTGGTACGTCAGTTTCAGGTGTACACTGTACATGCAACACCCGGCGCCCATCACAGGTGCACTTTTTTTTTTTTTTAAGATTTTATTTATTTATTTGACAGAGAGAGATCACAAGTAGGCAGAGAGGCAGGCAGAGAGAGTGAGAGGGAAGCAGGCTCCCTGCCGAGCAGAGAGCCCGATGCGGGACTCGATCCCAGGACCCTGAGATCATGACCTGAGCCGAAGGCAGTGGCCTAAACCACTGAGCCACCCAGGCGCCCCACAGGTGCACTTTTTAATCTCCATCACCCGTTGTACCCATCCTCCCACCCTCGTCCCTTCTGCAACCACCCGTTTTCTACAAGTAAAATAGGTTTCTGATTTCTCTTTCTCTTATTTTTTTTCCCTTTGCTTGTTTGCTTTGTTTCTTAAGCTCCACATATGAGTGAAATGATGTTTGTCGTTTTCTGATTCAGTTATTTCACTTAGCATTGTACTTTCTAGATCCATCCATATTGTTGCAAAGGGCAAGATGTCATTGGTTTTTTATGGCTAAATAATCCTGTGGGGTGTGTGGGGGTGTGTGTGTGTACAATACCTCTTTATCCACTCAGTCAGTGGACACTGATTGCTTCCATATCTGGGCTATTCTAAACAATGCTGCTACAAACATCGAGGTGCGTGTATCCCTTTGAGTTAGTGTTTTTGTATTTTTGGGTAAACACCCAGTCGTGCAATTACAGAATCGTAGGGTAGTTCTATATTTAACTTTTTGAGGACCCTCCATACTGTTTGCACAGTAGCTACACCAGTTCGCGTTCCCCCCAAGAGGGTTCCTTTTTCTCCACAACCTCACCAACACATATTGTTTCTTGTGTTGTTGATTTTAACCATTCTGACAGGTTTGAGATGATCTCTCATTGCTGTTTTGATTTGCATTTCCCCGATGATGAATGATGCTGAGCATTTTTTCATGCATCTGTCGTTGGCCATCTGGATGTCTTTAGAGAAATGTCTGTTCATGTCTTCTGCCCAATTTTTGAATCAACTTACTTGGTTTGGGGGTGTTGGGTTGTTTAAGTTCTTTATATATTTTGGATACTAACCTTTTATCAGCTATTTGTCAGTCATTTGTCAGATATCTTCTCCCATTCATAGTCTGCCTTTTAATTTTGTTGATTGTTTCCTTTGCTGCACAGAAGCTTTTTATTTTGATTTACTTGTAGTCCCAGTAGTTTATTTTTGCTTTTGTTTCCCCTTGCCTCAGGAGACCTATCCATAAAAATGATATTATAGCTAATGTCAGAGAATTACTGCCTGTACGTTGTTCTAGAATTTTTATGGTTTCAGGTCTCACATTTAGGTCTTTAATCCATTTTGAGTTTATTTTTGTGTATGGTGTAAGAAAGTGGTCCAGTTTCATTCTTTTGCATGTAGCTGTCCACTTTCCCCAGAACCATTTGTTGAAGAAATGATCTTTCTTCCATTGCATATTCTTGACTCCTTTGTCCAAGATTAATTGATCATATAATCATGGGTTTATTTCTGGGCTCTATTCTGTTCCATCGATTGATATGGCTAGTTTTGTGCCAGCACCGCATGTTTTGATTACTATAGCTTTGTAGTATATCTTGAAACCTAGGATTGTGATACCTCCAGTTTGATTCTCCTTTCTCAAGGTTACTTTGACTATTCTGGGTCTTTTGTGGTTCCACACAAATTGCAAGATTATTTATTCTAGTTCTGTGAAAAATGTTGTTAGTACTTTGATTAGGGATTCCATTAAATCTGTAGATTACTTTGGGTAGTATGGACATTTCAACAATATTTGTTATCCCAATCCATGAGCATGAAATATCTTTCCATTTGTTTGTGTCATCTTCATTTTTAATCTTTTTTTTAAATCAGTCAATTTGTAGTTTTCAGAGTACAGGTCTTTCACTTTCTTGGCTAAGATTATTCCTAGGTACATTAATTTTTTAGTGCAATTATAAATGGGATTGTTTTCTTATTACTTCTGCTTCATTATTAGTGTATACAAATGGAATGGACTTCTGTATATTGATTTTTGTATCCTGCAACTTCATTGAATTAATTTTTCAGTTCTAGCACTTTTTTGGTGGGGTCTTTTGGAATTCCTATATACAGTATCCAATACCTACAAATAGTGAATGTTTTGTTTCTTCCTTACCTACTTAGATGTTTTAGCTCTCATACTGTAAACAGCTCTCAAACTTTTAACAGTCTATGTAGTGCCATTTTTAGTTTCTTTCGCCCATTTAGTGCCATCTTTTCTTTCTTTTTGTTGTCTGATTACTGTGTCTAGGACTTCCAGTACTATGTTGAATGAAAGTGATGAGAGTGTACATCCTGGTTTTGTTCCTGACCTTAGAGGAAAGGCTCTGTTCTTCCCCCTGGGGATAATATCAGCTGTGGGTTTTTCATATATGATCTTTATTATGTTGAGGTATATTTCCTCTAACCCTACTTTGTTGAAGGTTTTTTTTCATGCTTGGATGTTATGCTTTGTCAAATGCTTTATCTGCATCTATTGAAATTACCATGTGGTTGTTATTCTTTCTTTCATTAATGCAGTGGATCACATTATTTGCACATATTGAGCCACACTTGCATTCCAGGAATAAATCCCACTTGATTATGAATTTTTTTAATGTATTGTTGCATCCAGTTTGCTAGTATTTTGTTGAAGATTTTTATGTCTATGTTTATTAGAGATATTGGCTTATATTCTTTTATTTCTTTGTTTCTTTATCTGGTTTTGGTATCAGGGTAATGCTGGCCCATGAAATAAATTTGGAAGCTTCCTTCCCTTTTATATATATTTTTGGGAATAGCTTGAGAAGTATAGATATTATTTCTTCTTCTTTTTTAAGTTTCTCTATTTACGCAGTCTCCACATTCAATGTGGGGCTCAGACTCATGACCCTGACACCAAGAGTTAGATGCTCTTCTGAAGGAGCCAGCCGGTGCCCCTATATTAATTCTTTTTTAAATATTTGGTAGAATTCACCTGTGAAGCTGTCTGGTCCAGGCTGTCCTTACTGGTAATCGGTCCATTCAAATTTTTTATTCTTCCTGATTCCATCATGGGAGGTTATATGTTTCTAGGAATTTATCCATTTCTTCTAGGTTGTCCAAGTTATTGGCATATCATTCTTCATAATATTTTCTTATAATCCTTATTTCTTTAGTACTGGTTATTTCTTCTCTTTCATTTCTGATTGTTTTTTAGTTCTCTTTTTATTTGGTGAGTCTGGTTAAAAATTTATCAATTTTATTGATTATTTCAAAGAATAAGCTGCTGTTTCATTGATTTATTGCTCTTTTTAGTTTTTATATCATTTGTTTCTGCTCTAATCTTGTTTCCTTCCTTCTACTGATTTTGGATTTTGTTTGTTTTTCTCTTTTTAGCTCCTTTAGGTATAAGGTTAGGTTGTTTGAGATTTTTCTTGCTTCTTGAGGTAGGCCTATATTGCTATACATTTCCCTCTTGGAACAATTCTTGTTGCATCCTAAAGATTTTGGACTATTGTATTTTCATTTTCATCTGTCTCTAGATATTTTTCATTTCCTCTTTTCTTGGGTGACCCAGCCATTGTTTAGTAGCACATTATTTAATCTCCATGTATTTCTGTTCTTCCCAGGTTTTTTCTAGTAGTCACGTTCTAGTTTTATAAGTATTGTGGTCAGAAGAGATGCATGGTATACATTTAACCTTTTCGGATTTATTGACATTTGTTTTGTGACTTAATATGCAATCTATTTTGGAGAATGCTCTATGTGCTCTAGAAAAGAATGTGTATTCTGCTATTTTAGGACAGAATATTCTGAATAGCTGTTAAATCCATCTGGTTCAATATGTCATTCAAAGTCCTTGTTTCTTTATAGGTTTTGTGTGATGATCTAACTATCCATGTAAGTGGGGTGTTAACCCTACTATTATTGCATTACTATTGATGAGCTCTTTCATGTTTGTTGTGAGCTGCTTTATGTATTTGGGTGCTCCCATGTGGATGCCTAAACACTTACAGTTGTTATATCTTCTAGTTGGACTGTTCCCTTTGTGGTTATATAGTGTCCTTCTTTGTTTCTTGCTACAATCTTTGTTCTAAAGTCTATTTTGTTCAATATAGGTATTGCTACATTGGCCTTTTTTTCATTCTATTGGCATGATAGATGCTTTTACATCTCATTTTCAATCTGCATGTGTCTTTAGGTCTAAAATGAGTCTTGTAGGCAGCATGGAGATGAGTCTTGCCTTTTTTATTCATTTTGTTACCTTATGTCTTTTGGTTGGGGCATTTAGTCCATTTACATTTAAAATAATTATTGATAGGTCTGTACTTATTGCTGTTTTGTTTCTTGTTTTATGGTGGTTTTATGGTCTTCTTAGTTCCTTTCTTCTCTTCTTCTCTCAGTTCCTTTCTTCTCTTCTTCTCTCATGATTTGCTGGGTTCCTTTAGTGATATACTTGGATTTCTTTCTTCTCTTTCTCTCTTTGCATATTTATTACTGGTTTTTGATTTGTGGTTACCATTTGGTTTATATGTAACATCTTATGCATATGGCAGTCTGTAGAATTTGATGGTTCTAAAAGTACTAAATTTTTATTCCTCTCCTTTGACATTTTAGATAAATTGCGATATGCTTTACATCCTTTTATTTTATGAATCCCTTGACTGATTTTTATAAATATACTTTATTTTACTGCTTTTGTGCTTCCCAATTTTCTTACTCCTGCTTATGGTCTTTCCTTTCAATTTAAAGAGTCCGCTTTAACATTTTTTTGTAAGGCTTGTTTAGTGATGATGAATTTCTCTAAATTTTATTTGTCTGGGAAATTCTTTATCTCTACTATTCTGAATGACAGCTTTGCTGGATGGAGAATTCTTGGTTCTAGGTTTTGTTTGTTTGTTATCTTTCAGCACTTTGAATATATCATGCCACTTTTTTCTGGCCTGCAAAGTTTCTACTAAAAAATCAGCTGATTTATGGGATTTCCCTTGTATGTAGTTGTCTTTTGTATCTGTCTTTTTTATTTCTTACTGTTTTTAAAATTCTCTTTAATGGGCACTGGGGTGGCTCAGTCAGTTAAGTGTCTAACTCTTGATTTTGGCTCAGGTCATAATCTCAGGTCATGGAATCAAACCGCACATCAGGCTCTTTGCTCAACAGGGAGTCTGATGAAGATTCTTTTTCTCCCTCTCCTCTTCCCCCTACTCATGCTCCCTCTCTCCCTGTCTCTCTTTCTCTGAAATAAATAAATCTTTAAAAAAATTAAGATAAATAAAATTCTCTCTCCCTACTTTTAGCAAGTTTAAGTACTATGTGTCTTGGTCTGGACCTCCTTGGGTTGAATTTATTAGGTCTCTGTGCCTTTTGGATCTGGATATCTGTTTGTTTCCCCAGGTTTAAAAGCTTTCAGCTGTTATTTCTTTCAGTAAATTTTCTGCTCCCCTTTTCCTTCTGAGATCCCTATAATGCAAATATTATTACACTTGATGATGTCACTGAGTTCCCTTCATTTATTTTCATTTTTTATTATTCTTTTTTCTCCCTTGTGTTCAGCTTGATTACTTTGCATTACTCTGTCCTCCAGGTCTCGGATCCACCCTTCTACTTCCTCTAGTCTACTATTTCCTCTAGTGTATTTTTCATTTCAGTTATTGAGCTCTTTATCTCTGATTGGTTCTTTTCCATGTTTTCTATCTCGTTGTGCAGGATCTCACTGAGATCCTCTATTCTTATCTCAAGTCCAGTGAGTATCTTTATGATCATTACCTTAGATTCTCTATCAGGCGTGTTTTTAATCTCCATTTTGCTTAGGTCTTTTGCTGTGATTTGTGTCCTGGTCTTTCATTTTGGGACATATTCTTCTGTCTCCTTATGCTATCTAACTCTCTCTGTCTGTTTCTATGTGTTGGGAAAGTCAGCTATGTCTCTGGCTCTTAAAAATAGTGGCTTTATGAAGAAGAGGTCCTGTAATGCCCTCTGCTGCAAAGTCCATTGTTCACCTGAACCTGGCACTTCAAGATGTCTCCTATGTGTGTTGTGTACCTTAGTGTTGTGGCTAAGCTGCTTTTGCTTTTAGTCCAGTCATCTGCTATAGCTCTCTTTGCTTGCTGTGGGCAAGTTCTGGTCCCTGTGTTTTTAGTGGCCAGTCTGAGGCTGTCTTGGGAATGATTTGGGTCAGACCAGGCATTTGCCAGACCTGCAACAGTACCAAATTTCGGGGCACTCTCCTTGTGTTGTCCTCTGGGAGGCTTTTGTCGGTGGGTAGTACCTGTAGTCCAAGGAGATGTCTGCCTCCATTCTACTGTTGGGGCTGCAGCAGAACTGGTGTGTGTGGCTATTTTTCCCTGTCCCAAGGCAAGAATCACTTCGGAGTGGTTCTGGCCTCTTTTGAGGTTGCTTGCACACTGTCATGCTTGTGGAACTGCTTTGGATGGGCTACTGACAAGGCTGAGTTGGAGAGGGCAGGACCACAGAAGAGCACAGGGGTAGGGCATGTGATGTTAGCAATGTTTTGGTGGGTCTGCTGTGCAGGGAGACCAGGAGCCAAGGCCTAGCTGGAGGGGGTGGGTCTGAGGAAGTGTGTGGGATGGGCATGTTGTTAGGGGCTAGGTGGAAAATGTTGGTGTGCTGGCTCCCATCGGTGTCACTGTATCTAGGCTGAGTGATAGGACATGGAAATGACACTTAAGAGTTCTTTTGTTTTTGGAAAAGTCTCGCAATGATCCCTGCCCCTCCAGAACATGGTCTGAGAATAATGAACAAATCTCCCTCCTGTATACCCTAGGAGTTTTTCGAACTGATTTTATGTGTATCTCAGTGGGGCTGTTTGTTATACTGTCTTTTAAGGACAAGGATCCAGTTTCCTTTGCCCTCCAGCTGTCCCAGAGCTGAACCCACTGATTTTAAAGTCCCATATGTTAAGGCCCAGTGATTGTGAGAACTTGTGAAGTTAAACCCCTTTGGTTTTCAAAGCCAAATGTTCTGGGCATTTGTCTTCCTATTGTGGGTCCCTTGTGCCTGGAGTATCTTGTGTGAGGTCAGCTCCTCTCTCTCCTCTCCATGCACAAGGCATCCCTCACTCTCGTAGACAGTCCTATGGGTCCATTTGGCTCCCAACTTCATCTCTGTCCTTCCTACCCTCATTGATGTGGACTCTTCTCTACATTTAGCAATGGAGTCTGTTCTGCCACTCTTGGAGTAATTATTTGGGTTATTTACACTGATATGGGTGGTATATAGGAGTAGCTGTGGGACAAGATGAGCCCAGGATCCTCCTACTCTGTCATCCTTCCAGGAAGTCAAATATAAAATAGTTTTAAATTTTTTTCTGGACATTATGCATATTATGACTGGATTCTATTATAGTTCCCAATGAGGAATTTTGTTTTGTTTTTTCCTAACTTTAAAGCTAATCATCTTGTTGAACTTAAACTGCCAACTCTTCAGTGGCATCTGACATTTTATACTTTTTAAAATATTTTATTTATTTGAGAGAGAGTGGGAGGAGGAGCAGAGGGGAGAGAGACAAGCAGACCCTGTGCTGAGTGCAGAGCCCGAGGTGGGGCTTGATCCCAACACCCAGACCCACCCAAGTGCCCCTGTGCCTGACATTTCAGTACAGTTCTTTGTTGTTGTTGTTGTTGTTTGGTTGGTTTGGTTTTTTGGGAAGGGGGTTGTTTTTTGTTTTGTTGGGGGTGGGGGGGGTTGGTGAGATGCTTTGAGTCCACCTGATACACATATGATTCAGGTTTTAGCCAGAGATTTGCGCAGAGATTTACTTAAAACTTGAGATTCCATCTCTCTGGTTCTCTCCTGTCTAGGTTTTCTCCCTCATTATTCCTTGGCTGTGGTTTCTCAAAACTCTATAGACTAAAATGAATGTGGATTTACTAGCAGAGGTTTTGCCATTCTGCATGGTAAAGACTGTGACCTTTCCTAAGGCTGAAAACTATAATAAATAAAATATTTATCCAGTGCTTTTTTCCTTCTTTAATGTATTGACACCCCTCCCAGATCTCTGTGCTTATGTTCACTCTCAAGGGCCTTCAAATAATTAGGTTTTAGGCTTTGACCAGGACTTACAATTGTTGCCTAATGAAGGACTGGTCCCATGCAAGTTATTCAGTCAGGATGTACTGTTGGATTGGGTCTAATATATTGCTATTAGTGAATTAAGATACAATTTTGTATTTAAAACATTGGCATGGGTGATTGCAAGGCATCCTGACAGTTGCTTGCTTTTATTGACTAAAACCTATATCCGATATAATGAAGATGAAATTCCAGACTCTCCTTGTTATGCTGTTTAAAAAAAAAAAAAAAGAAAAGGGGGGGCATTCAATGGTTTAGGAAGATGGGAGTTCTACAGAAGAGTAAGCCTTGCCCATCTGCTCCCTAACTACATCCCCAAGAGGGTCCAGAAGACACATCCCTCATTAGAGGTGGCATCTCATGGTGGCTTTTCTGTAGAGGCCAGATTCAGTGGTGGGAATTACTGCTGTCAGACTAGCTTGTCTGATTTCAGTGATGATGATGATGGGATTCTGTGGTGGTACTACTCATAAAAGGCCAGAAATGTGTGAATCCTGGAATGAAAGGCAGGGCCGAAATCAGTACTAGGAACAGTCTCACTGGCAGAAGTCTTTGGTATTAGCTAGTTGATCCTTATATCTCTAGAACTGACATACATGGACAGCCTACTAATGTTTTACTTACTTTATATAAGTAGAAAGTTCTAGGATTGGTGAACAGAGGACTGAATGAAATCATGGTAGTTAGTGAATGGAACAGAAAGTTTAACAGAACCACCAGGACTGTAAAGGCACCCTTCCCAGCTACCTCAGGTTAGCAAGTCCCTCTCGTAGTAACGATGTCATGGAGATCAAAACAACTTGCAATTGAAATTAGAAAGCAGTTGCAGAAGGGAGCTATTAGGGATAGAGCAAAACCCCACACTGGGGGGAAAGAGCTATTATCTGGTGGACAGATCATGTCTTAAAGTTAGGATTTGGTCTTGCAAATATTACTTATCATGCTGGGCCTGTGAGATCAGGAATTTCTTGGACATTGCGTACATATTGGAGGTCCTGCTAATGTGATTACAGACAATGCAGACAGAACATTGAGCAACCCGGAGGACATTAGGAATGGTGGAAGAGACAACATATCTAACTTCACAATTGTTGTGGATTGCTAGAGTCTGAGAACTGCTGCTTTTGAGGTTTTCAAAACTGCCAGTAAATGAGTATTTTCCAGTTGTAGTCTCGGCGAAGACTAGCTCTGCTGAGATTTCCCTGTATCCTGATAAAATTTGTTTTTTTCCATGTCTAATAAATCTTCTATAACTCTTTTAATATAACTACATGAGTAGTGATTTAAAATTCATCAGAGTGGTCTTAAGGATTTTTCTCAGTATTGAGTATGTATTAAGATCTGATTTCTGTTCAGCATAACTATGTGATACTTTGATGTAATACAAAAGGTATCAAATGTGTAGTTATCATTATGCAGAAATTAATCTACTGTGGCTGTTACAGGCTGCATGCTTGTATCCTCTACTCCTAAAATGTGTATGTTGAAACCCTAATCTCCAGTGGAATGGTATTAAGAGGTGAGGCCTTTGGGAGATAATTAGGTTCCAATGAGATCATAGGGTGGATGAAATTAGTAGCCTTGTAAGAAGAGAAAGAGAGGACAGCCCCCCCCGCCCACACACACACACTTCTCTCTCATGTGACGATATAGCAAAAACATAGCTGACTGAAGTCTAGGAAGAGGACTCTTACCAGACACTAAATCCACCAGCACCCTGACCTTGGACTTCCTGGGTTCAAAATAATTGCTCATTGTTTAAGCCACTCAGTCTGTGGTAATTTGTCATAGCAGCCCCTGCTGACTAAAACAGAAGCATAGGACATGCTTTGTTCTGTTGGAATATTTATTTAAGTAAATAACTTAGATAAAAAATTGAAGATAGGTTAGTTCAATTTGAGTTCCTGGATAGGAGAGATGTGTGAGAGATACGGCTAGAAAACCCAGAGAGCCAGTTCACATGGTTAATCAAGATACACTGGGACTCTACCCAGGTAATCAAGATACTGATAGACTACACGTCTTACGTATTTTTTACATTGCCAAGATATTTTATTCATTACCAGTACTTACTATGCTAAGTGTATATTGGAGTATCACTAAAAATGAGCCCATTATACAACAGGATTACAGAAAAGAAAATAAATCTCCCTCTGTTGCATGTTATCCATCTCTCCCTACTAAAGTTTCCTTCTCAAGTTGACATTTTAGGTAGCCAGAACATGGTCAGACACTTTGATAATGACACAGTCTGTACCCACATTTTCTGTGAGACTTTATGCAGCTCGTATAAATCCTGGAAGAAGTGTCATTCCAGTCTCAAAGATTTTTCTTGACATATAGGAACTCTCCTCTCCCTACTTATCATCTTGAAGTCTCTCTTTTCTCCACTCATAAAATGTGAGGAGAGGCTTCTTCCAGAAAGTTATTAAAATTTGTTTGGCAGTCCACTGGTTGGGAATGAGATTTCCGGTGGTTTAATTTTGATGTGTTTCCTAACTTGGGTTTAATTCTATTCATCCCAGTAGATGTTAGAGTAGAAGTCCATGTTACTATGAATATGTATTATAGTACTCTGAAGTTGATGATATTTTAAATAATTTAATACAGAGCATTTTCTACTCTAGTAATTTTAATGACCCATATCAACTGTAGAAATTTCAAGAACAGTTGCATGAAACAGAACTATCCCTTGGAAAAGACAAGCTGTGCACTAACTGTTATCCCATAGGGCAGTATCACATTGACTAATATATTTCACAGTTCCAGGGCTGACCCCACTGACTCAGAGATGGAGTTATCAGCATACTAATAATGGATACATATGGCAGACTGAACTCAAATTAACCATGTAATAGAGCTGAAACATAAAATCCTGACCTCCATGTATTAATTATAATGATGAAAATAACTGTATCTCAGGCTGCAGTACTCACTTTGATCTGGCATTGATTTTCTTCCTGTACATTGACCTAAATTGGGTATGGATATGTTCTCAGTGAAATTGGTCCTGTCAAGTCAGTGAGGTTGGATGCAGTAGGTAGGTGTTTTTGCTTATGTGTCTCCCTCCCCTAAGCATGCCCAGATGGCAATGGGGGTTCCTGCAATTCTCCTTTCCCTACGAAGACCATCCCCTCTAACCTCCCCCACCACCCCCAGACTCCTGGTTCTGATCAACACACCCTGGAGGGTGACATCAGTCTTGTACTCCTCAGTTCCTTGAACTTGTAGCCATGCTTTTTAAGCTGCCTTTGCATATACCCAATTAAAATACTGACTTTGTAGCTTACTTGCAGATAGTAGGCTTTTCTTTTTAAAATATATTCTGAATTTCTTGGAGACTGCCTCTTTGTAGACTCCCAACTGCTAGTAATTGGTAAAATAAATAAATAAATAACCTTACATAATTGATTAGAAATTGAAATATGGTAACTTAAAGTCTGAAAAGGGAAACTTAACTAGGAATTATAAAGCAAAGTTCATGAAAGGTAACCATTAAAGAAACTGAGTCCAGGGTAGATGGCAGAAAAAACCCGTCATCGTGATTCTTAGAAAGAATGTGACTTCTCTTTGGGAAACACACATTTATTACTGAAACTAGACAAAAGACAGTAGAGTATAAAAAGTGAGAACCCCGTATTAAAAAACTTTCCCACCCTAATGTTAATTTCTAGTGAGAAAAGTAACGGCATCTCAAGCTGGAATAATCACTTTGACATGGAATTAATTTTCCTCTTCTGTAGAGATTAATACGTTTTCTTCAGACCAAACTAACTGTATCCATCACATAGACAGTAGCTGTGGGCTTCTTAAAGTCTGATGGATAATAGGCCAGCAGAGCCCAGGGGACTGTCCGGAATCCTATTCCAGAGAAGAAATCTTCCTGCTAAGTGGAAGAATCTTAGCCCCAGAAAGTGGACTTTAAAAAATAAAAACAGACATCGGGAGGAAAAGTAAAGACTATAGCCATTCACCTATGATTCCATTTAATGTTTGACTAGAATTCTGTCAGATGCTCTCGTGTCCTGTGGACTTACACATCAACGTAGCCAAGTCCAACGTGGGCAAGTAATCTTCAACAGTCCTGAAATACACACTCCCTAGGTTTTTTATTTACTTATTTACTTCCTAGTTACTTCATTAGATAACTTTCTCTTCAATTCTTTTTTACCTAATTTTACCACTGAAAGGCCTAATCTCTAGAGTTGAAATACTATCACATATCTTGAGTAATTGGAGGGAGAAGTAACCAACTGAACAGAAAAACAAAAAATCATGAGGTATCGATTGGTGTAAAGGTTATGCAACCTTCTGAAGCCTCCTTCTTTCCATGTTCTAAACATCTGTTTTCCCTCATTTTTAAAAATTACCATTTTGAGTTGAAAAAACTTTGGATCTTATCTAGTTTGTCTTTCTCTCTTAAACAGCTGCCATCTACAACAGGTAAAGATGCTAGGAAGATACATTTATTTTCTATTTTTTTCTATATGTATAGTATGAAATAATATAAAAAATAATCAAGTTTATATTGATTTCTTAAGAAAATTCAGAAGTGTGACAACTCCAAGCACCGACAAACAGAGTAATGGATGTAAATTTTGTAAAACAGATCTGCAAGAATTTAGTTGCTTCAGAATCCCGAGAGCCTGTCTTGCAATTCTTCCCCTGGGGTTTGCAACAGCAGCCTACTGTGGTGTGTTTTTCCTCGCTGCTGACATACATATGCAGGACTGTAGTTTCTGCTCTGTCCTGATGCTCAAGCTTCAGGGCTGCTTACACCAAAGCCTAGCCCTGTAGCGAAGGCCTTTTCCAAATAAGGTCCCATTCAACTCAATGTGGACCATTCTGTGTAGCCCAATAGGTGAGCCATGTGGAATGTTTTATCTCCATGACCCTAAGAGGAAGACCAGGCCCTGTGATTTCTTTCTTGTAGCAGATGGAAGCTGAAGCCATTAAAGCCTTCTACTTGAGAGTGCTAGATATCCCAGAAGCCCCCCTCCTAGTGGACCCCTAAAAATCTCCACCGAAGTGTCAGTTCCCTGAGTTCTCAGAGGACTTACCCTTCCCTCTCTGGAACACGAGCGCCTCACCCAGGTCTCCCACATACGAGCTGTCTCTTGTTCCTCCTGCCGGATTTGCAGGGTGTCGTTGTCATCATGGATTGGTTTGGTTTGGGTGGGATATCCCGGTGGCCCTCATCAGACTTCTTCATGACAGAGAACGGGAGCATTGATAGAGTCCTGAAGCAAAACTGAGACAAGAGAGACTAAGCCTCAAATGGAAACTGTTCCTGATTCTTTTTTCCGATCGGAATCAAAAAGAACACCTTTGCCAAAACAGTGGTGGCCAACAGAGTACCCGAGGCCTCATTAATCGGCTCTGACCATGATACTGGGTCTGGCACAGCCGCTTCAGCTGGGCCTTCTCCTTGGTTAAGCTTGCAAGAGCCTACAGTAATTTTTCAGGAGCCGGCCTTTCAAAGGAGGACTGGCTAAGTACCACCCCCCACTGTATACTTTGGGTTTCTAATGGTGGCTCTTACTTCCACCATCCGCCCTGAGGGTGGAATACTGTTTTTGACTACCTCTATTGGCTACAGGAGGAGGGCAGGGTCAGAGGTATCCTGTGATACCTTTTACGGGGGGTCAGTGACCCAACATGGGGTTTACTGCCATTGCTAAGTTTGTTGATACCAAGTATTCATTCTGGAATTGGAAAAATGACCACCGGATGGGTCTTGAGATGGGGCCCACTGTGATATGATTTTTATCCAGGGCACCATGTTTTCCTTGTTCCCCTCAGCCCCCACTCAAGCTAGGGTAGAGAGCTCGATGTTGATGATTTAAATCTCTAGTTATCAAAGTCATGTCAGACACTTTGTCAATATTTCTCAAAATGTCTGGGTATTCTCTTGTCCTCGGGGTAAATTCAACCTTTTTGTTTGTTTGTTTATTTACAGCATAACAGTGTTCATAGTTTTGGCATCACACCCAGTGCTCCATGCAGTACGTGCCCTCCCTATTACCCACCACCTGGTTCCTCAACCTCCCACCCCCCCACCCCCCGCCCCTTCAAAACCCTCTGGTTGTTTTTCAGAGTCCATAGTCTCTCATGGTTCTCCTCTCCAAAATTCAACCTTTTAAGTGTCCATAGATCCATTTGGGGAAGGACTAAAAGAATCATTAGAGTATTTTCTTGGTACCGTGTTGGCAGAGTCTTTCTATCTAGGACCTGGTTCTGTTCAGTCATTGGGTTCTGAATATTAAAATTAGCTCAGATTAAGTAACTGAACAAGGAATCATAACTACTTCGGGGGCAAACACCCTCAGTCTCCTGCTTTTCTGTTCTTACCTTTTCCTGGTTGTAGGTGTTTCACATCACCCTTGTTGACTGCCTTGACTTACCATTTGGTCTCTAGGAACACCAGACTCCATTATTATCTCTCAGCCTCCCTGAAGGCAAGGTCCAGTTGGCTGTCCCTCCAGCCTTGCTGGTCATTAAGGCAATTGCAGCCTTCAGGCTACTGGCTTTTAAGCATTGACTTCTGGCCTCTGTTACTTGAAGGCCTCACTATCCTCTTGATATTAACCAACCCAGTTTGTGACCACTGCTAAATTGGGTACCTTACATGTCACAGAATTCAATGCCAAAATGCACAGGTTTTGTCCCCAAGCTCTCATATTAGTTGAGATAAAAAACAACAACAACAACAACAACAACAAAAAACAACAACGAAACCCATTCCAAAGTTCTACTGAGCCAGGAGTTCCTCATGATGCCGTGTTAGGACCAACCAATGGATCCTGTGGTCACTTGTCTATCACAGAGTTTTGGTTTTGGTTTTTTTTTTTGTTTGTTTTGTTTTTTTTTTTGGCTATAAAATGGGGCTTTGTATGAGACAGTATTCTGAAGGTTTGGGGCGCCTGCGTGGCTCAGTGGGTTAAGCCTCTGCCTTCAGCTCAGGTCATGATCTCAGGGTCCTGGGATCAAGCCCCGCATCGGAATCTCTGCTCAGCAGGGAGCTGCTTCCCCTTCTCTCTCTGCCTGCCTCTCTGCCTACTTGTAATCTCTCTCTCTCTCTGTCAAATAAATAAATAAAATATTTAAAAAAAAAAAAGTAAATTCCTGAAGGTTGTAGTAATTCTTGCATTCTGTGAGCCCTCTCATAATAAGGGTGTCTGAGAAGGTGAACTCCTATCTAAAATGTGAATCCATCCCAATAAGGATGACTTGTTTCTGTCCTCCAGAATGCATTGTTCCAATGTTCTCTGCCTTCTGTAGAGCTTCTGTATATATATATATATATATGTATACATATATATATATATGTACACAGAGAACATTTTGGAAGAATACATATAAAAAGGTTAACAGCAATTATAGAAAGAAAATATTGGACGGTTATTAATTTTTTCCTAATATATTTTCATTTTGTTAGATTTATATTAAAAAATGAGAACAAAGCTCCTACAAAGAATATAGCAAATGTTTATAATAAGTTTATAATTTTTTAAGTAGGTTTTCTTTACCTTGTTTCCCTAGTCTGCATTTCCTGAATTAAGCTGATAAAACAATCATTGCTCTTATTCTAATAAGAATTTCAGGATTTTTTCTCATCATTGAAAGGAAGACCATTCCTTTATATTTAGAAAAAAGGAACAAAATTGTTGATAACAAAGTACCAACTCCTAACACAATGAGAAAAAATACAATAGGAAATAAAACCTGCCAAAACTTAGAGCTGTGTAAGAATGTGTAAGTTACTCCTCAGGTACAACTGAATATTGGTATTTGCACTTAAAGAAGGGCATTGGGGGAGTCGTTGTCTTACCTTCTGTTTCATGGCTGTTATTTAACTTAATAACGTCCAGAAGTAATTTACATACAAATGGCAGAATGGATTCCAGTGGTCCTTTATTTATTTTTTATTTATTTATTTTATTATAAATAATTATTTTATTATTATTTTATTATTTATATTTATTTATTATTTATTATTATTTTATTATTTATTTTATTATAAATAATTATTTTATTATAAATAAATTAAAATAAATAAATAAAAATATAAATAAAATTTATTATTTTATTTATTTATTATTTATTTATTATTAATTTTTATTAAATAAAATATATTTATTATATAGTGGTTTAAATATGGCTAAATATCACAATATACAGTCATAGCACGTTGAATATGTATAATTTTCATTTCATATAATGAGTAGAAAGTGGCTAAAATGTAGCTATTGATACAATGTCTTTGTTTTTTAGCACTGAGTGTCACGGGACAAGTTATAAGCCTTTTTGAATCTTAGTTTGACTGTGTGGCCTCCCCATCCCACCAGTTGCCCCTTAAGACCCTTTGTTCTGTTTTGAGTGCTTTTAACCAGATTCCAAGTTAATGCTGGTCCCCAAGCACAGGTCACTTTTGTATTGGGGTCTTACTTTCCAGTGGGTCACTTGTGGTGGCTCCCTCCCTCTTCTTTTTATCCTCCAATATCAGTCTGTGCTCCCACTCCACTCTACCTCTCCACTGATAATCTCTGCTCCCATAGAGATCCAGAAGTGTATAATCTCAGATCTCCGGCTGATTTCATGGGTGTGCAGAGTGTTCTGGTAGATATTTAGCTCAATTTAGGGGAACAGTTGAAACAGGGTCTCCTACTCTCTGCCATCTTTCCCCTCCTCAGTATGATTATGAAATGAAGGTATTAATAGCCCTTGTCTCTCAGAACTGTTATGATAACTAAAGAGATAATCCACAGTAAGAATTTATAACAATGTTTTGCAGGTAGTACGCACTTAGTAAATCAAAGTTATTAATACGGCTTTCAGAGTTCTACAGTTTCTTTTTTTTCTTCTGTTATTTTTATTAACATATAACGTATTATTTGCCCCAGGGGTACAGGTCTGTGAATCATCAGGCTTACACATTTCACAGCACTCCCTACCCTCCCCAGTGTCCATGACCCAGCCACCCTATCCCTACTCACCCCAGCAACCCTCAGTTTGTTTCATGAGATTGAGTCTCTTATAGCTTGTCTCCCTCCCGATCCCATCTTGTTCATTTTTTCCCTCCCTACTCCCTATGGCCCACTGGCCTGCCTCACAAATTCCTCATATCAGAGAGATCTTATGATAATTGTCTTTCTCTGATTGACTTATTTCGCTTAGCATTAATACCCTCTAGTTCCATCCACACCATTGCAAATGGCAAGATTTCATTTCTTTTCATGGCTGCATAGTATTCCTGTGTGTGTGTGTGTGTGTGTATGTGTGTGTGTGTGTGTGTGTGTGTCTATACATACATACAGAATAAGATGTGATATATATGTATGTATATCACATCTTCTTTATCCATTAATCTGTTTATGGACATCTAGGTTCTTTCCATAGTTTGGCTATTGTGCACACTGCTGCTATAAACATTAGGGTTCGCATGCCCCTTCAGATCACTACATTTTTATCTTTGGGATAAATACCCAGTAGTGCAATTGCTGGGTCATAGGGTAGCTCTATTTTCAACTTTTAGAGGAAACTCCATACTGTTTTCCAGAGTGGCTACACCAACTTGCATTCCCACCAACAGTGTAGGAGTGTTCCCCTTTCTGTGCATCCTTGTCAGTATCTGTTGTTTCCTGACTTGTTAATTTTAGCCCTTCTGACTGGTGTGAGGTGGCATCTCACTGTGGTTTTGATTTGTATTTCCCTGATGGCGAGTGATGTTGAGCACTTTTTCATGTGTCTATTGGCCATTTGGATGTCTTCTTTGCCAAAATGTCTGTTCATGTCTTCTGCCCATTTCTTGACTGGATTATTTGTTCTTTGCGTGTTGAGTTTGATAAGTTCTTTATAGATTTTGGATACTAGCCCCTTATCTGATACATCATTTGTGAATATCTTCTCCCATTCTGTCAGTTGTCTTTCATTTCCTTTGCTGTGAAAAAGCTTTTGATCTTGTTGAAATCCCAATAGTTCATTTTAACCCTTGCTTCCTTTGCCTTTGGCGATGCTTCTTGGAAGATGTTGCTGTGGCTGAGGTCAAAGAGGCTGCTGCCTGTGTTTTCAAGGATTTTGATGGATTCCATCTCACATTGAGGTCTTTCATCCATTTTGAGTCTATTTTTGTACCTGGTGTAAGGAAATGGTCCGGTTTCATTCTTCTGCATGTAGCTGTCTAATTTTCTCAACATCATTTGTTGAAGAGACTGTCTTTTTTCTACTGGACATTCCTTCCTGATTTGTCGAAGATTAGTTGACCATAGAGTTGAGGGTCCATTTCTGGGCTCTCTATTATGTTCCATTGAACTATGTGTTTGTTTTTGTGCCAGTACCATACTGTCTTGATGACTACAGCTTTATAATAGAGCTTGAAGTCTGGAATTCTGATGCTGCCAGCTTTGGTTTTCTTTTTCAACATTCCTCTGACTATTTCGGGTCTTCTTTGGTTCCATGTAAATTTTAGGATTATTTGTTTAAAAAGTTGATGGTATTTTGATAGGGATTGCACTAAATATGTAGATTGCTCTAGGTAGCCCAGACATTTTCACAATATTTGTTCTTCTAATCCATGAGCATGGAACATTTGTCCATTTCTTTGTGTCTTCCTCAATTTCTTTCATGAGTATTTTATAGTTTTCTGAGTACAGATTCTTTGCCTCATTGGTTAGGTTCATTCCTAGGTATCTTGTGATTTTGGGTGCAATTGTAAATGGAATTGACTCCTTAACTTCTCTTTCTTCTGTCTTGTTCTTGGTGTATAGAAATGCAACTGATTTCTGTGCATTGATTTTATATCCTGACACCTTACTGAATTGCTGTATGAGTTCTAGCAGTTTGGGGGTAGAGTCTTTTGGGTTGTCCACATAAAGTATCATATCATCTGCAGAGAGTTAGAGTTTGACTTCTTCTTTGCTGATTCGGATGGCTCTTATTTCTCTTTGTTGCCTGATTGCTGAGGCTCGGTCTTCCAGTACTATGTTGAATAGCATTGGTGATAGTGGACATCTCTGCCGTGTTCCTGACCTTAGAGGAAAAGCTCTCAGTTTTTTCCCATTGAGAATGACATTTGCTGTGGGTTTTTCATAGATGGCTTTGATGGTATTGAGGTATGTACCCTCTATCCCTACACTGTGAAGAGTTTTGATCAGTTTGATCAGAGTTTTGATACTTTGTCAAATGCCTTTTCAGCATCTATTGAGAGTATCATATGGTTCCTGTTCTTTCTTTTATTAATGTATTGTATCACATTGGTTTATTTGCAGATGTTGAACCAAACTTGCAGCCCAGGAATCAATCCCACTTTGTCATGGTGAATCATCCCTTTAATGTACTGTTGGATCCTATTGGCTAGTATTTTGACGAGAATTTTGGCATCCATGTTCATCAAGGATATTGGTCTGTTATTCTCCTTTTTGATGGGGTCTTTGTCCGGTTTGGGGATCAAGGTAATGCTGGCCTCATAAAATGAGTTTGGAAGTTTTCCTTCCATTTCTTTTTTTGGGACAGTTTCAGGAGAATAGGAATTAATTCTTTAAATGTTTGGTAGAATTCCCCTGGGGAGCCGCCTGGCCCTGGGCTCTTGTTTGTTGGGAGATTTTTGATGACTGCTTCAACCTCCTTACTGGTTATGTGTCTGTTCAGGTTTTCTATTTCTTCCTGGTTCAGTTTTGATAGTTTATATGTCTCTAGGAATGCATCCATTTCTTCCAGATTGTCAAATTTGCTGCTGTATATTTGCTCATAATATGTTCTTATAATTGTTTGTATTTCTTTGGTGTTGGTTGTGATCTCTTCTCTTTCATTCATGATTTTATTAATTTGGGTCTTTTTTCCTTTCTTTATTTTTACTTTTAATTTTTTAAAATATTTATTTATTTGACAAAGATATAGAGAAAGAGCACAAGTAGACAAGATGGCTGGCAGAGGGAGAGAGAGTAGTAGGCTCTCTGCCGAGCAGGGAGCCTGACGTGGGGTTTGATCTCAGGACCTCGGAATCATGACCTGAGCCAAAGGCAGATGCTTAACTGACTGAGCCACACAGGCACCACCTTTTCTCTTTTCTTTTTGATAAGTCTGGCCAGGGGGTTATCAATCTTATTAATTCTTTCAAAGGACCAGCTCCTAGGTTTGTTGATTTGTTCTACTGTTCTTTTGGTTTCTATTTCATTGCTTTCTGCTCTGATCTTTATAATTTCTCTTCTCCTGCTGGGTTTAGGCTTTCTTTGCTGTTCTTTCTCCAGCTCCTAAAGGTGAGACCTTTCTTGTTTCTTAAGAAAGGCTTGTATTGCTATACACTTTCCTCTCAGGACCTTTTTGCTGTGTACCAAAGATTTTGAACAGTTGTGTTTTCATTTTAATTTGTTTCCATGAATTTTTTCAATTCTTTAATTTCCTGGTTGACCCATTCATTCCTTAGTAGGATGCTCTTTAGCCTCCATGTATTTGGGTTCTTTCCAACTTTACTCTTGTGACTGAGTTCTAGTTTCAGAGCATTGTGGTCTGAAAATATGCAGGGAATCATCCCAGTCTTTTGGTACCTGTTGAAACGTGATTTGTGACCCAGGATGTGATCTATTCTGGAGAATGTTCCATGTGCGCTAGAGAAGAATGTGTCTTCTGTTGTTTTGGGATAGAATGTTCTAAATATATCTGTGATGTCCTTCTGGTCCAGGGTGTCATTTAAAGCCTTTATTTCCTTGTTGATCTTTTGCTTCGATGATCTGTCCATTTCAGTAAGGGAGTGTTAAAGTCCCCAACTATTATTGTATTATTGTTTATGTGTTTCTTTGATTTTTGTTATTAATTGGTTTATATAATTGGCTTCTCCCATGTTAGGGGAATAGATATTTAAAACTGTTAGATCTTCTTGTTGGACAGACCCTTTAATAATGTCCGTCCTCATTCCTTATTATAGTCTTTGGCTTAAAATCTAATTTATCTGTTTTAAAGATTGTCACCGCAGCTTTCTTTTGATGTCCATTAGCATGGTAAATTGTTTTCCACCCCCTCAGATTAAACCTGGAGGTGTCTTTGGGTCTAAAATGAGTTTCTTGTAGACAGCATATTGATGGGTCTTGTTTTTGTTTTTTGTTTTGAAATCCATTCTGATACCCTATGTCTTTTGATTGGGGGCATTTAGCCCATTTACATTCAGGGTAACTGTAGAAAGATAAGAATTTAGTGCCATTGTATTGCCTGTAAGGTGACTGTTACTGTATATTGTCTCCGTTCCTTTCTGTCTATTACTTTTAGGCTCTCTGTTTGCTTAGAGGATCCCTTTCAGTATTTCCTGTAGGTCTGGTTTGGTGTTTGTAAATTCTTTAAATTTTTGTTTGTCCTGGACACTTTTTATCTATCCTTCTATTTTAAGTGAGAGCCTAGCTAGATATGGTATTCTTGGCTGCTTATTTTTCTCGTTTAGTGCTCTGAATATATCATGCCAGTCCTTTCTGGCCTGCCAGGTCTCTGTGGATAGGTCTGCTGCCAATCTAATATTTTTACCATTGTATGTTACAGACCTCTTGTCCAGAGCTGCTTTTGGGATTTTCTCTTTGTCACTGAGACTTGTAAGTTTAATTATTAGGTGATCGGGGACCCATTTTTATTGATTTTGAGGGGAATTCTCTGTGCCTCCTGGATTTTGATACTTGTTCCCTCCTCCAAGTTAGAGAAATTCTCTGCTATAATTTGCTCCAATATACTTTCTGCCCCTCTATCTCTTTTTTCTTCTGAGATCCCAGTTATTCTAATTTTTTGTATTATGGTATCACTTATCTCTTGAATTCTCCCGTTGTGTTCCAGTAGTTGTTTGTGTCTCTTTTGCTCAACTTCTTTAGTCTCTATTTGGTCTTCTATATCACTAATTCTCTCTTCTGCCTCATTTTTTCCTAGCAGCAAGAGCCTACATTTTTTTTTTTATCACACCTCATTAATAGCTTTTTTTATTTCAACTTGGTTAGATTTTAGTTCTTTTATTTCTCCAGAAAGGGATTCTCTAATGTCTTCCATGCTTTTTTTGAGCCCAGCTAACACCTTGATAATTGTCATTCTGAACTCTAGTTCTGATATATTGCTAATGTCCGTATTGATTAGATCCCTAGTTGTCAGTACTGTCTCTTGTTCTTTTTTTTTTTTTTTTTGTGGTGAGTTTTTCCACCTTGTCATTTTATCCAGATAAGAAGAGATGAGTGAGAGAACAAAATACTAAAAGGATAGCAACAACCTCAGAAAAATATACACTAACCAAATCAGAAGAGACCAGAAACCAGGGGGAGATGAAAAGTGGGTTGGGGGGTGTATATACATACATACATATATATTAATTAGACTGGTGAATAGAACAGAGCCACACACTTGATTTTGGGTGTATTTTGGCTTGTTAGAAGAAACGACCTCCCAAAATTTTAAAGAAAGTAAACCTTACATAGACACAAAAATAGGGTGTACACGATGAAAGGATGGAATGTGACTGTAAAGTTGAAAATTTAAAAAGATTCTAAAAAAGGAATTGATAAGTTTGTTGAAAAAGAAAGAGGAAAAAATGTGATCAGGCTGGAGACTAGAACAAAGACATGCACTAGATTTAGGGTATATTTTGATCTATTAGAAGAAGTTGTATCCCAAAATTTTAAAGAAAAAACCCTAAACATATACAAGAAATAAGGTTAAATACAATGAAGGGATAAAATATGACTATAACAGTGAAAATTTAAAAAGACTTTTAAAAGGTATTGATAAGATAAAATAGTTTTAAAAAGTTAAAATAGGAAAGAGGAAAAATTTAAAAAAATAGAATAAGAACAAAATAAAATTAAAAAAATTTAACTTTGAAAGACTAAAGGATCATGAGGGAAAAAGCCATGAATTCTGTGTTGCTTTCCTCTAGCTCTGGGGTTCTGCAGTTCTCATTGTTTGGTGAACTTGGTCTTGGCTAGATGTTCTTACTGATCTTCTGGGGAGGAGCCTGTTGCAGTGATTCTCAAAGGTTTTTGCCTGAGCCATAATTGCACCACCCTTGCCAGGGGTCAGGCTAAGTAATCTGCTCAGGTTTGTTCTCGGGAGCTTTTGTTCCAATGGCAGCCTCCCAATCTCTGGCCCTGTAGGAGCCAAGAGCTCGGGGCCCCCCTCCTCAGAACACCCTCAGAGAAAAGCAGTCAATCTGTCCTGTCTCCCTGGTCTCTGGCTGCGCTCTGAACTCTCCTGGTCTGTGACCGAGTATTTCTCTGGGGCACAGCCCCGTTTGGAGTCTCCAAACCCAGCAGATTTCCTGCAGTGCACTCCTGTGAAGCTCCTCCCGAAGGAGGAAGGAGGGGTCTCCCCGGATCTGCAGCTTGTGGGGTCCCTGCTCGAAGAGCAGTGGCTGGAATGTGACTTGGATCATGTTTTAAGAGCCCCCCTCCTTGGCTCCGTCTTTGCAGCCACCTTCCCCACCCTGATACCTGAGAGCTCTGCCACACTCAGGCACCCTGGTCTTTCTGTGCCTCCACAGGCCCTGAGACCACACTGCGAGGGCTCCACCCCCTGCTTAGCCTCTGGAGTGATGTCCCTTAGTGGAGCAGACTTCTAAAAGTTCCAATTTTGTGCTCTGCTGCTCTACCACTTGCCGGGAGCTGGCTCCTCTCCCCGCAGTCTTTCTTCCAATCGTGTAAGATTCACTTCTCCACATGTCCTACCTTCCGGAAAGTGGTCGATTTTCTGTTCCTAGAATTGCTGCTCTTCTTTTCTGTGTCCTGTTCAGTTTCTAGGTATTCAGAATGGTTTGATAACTATTTAGCTGAACTCCTGGGACCTGATGATATCTCAGTCTCCTATTCCTCCACCATCTTGCTCCACAGTCCTCGAGTTCTATGTTTTCAAATCCATTATTGGATTTGATCTATAGGAAAGGAAAATTATTATTAATATTATCCACCCAGCAGAGATTGCCATATCTGCAAATGTGAACTATATATGATTGTAACTAACTTTCTGTCTCTTAAGAAAGGTTGAGCCTGAGAAACATTGTCAGAAGTGAATATTAAGTAATGAGATGGTAAAGTATGAGAGTGTTAGGTGAGGAATAGATTTTGAATCCAGTCTGGACAGAGTTGTAACATGCCTGTTTTGTACACTTAAAACCTATTGGTTCAATTAATGAACAAATCAGTGTATGAGTGAGAGAGTAACAGCTAAAAGAAGTGGAGAGAGGGCCATTGTTCCACTGTTGCAAGGAGGTCTAGCATCACACCCAGAGGAAGCAGTGGGGCCCAGGCACCAGGGAGAGGATTCAGTGGTGTGTTCACAGCTTGGCAGGAAGGACAACCTAGTGTTGGAGAAGAAAGGCCAATCCTAGCCTGAGAAATTAGTGAAAGGGCGTGCTTGGGAAAGAACTGACAACAGATTTCCAAGCAACACTTTGGGCTTGCCTAGGATTGTGACTTCCATTGGAATAGGCTTCTTAACTAATGGGTACCTGAAGTGAATTTGGGGATCTATGACTGAAACAGGGGAAAAAAAAATCATGATTATTTTCACACGTCTCTGAACAGAAATTTGACATTTTCTTCCATGACAACTATGGGCAACAAGCCACAACAGTATTAACAGTTTTTGTGACTGTATCATGAATAGAAAGCACAGATTGTTTCATTGTTCTAGCTTTGCAGATATCTACAAGCATCCATTGTATGGATCACTGTAGTGATTAGACTGAACTCTAGAGCCTGTTATTTAATGGGTAGTGAGGCAAATTATTTCTAAATCAAACTTAAAAATATAGTTACACTGTATTACAATATATTTGGAATCACTTCTAGTCCAAAGCAGTTTATTGTAAGCATAAAAACACTGCTCTGTGAGGGGACCATAGGCTTACCAGAGGAGTTCATGGGACAAAAAAAATGATAAGAACCCCAACTCGAGAAGAAGCATCTTGGTTTTGGTGTGCTCAGTGCTCCTTCACGTTATTCTCTACCAGTCTCCAGGCGAAGGGCTCCATTTATGAGCTATCTTCTCTGGGACTCTCTGGTGATTGATAGTTAGCAGGACTCCTCTTGCTGCGTGTGTGGATAAGATAAGGTGTTACATCACCCTTTCTATTGTTTTCTGCACTCTCCTGGGTGTGCGTTCTCTTCCATTTAAATAACTTCCCCTGCCTTAGCACACACCCAGAGATCAAGTGGATAACTTCAGGCAGGTAGGGATGATTCAGAAGGACTTAAATCTGGAAGCAGAGATCTCCACACAGGGATGGGAGCTGCTGAAAGGAAGGGAAGGAAAGGAAGGTTATGGGAGAGGAGATGGTAGGAGGGAGGGCCTAGTGGACAGAACCCAGCACTCAGCCACCAGAGAATATAGATGTAGACCACAGGTTGGCCAGAGGCTAGCATCAGGGAAGTCCAGGAAAATGTTAGCTGTAACAAAGCCCAGAGAATATGCTAGCATGTACACTAAGATCAGGCAAAATGCAGAGTCATACCCTGATTCACATCAGACAAGTCTCTCCAGATGTGATAAGAGATTCAGAGCAGGACTACATCTGGATGATAATGGTGTGGCTAGAAGGGGAGGGTAGAGTTAGAAAAACAGAGCCTCCTCTTAGGAAGGCCAGAATACTGGGTGGACTTCAAGGGAGTCAATTAAGGACATGGTGGAAAGAGGTAATAAATTGGAGGCTTTGTTTCAGGTATAGGGCATGATTCTGTGTCTTATACATGGACACAATGTGAGTGGCTTGCCAGGGAATATCTTTCTGGTGAATTAGAGGACAATTCACAAGGTTCATATTGGGACTAAGTCTGCTGGTCAAGGTGACCTCATTCATGCTAATAGAAGGGAGGACTATGAAGTCATAGAACCAGGAAGTTTGTGACAACTAGTCAGCTTTCTAAATCTGCCATACTCAATAAGGGATAGCTATCTGACATTAGGCTCCCAAAGCATGAAGAAAAATGTGTTATTAAATCAGATCTCCTTGGATCACAAAGAAAATAACAAGGCAACAGTGATAGAAGAGAAAAAAAAAATAAGAGAAAATGACTGGATGGCCAGAGGCAAAATATATGACAGATCCAAATGGCCTTCATTATTTCTCAGTTGGAAAATTCCAATAACTTCCTAAATTGTCTCTCCATCTTAAGTGCTTTGCTATTCAAATTTATCTTATAAACCACTTCCAGGTGACAGACTAAAATCTTTCAAGTGTAAGCATTGTTACTTACGCTGGTCTCCTACTAAAAATACGAGTAACTCTTCGTTGTCCAACAGGCTCCTTTTCTTTGCATTCAAATCTCTGTACAACTTGGTTCCAGCCCACATCAGTGCTTATCTCCTGGCATTCCTTGTTTTTAATAGTTTAATATTAAGCATTATGAAAATAATTGATTAAAACAATTCTTTTAATGCTCCATTTTTAGTATTTTCTTTTTCTTTTTGGCAAACGTGCCCATCTTAGAAGACTTGCTCCGCTTCATTTTTGTGTGATTCCGGTAGGCTGCCCATCTGGAAACTCCAACACAACGGGAGTCCCATGTGGCCCAGGTTGGGCCAAGAGGAGTCCTTTCCCAGGAGGAATGTCCCATGAATGCGGGAGCATAGAGGGACCAAAAATCACTGGAACTGAATCATGTGAGGAACTCTTGGGCTGCTCGGATGTTCAGAATATTTGTCTTTTTGTTGTTGTTGTTTTTTAATGCTCCTCTCGTCCTCTACCCTTCCCTAGCCTCTTCTACTCAATTCAATGAGCCACTGAATATCCTTTCAAAAATTTTTTTTGCACACACATACTGCATTCAGTTTAAGAATAGCAGTTTCTATTAGTTGCAACAAAGGAATGCTGAACGATGCAGAAATCGAGAACAAGAGCATAAGGGAGGCTGTTAGGTATAGAATAGGGCATAGACCTTCTGAGATGGTGAAAATGTGTAGAATTAATTATAACACTGAAATGCATTTAAAAAGCAATGGGCTTGACATCAGCATCCTAAGCTGGGAAATGAAAGGTCCATGATATAGAGTGAAGAGCTGGTACATGAACTTATTGCTGAGACAGTGGGACGCTGTAGTGGATGCTTTTAGTAACAGGTGGCTTTTGCCGTCAACCCAGCTAAATTAAACCAAGGAAATGAGGAGCTCAAATGTTAACATTTTCATTTTGAAGCATGGACTGAAATCCAGAGTCCTGCCACCAAGCATCTCTTACTAGCTGTTATGGGACTGGGATTGATGAAAACCAAACCAAAAGAGGGGTCATTCAGCTCACTAAATTAAATCAGCTCAAGGGAGAACGTCGCCACATGTGGTATGAACCTTGAGGACAATAATGGTATAGGAGTTGTTCAGCAGTTGTGTTAGTAAGGATTTGAGGAATCTGAAGAAACCTGAACCTCCCAAGCCCCTGCCAGCCTTTTTACTTTGCCTTCTTGGTTGAGGAAGAGGCACTCTCACAGAAGAAATAAAACTTCCTCTGGTGCCCACACCTCACTGGAGCTGCCCTCATTCCTGTTACTCTTGTGAGCTCCTCCTTTTCCCGTGGTTTCCTGCATCCACAGTCTTCCTGCTATTCATGGACTTCCTTGGAAACTTCCATCTGGAGCTTTGCACCTCCTGCCTTACAGAGCTCTCTCTGCCTGGAGTGTTTTCCTGCAGGCAGCCCCATGACCTGCTCTCTCACCTGTCTCTGGTTTTTGCTGACTTGAATGTCCCCTTCTCTGATCACTCACTGTGTTTCGAATAGCAGTGTTTACCCAACACTGTGTATTGCCCTTCATGGTTTCATTTTCTTCCATGGAACGTAACACCATCTAATGTGTGTTTTACATTTGTGTGTATTTTGTGCCCAACCAGACCCCCAGTGAACTCTTTTTTTCCTGGGCTTCACTCCCTGTGTAGATCCCGCCCCTAGAATCTGAGCTGGCCCTGACTTGTTTTCATTCATTTTCACCATTAAAATGTGGCAGAAATGATGCCCGGCCAGTTCCAGTCCTAAGATTTAAGAAGGCTGGTCGGTTCCAACTTTGTGCTTTGGAGAGTTCTTTGCTGCCAGTAGAGCACTGTATTCATGGTCCAGGTCCTCAGCAGGAGTGTAAGTGCCTTGAGATTAGGGTTTGGTGCTTTACACATGTACACGTTAATTTACACATTAGTTAATGAATTTAAACTGGTCCTAGTCTATGGGGTAAAATGTATAATCAGAATTTGAAAGGGGCAGTATACCCAAAGAGGTTTTCAGGAAATTAATCTATATTGATCTATACAAGTAACACTGAATAGTATTTCTTCAAACACATTTTAGAGATGCACTTCATAGGAGAATGGAATCTTACTTTGGATATTATTATGTGTCTTGGGAAAGATGCATTCACCAGAAAGTCTGAATTCAATTTCCCCAACCCTGGTTAAGTTTCTTAGCTTAAATAACCCACATGTAAACCAAATGCTTCCCAAAGAAAACTACCTTAGATGCCCAGGTATCCTTTAGCTTAATATAGAGGTAAGGAACTCAGAGAGCAATTATGCATATCTTGCCCGCTCTCCTCTGGGCCACTTCTCAGAACAGGCCCCTCCTCTCTCGCCTTTCATCCTTGGTACCAGACCAGACTGTAGTTTGACAAATCTTTAAATAAATTGGTAAGAATTTTAATTGTTAGCATGACTACCTTAAAAGCATACAACTTTTGGATTTAGTGGTCTAAAAATTCATACCACTCGTTGCAGGCATCTCAATCTGTTGGTCATGTAATTCTATTCATGGAATTCTCTAAGAGTCTCATAAACTGAGACACTCGAAGACGATGACTTTGGCCTGTGTTTGATGGGCCTGACAGTCAAAAAACAGAGAATATTCTCTGTGATTATTATTTTATGTAACTTTTGTATCTCCACTAAGGGCAAGTCGAGTATATGGATACAATCACTATACCTACATGATCTCTTACATGATCCTGCTATTCATAAGAATTTAGGGATATGATGTCAGCATGTTTTCATTCTTTAATGTAAAATGTATGGCTTCCATGCACATTTTCCAAAAAAACCCCAAAATACGTGGTTATAATTGAGACATATAATCTCCTTCACCAACACCATGGGTGACTTAATATAGCAGTTACAATGGTTACATACGTAGGAAGTCATTGGACAATGTACTTCCTGTTGAGGTTTTGTCCCCTAAAAAAAACAAAAACAAAAACAAAAACAAAAACCCTTTACAGAAATCACATTTTGAGAGCTAATTGGATTTTACTGTTCTTTTCAAATTAAAAAATAAACACATGTAGGTCTGGATTTCTTTGCGTTGAAACATCCTTGAATTACATTATTTTACTCGTGACCCTAACAGAATTGAGCAGTTTACCTTATTTTTGGTGCCTCGCTTGAAGACTGAACAATCGAGAGGAACAGAAACCGTGGGACAGGGGGTAGACTTCTCAGATTGTGATACATTTTTCTCTGATTAAGATGTCCCATATCTTATTTCTGGGGGAATTAGAGTCTACATAACTTTGAGGTAGGCATGAATTGCTGGATGCTCAGAACAACATTATGCGCCTTTCTCTTGATGTAAATGTATTCCAAGACTCTTTATCTTCTTTGAAAGGTAGATTGAAAATGTGTTTATTTGACAGACCTGGAGCAATTACTGTCTGTTACTAAAGTTTGTCCTCTTTCATTCTGTCTGCCTGATTTTGCAGCCAAGATTTAATGGGGGAACACAGGAGAAAAACATGGTAATATAGCGAAAGACATGGAGAGAATTTTCCACATCCAAAGATATTTATTTTTTTTTTTTAAAGAAGATAAATGGGGAAAAAGCCCTTTGCTTTACTCCATTAGAAAATCTCATGACTGAAGGTTGATAAAGTTCTAAATGTTGTGTTTGGGAACCATTTTTAAATAATTGAATTTGTGAAAGATAGTATGTTCAGTGCTTCCTAAAGCATATTTACCTCTGGCTTTCATTTAAAGAAGTTTTAAAACAATTAACTTAAGACTTTCAGGAACATAGAGTTAAGTAAAGCTTATTATGAAATTAAGTTAAGCTTATTATGAAAAAAAGTACGTGTCTCTTATTCTTCAAGAAGTATCTGTCTTCTCCATAGCAGTGTAGCTTTTCTTTCCTCAAATAAGAAACAACAAATGAATTTTTTTTTTTTTTTATACCCATGCATTCCCACCAATACAACTTAGTAGAACCTAAGAGCTATTTAGAACATAACTGGGTTTGGCTTTAGTTAGGATGTCATTCCAGGCATATATAAAGTCAAAATATCTTTATCCCAGATCTTCTTTGTCTGTATGTAATGTGACAGCATTCCATATTCAGGATAAATCAGAAAGTCTACCAGAGTACATGTGCAAAGGATTTAATCACCCAGCTGAACAAGGACCTTTTCTGGTGACTAAAGGAATGTTTTTGCTAGGATTTTGGATAGGCTCCTTTGTGCCCTCCTAATCGCTGTAAGGCTATTTAAGGACTTAACAACTGTTGTTGTTTTTGTTTTTTTTTTTCAGTTTCATTTTATTTTAAAGTATAGTTAACATACAGTGTTATGTTAGTTTCAGATGTACAATATAGTGATTCAACACTGCGATACATTACCCGGTGCTCATCACAAGTGCACTCCTTAATCCCCCTCACCTGTTTCAGCACCCCCCCCACCCCGTAACCATCAGACTGTTCTCTACAGCCAAGAGTCTGTTTCTTGGTTTGTCTCTTCTCTCTTTCTTTTGCTTGTTTGTTTTGTGTCTTAAATTCTACATGTCAGTAAAATCATATGGCATTTGTCTTTTTCTGAATTATTTTGCTTAGCATTATCCTCTCTAGTTCCATACACATCATTGTAAATGGCAAGATTCATTCTTCTTTATGGCTGAATAATGTTCCGTGTGTGTGTGTGTGTGTGTGTGTGTGTGTGTGTGTGTGTGTGTTATGTGTATGTATACCACTTTTTCTTTTTTTTTTTAAAGATTTTATTCATTAGAGAGCACACACAGGGGGAGGGGCAGAGGGAGAGGGAGAAATAGATGCCCCACTTAGCAGGGAGCCTGACATGGGATTGATCCCAGGACTCTGGGCTCATGACCTCAGCCAAAGGCAGACACAGCCACCCAGGCTTTTTTTTTTTAAGATTTATTTTTTTATTTTTTTATGCAGATCACAAGTAGCAGAGAGGCAGGCAGAGGGGGGGGGGAGCAGGCTCCCCCCGAGCAAAGAGCCCGATGTGGGGCTCCATCCCAGGACCCTGAGATCATGTTTGTCGCCTGTTTAGCTTGATAGTTTTCCATTCCTCTCTCCTCAGGTCATTGATATATTCCTTTGCTTCTTGTAGGCTACTACTTATTTCATCTATAGCATTTTAATTTTATGTATTCAGTTCTTCATCTCTGATGTGTTATTTTACATCTCTTTGTCAGGGGTCTCATTGATGTCCTCCATGGTTCCCCAAGCACAGTGAATATCTTGATTATTACTTCAAATTCTGTCTCAGGCATATTGTTTCTGTTTCGTGTAGATCTTTTGCTCTGATTTTGTCCTATTCTTTCATTTGGGACATACCTCTCTTGTCTCTTCATTTTGTCTAGCTCTCTGTGTCTGCTTTTCCTGTGTGTTAGGTCAGTCAGCTATGTCTTCTGCTCTTGCGAGTAGTGGCTTTAGGAAGAAGAGGTCCTGTAGGGCCCTGCAGTGCACTGTCTCGTGCTCACCAGAACCCAGCACTTCAGGGGAGTCTCCTTTGTGTGTTGCTAGTGTCCTGCTCTTGTGTCTGAGTCCCTTTACCTTTCAGCCCAGCTGTCTGCATGGATTTTCTGCCTGTTGTGGCCGGTGCTTGCTCTCTGTGATGTTAGCGAGAACCAAGCATGCAGGGTCTCAGGAGGCATGACCACAGAAGGACTCAGGGGCAGGGCAGCATTGAGCTGCTGGTCCTACTTTGTATCCCGTGCAGCCGGTGACTGCTGGGAGCATGGTGCATGGTCATGGCTTTGGTGGCCGGGACAGGCAGTATCTATGTGCACTGCAGTTGGGTGGGGCCGACACAGCATTAACCAAATTGGCACTGAGCCCAGGGCCCAGGCCCGCCTGTCTGGAGTGGGTGAGTCCTCAGGAGAACTCATGGGCAGAGCATATTGCTAGCAGGGTGAGTGGCAAGTGTCCGCGCAGTGCCGTCTCCCTCAGGTGACTCTGTATGCTGCAGGCTCCTTTGTTCCCAGAGAAGTTCCCCCAACTCTCTCTGAAATTACCATAAACAGATCTCCCCGCTGTTGTGCAAACTGTGGCTTCTATGTTGACTTTCCCTGGGCTGTTGTCTCTTTAGGGGTAGAGACCCGCCTACCACTGGCTATCCTGGCTCGCCCACTGCTCAGTCAGCTGACTTTAAGTCCCACTAGTTATACAGCCTCACAGAATTCAGCCCTTCTTGTTTTCAAGGCCAGATATTACAGGGATTCATTTTCCCTGTGCGGGCTTCTTTGCGTTTTCCCCTCTGTGTCCATGGAGCCCTACAGCTTCCTCTCTCCTTTGGTCAGCTCCCAACTACCATTTCGGCCCTACCTAACCTCTCTGATTTCTAACCTCTCCAATGCGGCGGCTTCTCTACATTTAGTTGTGGAGTTTGTTCTGCCAGTCCTCAGATCGCTCTCCAATTCATGTTCTTGGACATGAGTGATAACTAGTTGTAAATGTGGGACGAAATGCGCTCAGGGTCCTCCTACTCTGCCAACTTCCCAAGCCTCTCTTTCTATCATAGCTGATTTCTTTATATTTCCCTTTCCTACCTCAAGGCTAAATAAACTTTAGGGTAAAGTCTATAAAATTCAGAACATTTGGGAAGAAGAGTTTGCTAGTGCACTCTGAAATGACTAATGATGGTCTGTTTTCTCCTATTTGTGAGAATCCTTTTTTTTTTTTTTTTTTTTTGGAGCTTGTCCTTTTGTATTTATGTTTTCAGTACTTCAAGATATTTTAAGCTGGAGCTGGGGTACAATAATTCTCAAGACTTAGAGGAAGTTTAATTTCATAGCCTATGCAACAGCAATGAACATTCCAACCCTTGCCCTTGCTTTAACAGAGGACCAGAGGGTTATGTTATGGTTTGTTAGGAATCCTCCTCCATGCCCTGTGAATGGAGGGGATGCCACGATCATTTACAGAGCTGCTTTTCTTTGGGGAGATTTTGTTCTAGATTACCTTAGCTCATTACTGATTCATGAGCTGCTATTTTGGCTAAAGAATGATGGAGGAGTTGGGGCGCCTGGGTGGCTCAGTGGGTTGGGGCCTCTGCCTTCGGCTCAGGTCATGATCCCAGAGTCCTGGGATGGAGCCCCGCATCGGGCTCTCTGCTCCGCGGGGAGCCTGCTTCCTCCTCTCTCTCTGCCTGCCTCTCTGCCTAGTTGTGATTTCTCTCTGTCAAATAAATAAAAAATATTAAAAAAAAAAAAAGAATGATGGAGGAGCAGTATTAGCTGAGGCTAACCAAACTTGCTGCAGATTCTTCCACCGTCTCTATTCGTATTGGACTTGCTATAAAGAACCCTACTCAAAACTTTCTTCTCCATCCATCCCCCTGAGTGCTTTTTTCCTATTAAGGTCCTCTGGCAAAAGGACTGCATTCACGGTTCATGTCTCTGTCATTCGCTCTTTACAAGGTGCTCTGCTGTTATCAAGCACCAGTGCATAAAATGTTTTAGGTTTTTCTACTCCTCACTGGCAGTTGGTTTTGACTCAGTGGGGAGCAAGGACCCCCCCCACCCCCCGCTCAACATTTCTAGCTCAAGTGGGGTTTTTGACTCAACTGCAGAACAGTTTAGCTTTGAAGGCTCTTGGGCTGCATCATTGGACCAGTTTGTAATGATTTTATGGCTAGCCCAAGATATGCTGAAACCATTATTTCTGAAAGTGGACTTGGAGTTATCTTGGTAGATAGGTGTTTTGTTATCGAGTCTTACCACTTTAAAATTAGCAGTGGCTTTTTCAAGCGTAATACTAGCTAATCTCAGCTGATTTCTGAGGTGTTATTTCTTTAATAGAAGCATTGACTTGTTTAGTTAGAGATTGTACTTGGCACCCAGCAGATAAGGGAGTTGTACAGATAGTCCTCGGTAGATATCTTGGTACATGTGGTAGATAATAGAGTCGGAATTATTGGCCTACAGAAGCCAAGTACAAACTACTATTTTGCATGTGTTACTCTGTTCTTATATTGGATAAATTTGAGCTTGCATAATCCAAATCAGGAAGAGTGTTTTCCTGGTCCATCAAACTCTGGGTTACTTTGGGACTTTTGTTCAATTCTATAACACTAAATATTGATAGTTAAAAATAGAGATGTACATTTACATCTATGCTGTGTATACCTAAACCCTCTACAACATTTGTGCCCAAGAGCGATTTAATTAATTTGTCTGATAGCAGGTTAATGGGGGAGTGTAGGAGACCGCGGAAGAGGGTTGCAATAATAGCAAATCACTGCACACAAAAGCACGTTTTTTCAGCATCACCTTGATTTATTTTCCTAGTCTTTTTTTTCCTCAGAAGGAAAAATAATTTCATCAAGAAAACAAATGTTCCTGCCAAAGTGAATTTCTTTTAATGCTTTTCTTAAAAAAAAAAAAAAAAAGGAAAAAAAAAGCAACATTGAATTAGGGCTTCCTGTGCCCCTCCCCCCATTTTGCTAACCAAAGTTTTTTGTTCTTTTGTTTTTTGTTTTTTTTTAATCCATTGGCAGAAAACAAGATATTTTCCTCAGATAGGATGATTATAGTTTATTGCTGTTTTGTTTAGTATATATGTTTTTCTCAATTGGGAAAAAAAGTCTAGGTGAAAAAATTAACAAGAAAAGTAGTTTACATGGTCATAACACTTAACTGCTGACAAAAGAAAAAAAAGTAAAAAAAAAAAATTTAAATGTAAAATACCACATAACTCCAAAAAAACTTACCTCAGTTTTCTACCATGTATCATGTACTATAAGTCAACTTTCTAAATAGGATTACAGTCCTTTATTATAAGCCCCTAGTGGTCCTATGGTATACATTAAAAAAAAAAAAAACTACTACAAAATTTTTCTGTTCTTTTTTGTTTTTGCCTATCGTGTACTTAAGCTATAGATAACTGTTGAATAAAAAGCCTACATAGGTATAAATGCAATAGTTAACTGATCCTGTTTGCTGACGTCCTTTTCGTGTTCCACAGAAGGTGGCACCCATTAGTCCAGCATCTTCTCCTGTTTCTTGCCTTCCTTTTTCTTCTTCTTAGATTCTGCTGTGATGAAAAAGAGGGGAAAAAAAATCACGTTAGTAAACAATGGGGGTATTTTGGTTTTACAGTTAACCCTAGAACAATGCTTGGGATTTTCAACTCTCCACACGGTTGAAAATCTGCATGTAACTTCTTATCCCCTCACACTTAGCTATTAATAGCTTACTATTGCTTGGAACCCTTACTAATAACATACATAGTTCATTAACACATATTTTGTGTATGTATTATATACCGTATTCTTACAATAAAGCAAGCTAGAGAAAAAAATGCTATTGATACAGTACTGTATTTATAAAAAAAAGAAAAAAATTCACATCTAAGTGGACCCAAGCAGTTCCACCCCTCATTTTTCATGGGCCAACTGTCATCGTCTGGGAATGAAATGATTAGATGGGGAGACAAGGCGCGCGCGTGTGTGAACCTGCTTTTGCCAGGAGAGTGCCTAGGAGAGCAGGCAGGAGTGATACGGCCTTCCTTCATGCGGACACCTGTACACGCCTGTCATCTTATTGGTTGCTCCCATTTGGTATTTACAATACTGTCTGAGGGTCCTACTTAGAAAAGAGAAACAGGGCGGACCTCTGTGAGAGAACACACCAGGATACTCACTGCTCAGTGGAGAGGTATAAAAGCTCTGCTTAGCCCCCTCACTCCCCGCATGCCCTTCCCATGGGGCTGTTGATAAGCATTTTTCCTGCCAATTACAAAGTGCCTTCTCTCCTGATTTGCTCTTTGCTTATGTGTCTGCCAGCGATCCATATCTGAAGGACCAGCTCTGAACCACATGGCGCTTTGACTCTATAGTCTCCTCGCCTTGGATGAAGCAAATGGAATGTCTCAACTTGAGCTAAACTGGGTAAGTAAAACCATGAGGATTTTTTTTTTTAATTTTATTTATTTGACACACAGAGAGAGATCTCAAGTAGGCAGAGGAGCAGGCAGAGAGAGAGGGCGAAGCAGGCTCCCCGCTGAGCAGAGAGCCCGAAGCGGGGCTCGATCCCAGGACCCTGAGATCATGGCCTGAGCTGAAGGCAGAGGCTTTAACCCACTGAGCCACCCAGGCGCCCCAACCTTGAGGATTTAAATCAAAACGTCCTGTCCTTTTCCATTCAATTATCATGCTGTCTCCCTTTTCCTAGGCCGAGGAGAATGCAGTGTGGAACAGGGCTTGTTAGCTTGGGCTCCAAAGATCAGAACGGTCAGGATCGCTAGGCTAGCAAGTGAAAGGCTATTGCTAAATGTTTCTAAGATCCTTCCCCCTGTCTGGCCCACAGTAGAGGTAGAAACAGAGGGGTCAGGTACAGGCTCTGGATTCGGACTGCTGGCATGTGAGTCCTGGCTCCATCACCAAGCCAAGCTGAGGCTTCCCGAAAGCCAATCTTGTTATTTGTGTCTCAGATCCCTCACCTGTGAATGGGCCTACGAATTGTACCACTTTATAGGGTCAATATCCTCATTAAACGAGTTGTAGAAAATTCCCTGAGAATAGAACACGGCAAAACAGCCTGTTCTCAATAAAGGTTAGTCTATTATCACCCTAACGAAACCTGCATTTCTCCATATAATATTCTTCATCATCCCCAAGACACACTGAGCAGGTGCCTGAATGTGCTGAGTGACAGAGGAGTACTGGGACAATAATCATGACAAGCAGGCTGTGTTCACTGGATCACAGGGGCCTGTGTCCAAGAGGGGCCTAGGGAACATAATGCCAAACACGTACATTGTAAAAACCCAAGCTTATACCTAGGCACAGCTTGAACCTTTTTTTTTTTTTTTTTTTTTTTTGCTAATCCTCATCATTTCTTCTGATAAGATTGAAAGTCCATTATTTACTAGGTGAAGTAATATTTTCATACACAGTAATTGTCCTAAGCTCCTTACTCAAGCTTCAAGAGGGCATCACACACAATTACGCCAGGAGTTACTAACGTCCTGCTGAATTGCTGTTCGCAAGCTTTCACTTTGTTCATGCCCGTCCTTCGCTTTCCACCAAAACTGAAGAGACTTAAACTTTCACTCTGTTTTTGCTTGTCTTTATAAACGTCCCCTCCTTTGGACCCACGAAAGGTAAGATGACCAGAGCTTCCAAGTTCAAAGATACCTATAAAGTCAAATTCTGTTTTCTGTTTTATTTCTGAATAGTCAGTGTCTTAACATTTAATAATTCCCAGTCTTTGGTTGACATTTTAAACAACAGCTGTTTATTAGAAAGGTATCCTGAGAGAAAAATCTGGGATGTCAGCTGGAGTATAATTCTAGTCTCTCTGGTCTCAAATTCTCCAAATCCCCTACTGGGGAATGCCCATAGTTTATGTTCACTAATGAACAACTTGCTAAATACCAAGAAATCAACCAATTGCCCATTTAATCTGTACAATGCCAGTCAGAAAGTTTTCTTTTTGACACTGCTGGTCAGGCATCTGGGCATTCCTTTGACACACTGGAGACCTTAAGACCACTCTGGGTTCAAATCTAAGTAGAAAGTAGTGGAAAGAAGGATTAAATTCTATTTGCATGAGGTCAGTTTGGTTTCTCACATAAAAAAGTACTCCAATTCTGAGAATAAGGAAGAAACTTGGGTTGGTAATATTACTTCCAAACAAAGCATTTTGGGGGGGGGTGACTTATGTACGTTTTACAGACAGACTATATGAATGTTGTCACTACTTGTCTCTGTGGCCTCAAAAACTCAGGAACAGCCTCTCAGGCTTTACCCACTCTACATGAGGGTGTTTTTCTTTTTTTTAATATTTTATTTATGTATTTATTTGAGAGAAGGAGAGAGCACAAGCAGGGGGGAAGCAGAGGCAGAGGGAGAAGCAGGCTCCTGACTAAGCAGGGAGCCCAATGCGGGACTCAGTCCCAGGACCCTGGGATCATGACCTGAGCTGAAGGCAGAGGCTTAATGACTGAGCCACCCAGGTGCCCCCCTGCATGAGGGTTTTTAAATAGTATCATGAAATCTATAATCTGCAAAGAACCTAGTCCATCTGCCCTACGTAGGTGCCGAAGAAATGGAGTCCAAAAGAGTGTCAGTCATTTCTGAAGGTCCACCGCGATCTGGCTGTAGAATCAAATGAGTGGCCATTCTCCGACCTCCTCCCACAGCTTCCATTGCTCATCCATCCCTAGTAAATGCAGTTGGTCTTGTTCTGCACTCGTCTCCTAGCCGTCACTCAGATCCCCTCCCTTGGCTTGAGTCTCTACCCTTCTGCCTGTTTCAGTTCCTGGGGCACATCATTCTTTTTCTCCCCTAGTCTTTGGACTTCAAACCTCCTTTGCATTCCGTCATGTCCGCACTCCCCCCACCACCTCCGTCTGGTTAATGCCTCCCATTCTTTAGGTACCAGGGTTGACACCAACTTCTTGTTGGTTCTCTGCTTGGTCTGAGTTAGAAGCCTTCTCTCTGTATCTCTTCTCTCAGAGCACTGACCGTTCGTCCTGTAGTCGCCCCTAAGCATAAGCTACGTGAGGGCCTGCCCCGCTGTTCCTTCCCGAGCTGCCAGCACAGGGCCTAGTGCGTGACAGCTGACTGGCAGCTCCTCGGTGAGGTACATAAATCTCTCCCATGACAAGAACCCCCCTCACTGGCTCACCACGCCCTCCTCTTCCTGAAGGTGCTTCCTTGAGGTTTCCTTGCTTATTTTCACCTCAGCCAAATGACTGAATTGTGTCCAAAATTGTCTCCAGTGTGTCAAAGGAATGCCCAGATGACCTCAGCCATTACGCACGGCATTCTCTCCTCCCGCTCTTCCTCCTACCCCCCCAGCCTCTCTTAGCCAACATTGGCTCATCCTCGAGACCTTCGTTTCGATTTCAGTTCCTCAAGGAAACCCGCCCAGAACCCCCAAACTAAGCAGGTTCCACCCACAGTCAAATGCTTCCATATGCCTCTCACCGCTCTTACAAAATTCATTGTTCGATTCTAATTTCATACCTCATTAATCTACATTTCCCTCTTCCTGTGAGGGCAGAAGACCGTATCTATCATTTACATCTGTGTCTTATGCTTGGCATATAATAGGTGCTCATGAAATATTTGTTGCCTAAAAGTGAAGAAATGGACACGTGGATGGGAAACAGTCAATTCATTCGTATTTCTCCAGGAAAGTAAGGAGTGCAGTCAAAATCTTGCAGTATTTCAGTATCTCCTTAAAGCTATTTTATGAAGAAAAAAATTACAAACCTACATCCCTGAACTCTACCTGATTTCTCAACCCTTTCTCTTGTCTTCAAAATAGAAGACTGAATTAACTCTGTGAATCCGAGAGAGTTCTGTCCCATCTCAGCAGCCCATGGAGGTTACAGGGAGAGAAATCTGCCGTGAGTATGAGGGTCACGAATCGGCTTGGAGCAGGGCGACACCAGCGTAAGCAAGTGTTTTGTTTGTGACCGAGTCACACAGCGGCTACTCTCAAAGCTTTTAAGAGCCGCTGTGATCGGTATCCTGATGTCAAACAGCCGGGCACCGTAGTTCCCAGTGAAAAGAGCCAAGACAACGGAAGGAAGTTCACACATGCCGCACATGAAATAACACCCCAGGCTCCATGTCACTCTTCCCCACGCAGACTGAGGCTGTGAAACTCAAAGGGATGCCAACAGGAAGTGAGCCACTGTGGACATGTGAGCTCAAAGGGCACCTGCCTGAAAAGTGGCTTGTTTTGTTCCCTTGGATGATCCCTCCGGGGACTTCACTGCATAAACACTCACAGGGGTACCCTTGGTGTGTTTTCCTTTCCTAGGTTTATAAAGGCTTTCATTCTTTTTTGGCCAGTTTTTGAGGTGATGGAGGATAGTAGTCCTTGTTTTCTCCTGATATGTGTGTATTTCATGTTGCTCAGAAAGAAACAGGTTGTTTTGTTCAAGATATATTTGAAAGTGTTCAGAAAGTCCTAAGACTTTCCTCAAGGAGGAATATTCTAGAAAGGATTCGGGTTGCTCACATGGCTATGAATCACCTGGAGGGCCACCCTGACTGTGTTCTATTTAGAAAAATCAAAATTTGGTCAAGGAAAACTCTCACGATGCATAGCAAGAGCTCTTGAGAGAGAATTTTTAATTTAAAATTTAACATAGGAATTTAACATAGGAATTAATGAGAGTCATGCGACATTAAATTTGGAACCTATACATTTTAAAAATTCTGATTAGAAAACAAAATCTTTAAGAATTAAGTGGCATCAGGGCCTTTGCTTAGTAGGGCAATGAGGAAACCATGAAATTCTGCTCGAATCATACTAAGAACCAAATCCTCAAAGAATTACTCTAATCTGGATCCTTCCATTTACCAGCTCTGTGATGTTGGGCAAATTGATTATTTTACATCTGTTTCCTACAAACTGGGGATAAGAACACCTAGTCTGTCCTCTGGAGAGGGATATCATGAATATTGTGTGAGCTTACGACCTCTAATATCCTATTTGACCACCACTATTCAAGAAACATTCATTTCTTCATGTAGCAAATATAACCCTATATCCACTGTGTAGCCGGCACCGTTCTAGATGCTGGGAGATGATGGCAAAGAAGAAAAATTCTGCTTTCGTAGAGTTTATGAGATTTCAAGACTGCTGGCTGTGAAAGTCTTCCAAAATTATGAACTCTAAAAGTATGTATTTTTAATTGGAATCATGGGTATGCGGCAGCTCTTTTGATGACCTCAATGTCTATTTCTCTTCTTCCTAGTTTCTCATGGCATCATTGATGCCTATGCTGTAAAAGATTCAGTATCCACGGGAAGAATTAATTACTAGGGAGAAAAAGCATGTCTACAGGAAATTCAGCCTGAAGGTAAGAAGGAATTTCTCCTCGCTCTGTTATTTCATTCTTCTTAAAAATATTACTTTGCTGGTTTTAAAAGTAATACGGGCTTATATAGAAAGTAAAGAAACATATATGTTAACAGAAATCACCCATATTTTCAAAATATAGACAGAACATTTTCCACCATGGGTTCTATTTGTATTTTTTTTTAAAGATTTTTATTTATTGGGGCACCTGGGTGGCTCAGTGGGTTAAAGCCTCTGACTTCGGCTCAGGTCATGATCTCAGGGTCCTGGGATCGAGCCCCGCATCGGGCTCTCTGCTCAGCGGGGAGCCTGCTTCCTCCTCTCTCTCTCTGCCTGCCTCTCTACCTACTTGAAATCTCTGTCTGTCAAATAAATAAAATCTTTAAAAAAAAAAAAAAAAAAGATTTTTATTTATTTATTTGACAGACAGAGATCACAAGTAGGCAGAGAATCAGGCAGAGAGCAAGAGAGGGATAAGCAGAGATCCCAATGCTGGGCTCAATCCCAGGACCCTGACATCATGATCTGAGCTGAAGGCAGAGGCTTAACCCACTGAGCCACCCAGGTGCCCCTCTATTTGTATTCTTTCAATGACTATATGCAACATATACTTTTAGTAGGAATATACTGACAGTTGATAAAGTATTTTATACTAAAACTTACTTCCATACCACTGCATCTACTTTGAAGCATGCCCACAGAGGATTCCTTTATGGCATCTCTTTCCATATGTTTTGTAACCTTCCCTCTTTTGTTGGTCAGTTAGCTTGTTCTCACTTTTTATTACCACAAATAGGGATGCAATGCACATTTTGTACAAATCACAATATTGTAAAGTGTTGTACAGATTACTGGAAGAGGATCTGCTGGACCAAAGGGTAGGGCCTTCGGAAAGCTCTAGATATGCACTGACAAATTTCTTTCTGGAAAGGCAGTAATCATCAACATTCCTAGCCGTGACTTCGGTCGGACCCCGTCACAGCAAACATGTTCTCAAAAGGCCAATAATCAACAGCATGCATCATCTCTTTTTCATCTATCACAGGTCCTTTTAGGAACAGGACTGCCATGCAGTTGGTACAAGTAAACACCTGCTCCCATTTTCAGGATTCAGGAAATCAGAGATGGATCTTGGAAGAAAGATAACAATGTAAAGGTTTTTAGAGAACTCCAGGGAGATGTTATGTCAAGAGTAGAAGAGTTGAGAATTCTGGAATAAGCTTATCTCATTTTCTTAGCAAACATCTCGGTTTGATTCGTTTTCAGAGGGCCTGCCTATGCCCCCAGAAAGCATGAACAGGAATTGAGGGATGAAATGGTTGAGTGGAGCCTGGATTTTAACTACCGTGAGTTCAACTCTGTTTGTTGTTGACTTCAGTGAAGTAGCTTTGGGTCACTAAACCAATGGCCGGAACTACTTATTTGAATAGAAAAAAGAGATCTGTACCTTCTTACAGGTAGAATTCATATAGGAGGAGGCTATGGACAGTCAGAAACTGACATGGTAGATTCAGAGAGCAGGAGTGCAAGGCCCGCGGGAGCCATGCCGGAGGCCATGGGAACTAGCCTTTGGAGACTTGTTCAATAAATCTTGAGAACTGGGGTGCCTGGGCAGCTCAGTCAGTTAAGCGTCTGCCTTTGGCCCAGGGTCCTGTTCGAGCCCCACATCAGAGCCTACTTCTCCCTCTCCTGCCCATTCCTGCTCTCTGTCTCTCTCAAATAAATAAAACTTTTATTTAAAGAAATCATTAGAACTGAGCAAAGGAAGAGGATCATACCACTGTCAGAGTACAGTTACAATGTAGATATGTCCAAAGGGCCGGAACGCACCACCATTCTTTTACTGTTTCATGAACCGATTTAAAGGAACTTGCTTGGGCTTCAGAATTCGCACCTGCGTACCTGAAAATACCTAATCCCTTGCGTCGCCTGGCTCTTCCTCAGACTGGTAATAAGGCTTTTAAATCCCGAGTTACACAACTCAGTGATCCGCCTAGAATCCGACCAGGTACTAGACAGCTCAGCCTCCTTCATTAAATTTCCTAACATTTCGGTTTAAAGTGGGGTAGCATATATTTAGTTGCACAACACAGAAAGAATTTTCTATTTAGAAAAATCCAACATATAATCTTTACATTTTTTTCTTAAATCATTCTCCAACCTGATAGTGCACTATCTGTGCAATTATTCTGTCATTTCTTCTTCGATTTCTTATTTTGGAATACCACTTGCTTCGTTTCCTCTTGTTGACTCCGTGCGTTTACTTCCAGGATTACGTATGGACTACATCCATCCAAACCGCTCCTCCGTGCTGCCCACACGCGGATACGTGTTCTCTCCCTCAACATCCACCTTCCTTTGCACTCGTCAGTTGTGTTGCCCAGTACCTTCCGCTCCCTCTCAGCCATCCGTCCTCCTAACCTGTCCTATCTGCTGTCAAGTAGACGGGAGGGTGCATGCTAGACAAAAAATAGTACGCATCTGTCTGGACCCAGGCTAACCATGTCTGGGCTCTACGGGGAACCTCTGTCTTGCCCCCACTTACTCTGAGAGGTGACTCAGCATTTAAGTGCATCTCCTCAAAACAAAGTTCAACTGGGAAAACGCTGGTGAGTAATACAGATTTAACTGTACTTTTCGTGGATTATTTCATTGATCACACAGAGGAAGCTTAATAAGACACTAAAACATGTCAGTTCCGTGCCAAAGCAAGTCACCCAGCAGTGGTAGAGTAACCCCCTCCCTTCACCCAAGACCCGGCTCTCTAGCCTTTCAGCTGCTTTTCCCTCCCATCTCTCCATTCTCCTTTCTTTAAAAGAAGCAGTGGAGACACCTGTTGGCTTCCCCGGCCAATCGTGAAAGGGACCCTTATTAGGACAGGCTTTCTTTATTCAGCAGTCATCAGTGCGTTGGGGTGACTCCCTGATCTGACCTATGTGTATGGGAGACTGGGAAGACGATCAGCAGCAGGCCTGCGGTAACCTCCTGTATTAGCTCCCCTGATTCATTGGTTTGGAACAGCTGAACATCTGTGTGGATTTTCCCTCTGAGTCACAGGAGGGAAGAGCAGGGAGGAAGGGGATCAGAAGGGCATCATCTCTAAGGCCTTTAATCCATGGTGTTCTCACTGTATACAAGTTACAGAAGGAAAACAACAGCTGTGTGTGTGTGGGGGGGGTGAATTTAATGTTCACGTGCTAAATTTTGTTTTTAAATACTAGCTAAACTGAGGAGAGGCAAACATAACTAATGCAAGGGAAACTGCCTATGGAAGGCATGCATTTCTGATACTTACGCTAGGGTGTGTGCGTGCACGTGCGGTGGGTGTCCCAGTCACTACACGTTGTCACAGCTGCCGGTAGTGACAGGTAGAATGAAGCTCTACCTTCATTCTCGTGTCTTCCAAAGTTAGTGTAAAGCACTCGAGTTAGGCACAGTGGTCTACGTGCACATGTGCTCACACAGACGTAGAAAACCATGGGGGCGGAAACTAACGATGGGTTTCCTATGTTCAGCAAAAGCATCTGCTCCCCCTCACTCTGTGCACCACTCTGAAGACCTCACCCTTCTTTACTTCCTCCCCCACACAGGAAAGAGATGATATTTCTGATACGACATGTAAATGTTCAAAAGCTGGTTTCTGCAAGAAGGAGGGCCCAGGGAGAAAAGCTGTCATACAATCAAATCTTATATGTCGGTAGCCTAAACCAGAAATGCAGAGTATTATTAGAAGCAATAATTATAGTTCCCATTTAGCATACCATCCCTTTCTCTTATTGTACCCGATGTTGAACATTACATGACCGGTGCTACTGGAAAGTCAAATTTTGATTTATGTTGAGGGGAAAAGTTTGAAGTCTAGAATATTTAAACGTTGAGTAGGTACAGCTCCATAAATCATTTCTTATTTCCTTCCCCAATGGGGGGTTGTTGTTGTTCCAACTGATTCTGTGTATCTCACTACAGGCTGAATTAGGTTTTCCTCAGAAACTCATATCGAGTTCCTGACCCTCATATCTCAGAATCTGAATTTCCTGGATAGGGTCTTTTTATAGGTAAGTAAGTTAAAATGAGGTCATCAGGGTGGACCCTCACCCAAAGACTGGTGTCCTTAGAAGAGGGAATTTGAACATTGTCTGTACATGCACAGAGTGAAAACTATGTGAAGACACAGGGACAAGGCGGCTATCTATGATCCAAAAAAAAAAAAAAAAAAAGGAGGTCTGAACAGATCCTCCCCTCACAGCCTTTGGAAAGACTCAACCCTGCAGCAACCTTAATCTTGGCCTTCCAGCCTGCACAACTGTGAGAAGGCGGATTTCTGCTGTTGAAGCCACCCAAGAGCTAGTGAACCCGTACCCCAGTGAATTAGATTTCACACTTTCTTCTTGGTACAAAAATTAATTACAGAAGTGTAAAATATGTCAGTTAACTGTGTCTTACATGTGTCCCCCAGAATTTTAAATATACATCATTTGGGGTATGTGACTTTGGTGGCACACAATATAGGATATGATGTCCCTTAATAGTTTCATGGGTGCCCTCCTCAGTCGCCCATTCACGCACCTGCACGTGTGTCCTCCAGATTTCCCCACCACCCCCTTCCTCTCGCTCCCCCACCCCCCCACCCAGTGCTCTGTCTCCAGCAGAAGCCGAGGTTAGACTTGAAGAGGTGCCCTCAGACTTCTCTCTCTTTAGAAAGAAGCCCTCACAGCAGCTTAATGTAGTGCTTTTCTGCGTCTGGGTGAAGATCTGAGAATACACTTTTCTATGAATGAAAATAAGATTCGAAAACCTTGCAAAAGCAAATGAATAGGTGAGCCCACTGGGAACAGCTCCAGGTCTCGTCCCCTGCGCGCCTGAGCAGTAGGACACCACAAACATTTTTACCTGCTTTCTGCTCTTTGCATCTCTGATGAGCTCTTCTACAAATACTGTTTACCCCTCTAGAAAAAGTCTTTCAGCCTTTTTTCCCCCGCCTTTTCTGCTGAACAACAGCCAGCCTGCTTTGACTTCCCTGAGGGGTCCCAGAGGCTTTGCATCAGGGTAAAGCTGGCTGGAGTCATGGAGAGCGCGCAAAGCGTCGCCCCTGGTTACCAGGACAGCAGAGCCTCAGGTCCTCGTGAAGCCCTGGAGTCGCTCTGACCCTCACCACACCAAGGCAGCAATCTGAGTCCAGCTCAGTGTCCGGCCTGGGAGGCCGATGGGTAGCAGGCTACGTTGCACCATGCTCTGTCTTACTCTACAGGCGTGTCCCCCTCTTTAAAAGACCCCAGCCTGAGAAATGCAGCACTAAAGGTTATTATTTGCTTTAGAGCACTTAGTACACACAGGCTTGAGCCAAAAATGATCTCCCACAGCTCAATCATCAATGACCCCAAACACGCATATGGTCATGATTTAGGATTATCGTAGAAATATAATCCAAAATTCCTAATCTCTTTCAGAATATCCCAAGAGACGCCATACGGAGCATTCGGTTTGGGAAGCGTGGGTTTGACAAAAAGAACTCTGGATAAAGGACTATTCTGAGTTCAAGTTCAAACCTGACCCTCTCTTGAGCTGAGTAACCTGCAAATTGCAAACTTCATGTCCTATTTGCACAAAACTCCTTGGGGCTCCTGGGAGGAGTAAGCGAGATGATACACACTCACAACTTAGTGAGATGCCAGTGGCTTCAAAAATACTCAACAGGAACCACCTGTATGTGGCTCAGAAATGACGATGCAAGCGACAACCGAAAACTCAAAGCACAAATGCTCAGTTGGGAAGAAGTCACCGGGGAGAAATGCAAAAGCAGCAGGTCCTCACCCCAGCAACCCTCCCATGTGAACATTGTATCATGCGCAGCCTTCCTTTACACGAATCATAACATAGCTGTCGCCTGTGCACAGCGAATGAGCTTCTGAGCGCCGGGTTTACCAAGGGAGATGAGGACAAAAATCCTTTCACAAGGCTGGGAGTAATACAGCTGGATGACTCGTACTCCAGGTGAGCCAAAGCTGCCCAAGCAGGGATTGTCCGTCTGGAGCCGGGGAATGAATGATGTGCGCTAGTGAGCCAGACAGGACGATGGGGAGGGGTCTTCACTGATGTACCGATGGACAGGTGGGTTCATTCATTCCAGTCAGTGCTGTTCATTGACATCCTCTTGTGGACTAGGGACTACAAAGAGGAATGAAGTTCAGGCTTGCGAGAGGCAAAGACGCACTCACTACGGAGGAGGAACGAATGAATGTCTTATCAGAGCAGCCGGTCCTGCACAAAGGCAGGACCTACTGCCTGGGAAGGGAAGCCCAGCGAGTTGTAGCACTGATCTCTAGTCCTGGAACAAAACAAAGTCTGTTGGGCCTTAGGGACTTTGAACTGGTCCTTGTTTGACTGAACAACCAGCAGGGCTAGCTCCTGCTCTGTGTTCAAGACCAAGTTCCCGACTTACTCTCAGAGAAGCTTGCCCTGATTTCTCTCTCTCCCCTCGCCGCCCTCCTCTCCCCCAACGGCCTTTTCCAAGAGCGCTTCCTTCAATATGGGGTTGTCCTTTTAGCTCTTGTTTTTGTCACTATTATCTACCCCACCCCCCTAACAATGCCCCCGACTAGAACAGAGCAGTAAGAGGGAAGGAAAGTTGCTTCGTATCCCCAGCACCTGCCAAACTGCCCGTTCCACTGCAGGCTCTTCACAGATTTTCTAAATAAATGAATAAATTGGAGACCGTGCCAGAGGACCTGCCCTTCTCCGCGGCGCATGGGAGGTCTCTCTGCTGCTCCCACCGCTCTGTGGGTCCACGCAGGGCTGTAGCTGATCCGGCACCAACTCTAGCACAGGGCCCACGTGGTAAGCGCTTGCCAATCGGACAAGCTGCATTTCACAGAACGAAATGCATGATGTCTAGAAGGAGAACAGGGGCCAGGATTCTAGACCCACGGGTGCAGAGAAGCGGGTGTGTAAGCATGCATGGCCATGCCGCCAGCCCTCTCCGGGCTGTGGCGGGGCTGGGGCAGAGCACGTGGGCAATGCCGGGAGCAAGGGTCAGGTGATACGTCAGTTGGGGGACGCCGGAGTCACCTGTCCTGCCGAGGAGTCCGGGTCTGACTCCGCTGCTGATAGAAAGCTGCGACAGAAAAGGGAATTTAGGGCTGGGTCTGAAGTTCATTCTTTCTTGTGTAAGAAACCAAGATACCTGTATTATCAGCTGTACAGCCTCACGCTAAGCGTCTGACTTCTCTGAGTCAGTGTCCTCGGATGTAAAGTTAGGAATGATGATAGCAACCGTTTCACAGCGCTTTTGTGATTCTCCAAGAACACAGTGCAGACTATGCTAAAATGTCCTCCAAACACACAAGTCTCCCAATAAATATTAATTGTAATGACTCCTGTTGTAATCGCCGTAGTTCTTTAGCCTAAAATGGTACTGAGGGAAACACCCCCACCTCAAGATTTTCATTTGGAAGGAAGGAAATAGTTTTAAGTATACTGCATGTTTGTCAAGCATTTTTACAGTCACTCCATCCTGACAATGGTGAGGTAGTCACTGTAGACTTTAGCTTACAGAAGACAAAACTGTTACACTAATAAGCTAATAAGAACTAGACCCCTCACTTCAGCTAGAGCGTCATGAATGGGAACTAAAATACAGATGTTGAAAGACAATTTCCACAGCAGAATAAAAACCAAATCAAACCTTAAGACCAAACAGAGCAAGGGCTTCCCTCTGATCAAGAAGGACAAAATTCCTGCCTGAGTCCCCAGGCTTCTCTTTCTGGTCAGATACAAGGGCAGCAACCACAAACCTGCGGGGTCTCGGGGAGAAGGGGAGCCCGTCCCAGGCTGCCCGCTGCCCCTGTCCACACCGTGGAGAGTCTCTCAGCCTAGAAAAACGCATCTGCACGCTCATTGTTAAGGGCAATGAGCTAAAGGCAGAGCTCAGAGTCTAGAAAGAAATGTTGGCAACTTTTATCTTTAAAAGAAGCAACGAAAAAAAACTCTTGAGCAGGAGAGAACTGAGAACGCTGGGAACATCACTTTACTGACCCCCTTTCTCATTTATAATCAGCTGCCCAGTGCCATGTCCTGCACACAGCTGGGTCTTGCACTGAAACAGTGGCTGTCCTTTTGATCTTTAAGGATGAACTGTCAAACCTAAGAGAGGGCTAGGCAACTGTCCAAAAAAAGAGCAAGACGGTCAAACATTGAGAAATAGCTGGGAAGAAGTAAAAGGAATTGGGGTTTTCGCGAGCAGGGGAAAATGTAGCAAGGATCTGGCGACAGCAGAGTACGAACGGGTGGACAGGACGGTGCGGGTGGGGGGCAGGGAGGGAGATTACCCTGGTTCCCTGGCCCACCTGTGCACAGAGACACATTCTTGTGTTCCCTCCTCTTCCTGTCCCAGGCAAATCTGGAGGCTGATACAAATGTTATGTATCTTGTTTAAACAGTAACAACTAATAATTTCCATTTCAATCATAACTTAAGATTCTAGAATGTTCTAGAATGATCATTAGGCCACATCTTCTGTAGTCCCTAGGAAACTCTCAGCTTGTACAAAGGCCTTCTGTGTGAGCTCCAATCCAGCCTCAGCTCAGACTCTGCCCTCCAGTGGTAACCACCAGAAGCCTGCTTCACTGCGCTGCACCTGCTCCCACGGGCGGGGGGGGGGGGGGGGGGGGATCTTGCCAGCTCCACTTAGCTTGCCTACCTTCTCATTCTGCAGTGAGCCCATCCTCCAAGAGGACCACTGAGAGACACAGTGGCTTAGAGACCTGTTCCTCGCCCTCTGAAGGGTTCTGTGCTCTGGTCATTTACGTAGCGCTGTTGGCAGAGTGGCTCTGGTTCCCACTTTCTTCACTTGTCCACAGCTCAATTATCCTCACCTTTTCTCCCCTCCAAACTGAAAAGACCGAAATGAGTCAACAAAAAAAAAACTACTGGTGGTTCCAATAACGAGAGCCCTCCCTCACTCTGCAGTGGGGGAACTGTCTGATAGGACATTACTCTTGGCAACTTCTCCGAGCAATGTCATCAATGCCTCATCTAGGCAAAAGGAGGGAGGGTTAGGTCCGATGAGGGCTTCCATACATTCCAGCACTCCCGCACACTCCCCTGCCAGTCGCTCACTAAATACCAATTCAAGACACACTCACCTGCTCCTCTGATTTACAGGGAGAGTTCTGAAAGTTAAAGACACATTTTCCCAGAGTCTCTTGCAGCGGAATTTTATAGATGACCTCATTCCCAGCAAGCAGGTACACTTTGAGTCTCAGGGGTAGAAGTCAGCAACCAGAAAAAAAGGGCCACATTTGGGGAAATTGGGTATTTTGGCAAGAAGGGAGGCAAAGGTATCTGGTTTCGAGGGGAAAGGTATGGCATTCAATTCTTAGCATATGTGCTGAACTGTGGGTAATTTTAGCAGCAGGGTTTCTGCTCCATCAGTCACTTTTGGCATGATTAGACATTTCTCTTGGATCTGTTGCTTTCTGCTGCAATTCTCCCAGATCCAACTCAAGTCTTCTGGCCCTTCTGGAGAGTCTGTGAGCTACAGAATTCCCCCCGAATAATCCCTTTCTGCTTAACTAGCTAGAGTAGACCTTGCTGCGACTAAAAACCTGGACAGATACAGGATTTTCTTAATTAATTCCTAATTAATAACTGTAATTAATACTCTCCATCTCTTTTCCTAAGAAATTATAATCTCCAGTGTCCAACACATTTGCTCGCCAATATATCCCTGGTGGATTCTGGCAGCAACGAAGCAAATTCGTTACAATCCTTCAGTCACTGACCTCTCCAGAGCAACCCTGTCCCCATCGCCAGGAAAGCTATATTCTAGTTATGCACCTTTCAGTTCTTACATCTGCGTATGAATATCAATATTCTCTCTTCTTCTGGGTATATAATATGGAAGGAGAGGATGAAAACCTCTTCCCGGATTAAGTGGGATTTCAAAAGAGGAGAATCTTTACTAAGAGTTTCCAACTTGATATCTAGTGTCGATGAAATTGTACCAAGGCTAGAGTGTGGAGCTTCTGCAATATTGACATAACCACAGGATATGAACCATTTCTACCCAATGGACTGGAGTGTCGTGAGTTTTAAGGTGATTTTTAACTAAAATAAGGGGATAGTTAGTCATTTCCCAGAGTTTCGGTGCCAACTCGGGATAGAAAGTGCCCTCTGTCCCCCACGCAAGTCTTTTAAATTTTTGGCCTTATTAGGAATCGAGTCACAGTGATATTCTCCAGCTTTTTCTCAATTTAATGCCGGGTAGTCACAGCCTAACCAACATCTTTATCTTCCACTCTAAAATTTAAAGAGCGTGTTCTCCACACCGAACGTCCCATCATTTGCCTATCAAGCCACTGCCATTTTCCAAAACGAAAGAGGACAGAAATCAAACTGAAAAGGTGTATAAAACAAACTTTTTTTTTTTTTAAGGGCAGAAAAAAGACCAGAACCTGATGATGTGTTTGATGAGAAGGTAACGATGGAGGGGAAAAGGTACTTTCTGGGCATGAGCTGAGGGACTGGGATAAAAGGGCAGAAAATGGCGCTGAAAGAGAAGAAAGGCCGGAACGGATTCTGCTCCTCAGCAACAGGATGGATTTAGATGAATCACTGACGTTCTCTGTCCTCATCTGTTCCCCCAGGGTTAAATCAGATGACAGGCAAGGTCCCCAGAAGCTCTACTATTGAACGATTCTAGACATCGAGATTTATCTAACATGGCCGAAGTTTCATGGGTGTACAATACTCAGAGGAAGCATGGTCTTTGGTGTCTGTCTGACCTCGAATCTGAATCACCACTTATAAGCTGTGAAGCATTAGACAAGTTGCTTACCCTCTCTGGCCCGTGATTTCTCAAATATAAAGTAAGATAAATACAATTTCATGCACAGAGTTGCTTTGCAGCTGAAATGACGAGTGCCTATCATATCATAGTGCCCAACTCAAAATTAGTGGGTTCCCTCCCTCTTTCCTCAGTTAAAGTAGCAGGAAGCCCTGATGAATTATTCTTTCCTGAAGAAAGGGAAAAAATAATTTGTAATTGCATAACTGTATGAAAATATTACTTAAATGACTTCTTTACCACAGCTTCCACCAGTCTATGATAAATTTCATGTGTGCAACCTTTCTTCTTTTAGCTTATTCAGCACCTACTATGGGCTACTCCTTGTTCTAAGCAAAAGGGATACAGTAGCGAACAGCACAAGTCAGGTCCCTGCCCTCCTGAAACTTATACTCTGGTAGATGTCTTCTAGAACAGTTTTAGAAATAATGTTCTAGAGTACAGGCAGTAATTTCTCTGACATAACATTTTTCTAGATGTGTCTCCTGAGGCAACGAAAACAAAAGTGAAAATGAACTACTGGGACTTCATCAAGATAAAAAGATTCTGCACAGTCAGGGAATCAATGAAACTAAAACAACTTACTGAATGATGGAAGAAATTTTTAAACGACATATCCCATGAAGGGTTAGTATCCAAATATATAAAGAACTTATACAACTGAGTGCCAAAAACCCAAATTATCCATAAAAAATGAGAAGACATGAACAGACATTTCTCCAAAGAGGATATCCAGATGGCCAACAGACACATGAAAAGATGGCCAACATCACTCACCATCAGGAAATGCAAATCAAAAATCACAATGAGGTATCACTTCACACCTGACAGAATGGTTAAAATCGAAACCACAAGAAACAAGTAGTGTTGGTAACAATGTGGGAAAAAAGGAGCCCTCACACACCGTCGGTGGGAATGCAAACTGGGACAGCCACTCAGGAAAAGAGTATGGAGTTTCCTCAAAAAGTTAAAAGCAGAACTACCCTAAGATTCAGTAATTGCACTACCAGGTAATTACCCCAAAATACAAAAACACTCATTCGAAAGGACAGGTACAGTATGTTGACTGCAGCCTGATTTACAATAGCCAAATTGTGGAAGCAGCCCAAGTGTCCATCGATTGATGAGTGGAGGAAGATGTGGTATAGATACACAACGGAATATTATTCAGCTATAAAAAAGAATGAAATCTTGCCATTTGCAAGGATGCACATGGATATAGAGTACAATGCTAAGCAAAGTAAGTCAGAGAAAGACAAATACCATAGGGTTTCACCCATATGTGCAATTTAAGAAACAAAACAAAGGGAAGAAAAAGAGGCAAACCAAGAAACAGACTCTTGACTATAGAAAACAAACTGGTTATCAGAGGGGAGAGGAGGGAGGAATGGGGGGAGGGGATTAAGAGTACACTTGTCGTGATGAGTACCGAGACATATACAGAATTGCTAAATCACGAGATTATTTTCCAGAAACTAATATAACTCTGTATGTTAACTACACTGGAATTAAAATTTAAAAAAAGAAGAGCTCACGCTCTAGAAAGTGTCTTCCATTTGGGAGTCACCTTTGCACACCGTGGTGGGCTTTACCTAGTGCTGTGAAATACAGAACTCGCTCAGGCTAATCCCATGTTTAATTCATTATATACCTTCATTTTTGATATAGCAACAAAGGACAGAATGTTTATCTACCTGAAATATTTCTAACCGCCATTTTTCAAGGTGAAATCCTGAGCCGAACTTACAACCTTCATTACATATGATCAGATGAGAAAAATGTAAAAAGGTCAATTATCCACAGGTCCAAGTCCAAAGAAGTCCTCACTTACTGTCTTCACCAAGTATCCTGAGGGGTCTCTCTGAATCATGTCCCCACTTTGTTCTATTTATTCCAAACTTTGCAATGATTTCTGTATCCACCCAGCCCCACCACCACCCACTGCCTCGTCCCTCTCTCATTCTTTCCTCTTCATTCATTAGGCTGCAGTTTCTCTCACCCACCGGAGAGAACCAGAATGGACTGTGGACATGTGTGTACATGCACGCGAGTATGCACGTGTGAGTGTGTGTGGTCTCTGTGACTTTCCTACTAACATAGTAATTCTTGATTCCGGCTGATACTGAAAGCTTTTAAGGAACATCTTAATTTTCAAAGATACTGAGGCTGAGATAGGTGGTCTGGGTTATGGCCTGGAAACTGGGATTTTTAGAGGTTCTCATAGGAAGTTCTAATGTGCAGCCCAGGTTGAGAACCACGATGGTCGAGCACGGGGATTTCTTTCATTCCTTTTCTTTTCCATGTTCAATTTATGCTGAATATTTTGATTCTCTGATTGCCTTAAAAATAAATTAATTTGAAAACTGAGTTCTTCCAGTTTTGGAAACGTGTCACTGGATAGACATGGCTGCTAATTTTCATTAGATCTGTGCAGTTGTTTCCAGACAAGGAATACTTATAAAGGGGGCACACACACTCATATACTGGCCCGAGCCCCACTTCATACCTTCCAAACACACACTGGAACAGGCACATTTCCATAACCTGGAAAGGGCAGCCTGAATCCTAGATGTGCCGTCGGCAGATCTGGCCTGCGTCTGGCCACCCTACCACTGGGGGCAACCATGCCCACTCCACCAGAGACGGAAGCGCTAGGTCTGTGACGTTAGACCTTTCTGATGATCAGTCGCAAGCCAGCCAATCCTCCTGATTTCTGGAGGGTTTTTTTTTTTTTCCCCTATTTTCATTTCCTGTGGGCTTCATGTCAGTTCTTCTGAGTTTCTCCTTATATTTAATCTGGCCAGTATAAGTTTTAGAGTGCAAATAATGAGCACAAACCAGGGAGGTATTTTAGAGTTCTCTGAGACCTGCTGTATTATTTGCAAGAGCTGCCTTACCCTGTACCACAGAGTGACTGGCTTCAACAAGAGAAATGCATTTTCTCAGAGTTCTAGAGGCTAGAAGTTTAAGACCAACTGTCAGCAGCTGATTTATTCTGAGGTGTGTCCCCTTGGCTCGTAGACGGCCATCTTCTCGCTGTCTTCACACGGTCTTCCCTCCGCATGTACCTGTGTCCTAGTCTCCTTTCTTCGCCTGCCAGTCAGATTGGACTGGGGCCCACTCATGTGACTTCACTCCACTTTAATGACCTCTTTAAAAGCTTTATCTCCGAACACAGTCACATTCTAAGGTACTGAGGGTTAGACCTTGAACATCTGAATGGGGGAGGAGGGGAAGGTACAGCGTTCAGCCCATGACACCCATGAAATAAGGGTGTAATACCTCCTTGTCTTCCCTCAGCTGGGATCCTATTTCTACGAAACCATAGCCATGATATTTGTTTTTGGTTCCCTTTCTCTGGCATGAGATCAGAATGTAACTTTCTGGGAATAAATAGAAAGATAGCTCTACATAATTTGAAAATTTCATGATGAATGTACTTGGTAAAAAGCGAACTTAAAAAAAGAGAGAGAGAGAGAGAGAGAGAGAGGCTGAAAAGTGAAGGAAATATAGGACCTATCAATTTTTGCAGTGGAGATGAGAAAAAGGTGAAACAAGGTGGCTGACTTCACGAAAACCATGTTTGTTGGATAATCTAGGAGAGACCTGATTTTAGATTTTCTGCCTCATGGTCTTCATGAATTTGTTCATACTTGTCAGGATGCAGTCCCAGTTTAGGGCTTGGAATATACAGTCACCACACAGCAACTGTCTTAATTGGCTTATTCTGCTAAGTTGTTTATTTGCGCGAGGAGGCTGTTCCAATCCCCGCCCCCACGCCCCATCTGTGCAGAGGACTCTAATCTGGACTGTCAATTGCCTGCTGAAAAGCCCTGGTGTGATGTTCAACATACTGGGCTTGTTCAATCTTTTTCTTGAGGAGATTCACCTAAGGTTTCCTTCCAGAAAATTTGAGTTTCCTTACCTGAAAATCCCATGTGAGTCCATCAACACACGCACGTGAAAACTGCGGCGCAATGACAGGAACCTACCTTGAGGTTTGGGCTTAGTCAGCTTGCCACAGGGCTTGGAGATGGTGACTGTCTTCTGGCAGTCCGCGTTGTGGAGGGCTCGCTTCAGACTTCCAGTTCTGGTCTTCAAGGCGGTATTCAGGTCGCATTCTCCCCAGGCCTGGAACTGGTATTTGCACTCCGCTAAAGGCAGGGTAGGACCAAAGAGAAATCTTTTGAGTTCTCTCGAAGTGCCATAAACGTAGACACACTTTTGTTTTTACCTTTTTGTAGTGGGATCATTGTAGAGTCCCACGCGGTTGAAAGAAGTAATTTGGAGAGACCCTATAGCCGTCACCCTGTCTCCCCTCGATTGTGATTATGTTGCATAACCAGAATTCCCGAGCACAACCAGGAAATGAACAGGGATACATCCCGCAGAAGTCATGCAAGTTCTGCCCATTTCACACGCACTCATTTGTGTGTACGCATGCACACTCAGTTCTCTCTGACGCGGTCAGGTCTGTAGATGTGAGCGAACATATCTACAATGTGTAGAACATCTACACGTTAACAGGCAGAAGAGTTCCAACACTACAGTCCCTTGGGTTAATCCTGTCATAGCCTTTGCCTAGGTACCTTCCTCCCTTCCCATCTCCTTAAGCCCTGGCAATCACTCATCTCTTCTCCATCTCTATAGTTTTTGTCATTTTAAGCTATCTACTATTTGTGCACAAATTTTGAGAGGAATGTAAGTTTTCATTTCTCTAGGATAAATGGCCAGGAGTGAAACCACTGTGTTGTATGGTAAACATATTTATTCTTATTAAAAACAACAACAACAACAATAAAACCTGCCATTCTCCTTTCTAATGTGGCTATACCATTTTACATTTCCATCAGCAAGGTATGAGGGGCCTAGTTTCTCTACCTCCTCTCTAGCATTTGGTCTTATTGGTCATTTTAGCTCTTCTGATAGGTATGTGGTATACGGTGACATCACTGGTTTTCACTCCCGTTTCCCTAGCGCGGAAGAGAGAGATGTTCAACATCTTTCAAGTGTTTGTCTGTCACCTGTATCTCATCTATGGTAAAATATTTGTCCAGGTCTTTTACTCACTGTCTAACTGGATTCTTAGTTTTGTGAGTTCCTTATATATTCTAGGCATTCATTCTTTAAGATACACTTTTTTTTAAAAAATATTTTATTTATTTATTTGACAGACAGAGAGCACAAGTAGGCAGAGAGGCAGGCAGAGAGAGAGAGGGAGGCAGGCTCCCTGCTGAGCAGAGAGCCGGATGCGGGGCTCGATCCCCGGACCCTGAGATCACGACCTGAGCTGAAGGCAGAGGCTTTAACCCACTGAGCCACCCAGGCGCCCCTAAGATACACTTTTAAAAACTTTTTGTAGGTGGGTCTTTAGGGAACCCATATACAATTTAAGACCAAATGTATCTGAATTTCACCATGTGCTATAGAACTTACCAGCATTCACAAAAAGTACCCCAGAGGCTATAGAGAATGAGAAAGATACAGTGTGTATATTCATTGTCCTTCTTTACTGTCTTATAGGTCAGAATACATTTCTGCCAAGAGTGAGAACGTTTGGGGCACTGCATACCACCAAGGCCAAGAAAGACAAAAAGTCTGGAATGTGGAAAAGACAGGTAATCTGGGTGTTCAGTAGTGGGTTTCAAAGTGGGCGGTGTTGAAGGACTCCTTCCCAAAAAGGCAGAGGAGGCCAGCAGGAAAATGACAATAATTAGCGAGAGTAAAGTCTGTGGAAACTGACCGTAAGCAGCCTGGCTAGATTTGATAAGCAAATCTATGAACCAGATGGATGGTGGGGAAAGACCAAAAGAGGAGGGTCTGAAAGCCCCAGAAAGATGTCTGGAGAAGGAAGAGGAGAATAAAGAAGAGAAGTGGGGAGGAAGAAAAAAGGAATGAGAACTAGAGAAGGAGAGAGAGGAGAGAAGATCGGTCAAGGCACACTCAGGAGGAATCAAGGGTATGTTTTATGTCCCGATCGGTAGGACAGTGGTTCTCAATCTAGGACTATTTTGACCCCAAGGATCATCTGGCAATATCTGGAGACATTTGTAGGTGTCACAGTTGATGGGGGGTGGGAGTGCTACTGGAAACCAGTGGAGAGAAGCCAGAGACGCTGCTCGATATCCTACAGTGCCCTCCCCGACAGACACATCATGGTCCCAAATGGGAGTAGCACCAAAGTTGAGAAACCTGGGGGGTAAGGCCAGGTATCTGGTTATTTGCGATCTGATAAAATCAACATATTTAAAATACATGGTAGCCAGGCTCCAAGAGGGCAGGTGGAAGAATGCAAGCGTTATCCCGGAGTGGAAGACTAAATCGACAGGACAGTAGTGGTGGGGCTTACCTCCAAACTGCTTTTTCCAGTTGCAGGGGATCTTACATCTCTGGGTCTTCATGGTTTGCTTGCACTCGGCTCCGGTCCGGGTGCCCTCCCGGGTGCCCAGGCCACAGTCCCCACTGGTGGGCACGCACACACTCCACTGCCACGCCCCACAGTCGGACTTCTTCACTTTTTTTTCTGGAAAGAAGAAAGGAACAAGAGTTCACCTCTGGGAAACTCTGATTCCTACAACAAAGTTCACTCCAGGGCACCAGAATCGCGGGGTCTGCGCTTTTGACCTCTGCCTTCACTGTCCAGTGAACCGTAGCACCCTGACCCATGTTAGCCAAGTGATCGACTGGTGAATGATCACGAGAAGGGAGAAGGTGAACGGAAGGAGACAGAACTCATATTAGTGTACCCCCAGGGGCTAGGGACTGTACGAAGGCTCTAATGACATCTCCTTTTAGAAGCAAACGCTTCTGGTAAAGATGTTCAAAACCAGTGAAACATGAAAGATAAGGCAAGACTCTTTTAGAAGTAAGGGTTGTCAGATTAACCTTTCATTGCAAGTCAATGTTCCCTTCTCTTAGAGCTGGAAGGCCATAAGCTGAATGTGGTGCCTCACAGACACAGACAGCCAGCCAGCTGCACAGCCTACCGCGAATGACGCTGGGAGTGACAGAGAGAGATGCTGTATCGCTCTGAGCTTCAGTTTCCCCCTTTGTTCATATGAGATAAAGCAAAAATGCCCTGCAGGGCTCTTTTTTGAGGAAGAGACTCAACGTAAGACACCTGCTTGCCCATCAGCATCCCGTACATGAGAGCTGCAATACGGTCACTATGTTAATAACCATCAGCTATATTTTAGGACCTATGGCAGAGTGGGGACGGGGGATGTCACTTAGGTTCCTCTAAAGAAAGAACAAGGGGAGGGAGACGGGGAGGGAAGGAAGAGAGAAGGAAAGAAGGAAGGAGGGAAGGAGGACAAAAATCAGGCAGTTGGATAAGATGGACATTAATCCATGAACAGTCTCGCCTTGTGTATGTGTATACACATACGTGTATACGTAGGGTTATGTAGTCATACGTAGGGTTATGTAGTCATACGTAGGGTTATGTAGTCATACGTAGGGTTATGTAGTCATACGTAGGGTTATGTAGTCATACGTAGGGTTATGTAGTCATATGTAGGGTTATGTAGTCATACGTAGGGTTATGTAGTCATATGTAGGGTTATGTAGTCATACGTAGGGTTATGTAGTCATACGTAGGGTTATGTAGTCATACGTAGGGTTATGTAGTCATACATAGGGTTATGTAGTCATATGTAGGGTTATGTAGTCATATGTAGGGTTATGTAGTCATAACCTTACAGCTTACCTGGCTTCTCTTTCTTCCCTGCTTCAGCAGTGTCCACAGCTGCCAGGATGAAAATGAATGCCAGGAAGGCAGCTGCAAATTTTCGACGCTGTTGCACATCCTGCTGGGACTGCATTCTAGGATAAACAGACAAACAGACGGTGGTGTCAGCCCAAGTCAGAGAGGAAGGCTGATGGAACTCCTTAAGGAAGGGCGCCATGTTCCGTTTCTGGAATAGATTTTCGGAAGATTTCTCTCAGTGTTCTTGGGCAGAATTCTTTCTTTTCTCTGCCATGGCCACTGAAGTAAGTGTTCTTCTGCAATTAGGTATTTGCTGACAAAAATACAATGGTTCTCCACTTAAGAACTTCACACATAATTACTTAAGTATGACTCAAGAATTATGGAAGCAAAAGAATTCTCATGGCATAATTCTGAGCGGACTCCTGCAGTTAATCTTGCTGGTGGGGATTCGTGGTAAGGTCCGTAACTATGGTCATCTTTGTAACTCCTGACAATTCCTAGAAACAACCCTGGTTTTGTAGTCCACATGGATAATCTGAATGGACACAGTTAATGGATTATCTGTGCCCGTATCTTTGCCTTTATCTTTCCATGCGTCATAATAACCAATATCTCTGACTTTGTTTTTCATGATCAAGATTATTTTATCATCCCTGTTCCATTATTCACTGGTCCACCAAAGAGGGAAGTGCAAGACAGAGGTTGGCCTAGCACCCTTTATGTCAAATCCATGTATAAGCTCACATAAAATCTAAAAATCTTCTCAGTTCTAGGATAATAAAGAGATTACACTCACTCATAATTTGAAGTTCTCCACATTTGATATGAGTCAAAAATCCTAGATTAACATTAGAACTCTCCTGGAACTTGAAATCACTCGTGACAACTGATTGTCAGCATGGTTACCCATGGTCATTAGCTCTGAGGATTTTTTTTTTCTAGAAGACTGATTTTACATTCCCTTGAGTGTGAACAATAAAACCTCACACACACACACACACACACACACACACACACGCACACAGAATTGAGATTATTCTGTTCTACAATTTATTGTAGAACAAAGTGTACTACAATGTGTACATTGTCCTCTGAGGATTCAGAAGGTCCCACTGAGAAAGCAGAGCTCATGAGTGAACTTTCCAGCCACACAATGGGCTGATCCTTGTAGAGCCTTGTAATGCCCTTGGAGCCGCGTGAAGAACCACGGTCATTCAGGCACACGGGTATTAGTGGAAAGCTGTTGTCACCGGCTACTTCTAGCCTCAGCATTTCCAGTTTTACACTGTTAAGTTCCCACTTTTATATTTATTTTCAAAAAACTTTCTTACTCAAGTTAAATTCACTGAATTCTGAGAAGAAAAACCCCACACTCAGACCAGAATTTCCTAAGGATACCGTTGTTTTGAGTCATGGGGTAATTTTACCATAGCGTGAGCTGACAGGAAGGAAGAAGAGGAAGTGGATGAGAGCTGGAGAGTTGGAATGGAAACGCACCCTCTCTGCTTCTGATACGAATTCGCAACAATTCAGAGCCTGAAGAAGTGGGTGAATGGTGGACTTTAGTTTGAGACGCACTAAGGCAAAAGGCACCCAAATCCCTGTGCACAGGAATTCGCCCGTGTAGAAGGAGCCACCAGCAATGGGGTTGAGTTGGAGACCATCTTTCTTCTTCTCATCTCCTTCTCCCCTTCCTCCTGCTTTGCCTACTATTCTGCCTGGGCCTATATTTTGATAGCTTCCATTAACTGGCTGGAGGAAATGAATAAAGATTATTTGAGAGAGTAAGGGGTTTTAGAAAAGGGAGGACTAGAATCATCCCCAAATTCAAGTGTTCCCAAACAATGCCCAGTATGCACGTTGACGCCTGCCGCTGTAGGAAATACTTGAGTAATTAGCACACGTGTAGCTCACGGGTTCCCTGCTTATGGTATTTGCATCACTGATTGTTTGTCCTTAGCATCAAGTAAAGGCCAAAGTTCTCTCTGTAAATAATTTAACCCTGTCCGCTCTCCAGGGGTGCGCGAGATGAATGGATGCAAGGACCTGGTTCATGGCGAATTGTTGGCACTGAGGGAAATAAAACAGGGGAAGAAGGCTTGCTAAATCGGCTGTTCTTTTGAATCATTTCCTTATTTTCACCTCTGTTTAATGCCATTTTTTGTTGCACTTGCCCTGAGAGATTTAGTTTCATGGGGTTGAACGGTGAACTGGAAAACTGCCATAGATGGTGGTCTCTGGAAACTCCTGTTGAGTTCACCTTCATCACTAATAAGTCTAAAGCTCAGAGATCAAAGGAAGTTAAAGTTTAAGAAACCAACTCAAAGGAAAAGAGTTAGTTTACGAAATCCTCATCCCTTCCCTAGAGAAAAAGCTGATGAGAAGGAATAAGAGAGCTCTCCTTCCTTTAGCATGTTAATAGGATCTAGAATTTTAAAAGGTGAACAACCTCTGGTGTAAACACAAGACAAGAATCCTGGAATCGAACTGGCCCCTTAGTGATCTGTTTGGAAGGACGAACATGGGACCCGGAGGCAGAAATGTTGGCTCAAACCTCATCCCAACCACCTAATTTGGGGGACGTACTCAGGCAAATCACAACCACTGGAACTTCTCTTTTGACATCTACAAAGTGGGAGTGATTTACAGCAACTGCTTCAGAGTCTTGCTGTGAAAATGAAGACGTAGACAGAGAGCCAACCCAGAATCTTAAGAAATGTATTATTAATTGCTGAATAAACTTAATTCACCCTTACACTCTTATTACTTAGTACAAGGAAATACTTCTCTTCAATTTTTAAAATTGAGGTATATTGACACATAGCATTATATCAGGTTCAATATTTGTATTGCAAAAGGATAATATTGCTTTTTATTGAGAAATAACAAGCATCATGCTTTGAACTATTATTATTCAAAAGCAAAACACAAAAGAATGAAACAGAAAAAGAGAGAGAGAGACGATTTGATTGTCCACTGAAGACTTGTTCAGCATCATCGGGGCACAAATTCATTCTGCCCTTGGACTTCTTAGGTTAAAATAAACTCAAGGACCTTTATCCCCAGTATTTTTTTTTTTTTGAAGTTCAGGGAAGTCGAGAGGTTCCATGTTGAGACTCAGGAACACGCCAATGCAATTTAACTTATATGAAATGGGGGAAAACAAAAATCTCCTGTTGCAACTGTATTTTATGCCCTCTGCATGCAGAAACCGTGCCAGTCCCTCTTTTTGTTTTAAATACCTATGTCCGGGCCCCAGCCCAGAGTAGCTGCTCGGTCAACTTTTTGCTAGTGTAAAATATCACCCAAACACAGCGTCAAGCACAGGAATTAGTATGCATGCTCAACTGATTTTTCCATCCTTTGTCTATGCCAGGGGACATGAAATTTACTGAAGAAGCTGGGCTGGAGACAACAGCCAGAATCTAAAGCAGACATACACGGTCAGTGTCCACAAGCGTACATACTGCGTCAGCAGTGAATGATCCGCACCATGTATTCCACATCACTAGAACTTTCTAGGCTTTTTGTGCTCTCTTTGCCCAAACTCCTGGGAAATAGTTTTTCTCCCCTTTTTATTGTAAAATAAAACACGATGTATAGAAAACCACAGAAAGCAAACACACAACTTAGTGAATTATAAGATGAATTAATTTTCCACTCATATCCAAAGGCTTTACCATGTTCCCCATTGCCATTAGAGCCCTGGAGCTCCAACACTAATAGGCAGCAATTCCTTCTTTGCACTCCTCGAGGCTTTTATTCAAGTGTGCTTCTTTAGACATGTCTAATTTTAAAAAAGGATGTCTTTTACATTTCTTTTATTATGTAGGATTATCCTCCAGCCCCCCTTTTTCCTTTCTTTTCCTGCTTTTCGCTTTTTACAAGAACCAGGCCATTTAATCAGCAGTGGGCCACATTCTGGATTTTGATGACTGCAAATTCACGATGATTTTCAACATTCCTTTGTTCAGCGGCAAATTGGCAGCTGGGTGCAGAGGCTTAATCAGACTCAGGTGTTATCCCTTTGGTGAGACGGTAAATGGCACCGCGTTGTTTCACCAGGAGCTGCACAGTCTTTTGTTTGGCTCTTATGTGATGGGAACAGCAATGGGTACTAGTCAGTGATTACTGGTGGGCTGGTACGGACTGAATACTTGTACCCCGCCCAAAACTCCTATGTTGAAGCCCTACTCCTCCTCATCTGCATGGTACTAGGAGGTGGGACCTTTGGGAGGGAATTAGGATCCAACGAGGTCATAGGGGTAGGGCCCTCCTGAATGGGCTCCGTGCCCTCATGAGAATCCTAGGAGAGTTTTCTTTCTGTCTCTGTTCTCTGCCATGTGAGGATACAATGGAAAGCTGGCAGCCTGTGACCCAGAACCCAACCATCCTGATACCCTGATCTCGGACTTCGAGCCTCCAGAGCTGTAAGAAATAATAATAAAAATAATAAAAATCTATGCTGAGTGTTGCTTTAAACCTTTCCCTTGGTTGTAGTTTTGTTGTCAATCTACCCCTCCATCTATATTTATGTGAGGATTCAGGAAGATTCCAAAAATATCCTAATGCTTCCTTTCTCCCACATGTGAGCACATTCTTTCATTAAACATTTTTGGGACATCTACCATATGCCAGCCACGGAGCTATATTCTCAGGATACAACAATGACCGGTGAGAAGTTTTTGGTTGTTCTCATGAAGCTTACACCCCAATAAAGTTTACACTGCCAAAGAGCCAATAACAGTTCACTCTATTCTGATAAGAACTACAAAATGTCATGATGTATGAGGGAAGGACCACTATTTTGCATTTCTCTTTCTTGAGGGTAAACCAAAGACAGGAATTCAGTTAAGGCCAAAGATTTAATTTCCTTTAAGTTCCCTACAAAGCAAACGAAACCACTGATGGTCAGAAATTCTGTTACGGAGCATGAACTATGACTCATGTTCTAGATGACTGCAGTCATAGACTTAAACGTCTGTGTTCTCTTATTTCTCAGAAGTGACTTTAATTTAGTTTGAGAGAGATCGGTCAGCTTGTATTAGGAAGATACTCGCTTGGTTAACAAGGATTTATTGTACTATATGCGACGACCTGTTTAAGTACTTTAAAAATACTGACATGTTAATATTAATACTTGAAACATCACAAATGGTGTATCCATTTACTCAATTATTCAAAAGCTCTGTGTATGTAGGAGTTGCAGCCTTCGTAGCCTGAGCTGGTCTAGGTAGCGGTGACAAGGATTTGAACAACACAGACCAGAGTCCTGACGCCATGGTGCTTAACACTTGGTGGGCAAAGTCAAAAGTTAACAAATGGGCAAGTAAAGAAACTCAAAAATAAGATAACTTCTGATGGTGGTAAATTTTATAAACAAAATAAAAAGATGATGTGATAAACAGTGAGTCGAAGAGGACTAATTAGGTAGGGTGGTTACAGATGGCTTTGTCCACGTGACTGAGAAAGAGCCAGAAGACTATGGTATCTCTTACTGATAATTATTTTGCATCAAGCCTCCTAATTATCACTTTCATTTCTCATTCTTGTCTTCAGAGATGGAATAGGCCTAATAGCTTTTATAATTCTTCTGAAATTCAATAATTAGCCATCTACTCCTCCTGACTGACCTTGTTCTCTCCACTTCGCTACAATCTCTGGATCCACTTCAGGTTCGACCAACAACCAACGATTTCTCACTCCTGTTGACTTACTAGTAAGCAGCCCAGTCAAAAAAGAAAACCAACCAAATGATCATTTTAAGAAATGTTTACCTTTTCAAGAAAAATAATGACCACCACTTATTTAATTTAAACATGATATCCCAGCGTATTCTTTTCTCCTGTTTTCTGACTTGGTAATATAGCAGGAAACCCATTCTGACTAAAACCATGTAGCCAACCTCACCTCTGACCCTTATTAATCTTTACAGGAATGTGTAGGTTTCTTGAAAGTGGCTTTCTATTTCCAACTCAACTCTAAAAACACAAAAACATCCAGGGATAAGAAAGGGGGGGGGGAAATCAATCAACTGAAGCAAGAATTCAATGGAAATCAATTTGGTTACCCTTCATACTATGACAGTGATGTGAAGGTATGTTTATTCAACTATTTTTTGGAGCCACATGAGTTCAAAAGGGATGTGGGTCAGTTGTATTATTCCCTCGCTGCTTTCATTTGCTATAATTAAAAGTAACTGGAGATGAGCTTTTAGAATTTTAGAACATTCTAGTTTCCTCTTAATCCTTTTTTTTTTTTAATCTGTCGGATGCAACCTGATACAGAGGAGTAAGTATGGGTTTTGTAGTAGGTCAGCCCTCAGTTAGAATCCCAGCTCTGGCTATGTAATGAAGCCCTGTTTTTAATTTCTCTGGAACTTATCTTCTTTAGCTCTCGACATGGCTGTAAAGGCTGTCCCGCCATGTTTGGAGAGGAGAGAGGATGCATGAAAAGTTAGCACCATAGTACCTGGCACATGGCAGACCCAGAGTGCCTTTGGTCAGTAGGCTTTCTTTCTTTCTTTTTTTAAAATATTTTATTTACTTATTTGACAGAGAGATAGAGAGAGAGCACAAGTAAGCAGAGCAGCGGGTAGAGGGAGAGAGAGAAGCAGGCTCTCTGCTGAGCAGGGAGCCCAGTGCAGGGCTTGACTGTAGGACCCGAAGGCAGCCACTTAACCAACTGAGCCACCCAGGAGGCTTTCTTACCTTCTATCGCAGCCCCCTAACCCCTTCATCCTTAATGGTATTAGGACAACAAATTGGCATTTTGGGTGGGATCTTCCTAGAATAGAAGGTAAAAAGCCAAATTCCCCCTGGGCAAAAATGGCAATCCAATTCTCCTCCTCACAGATGATGGTACTATCTTGTAATTTACCTTCTAGCATGAAGTGGCCTTTCTTGTTTCCTTCTGATCTATACTCTTGTAAAGCTTAGGTATAGACAAAATTTCTAGAACATGGGCCAATCTTTCTTTCTCACAGGAATTCCTTTCACCTGTGCTCTCCCTCCTGCACCCACTCCATGTGTCTCTAGCTGGAAAGAAAGACTTCTAATTCTCTCAGAAACAGTGTGTCAGTCAACTGATTCTTGGCTCCTGCTACCCTGTACAACAAGAAGTTCTTTCCACACGTCTCTACCTAGCAAACTCTTATCCCCTCCCAAGGTTTGCCACGAGAGATTTCACCTGTAATGAAGCCTCTGTCCAGGCCACGTTGTCCTCTTTATCTTGGGAGCTCACTGTGTCATGTCCAATCCATAGACTTCGTTCATTCACAAACCCTGAATGTACAAGTGGCATATTATTGACTCTATGAACCGAAGCATTGGATTAAGCCGCTGCCTTCGGCTCGGGTCATGATCTCGGGGTCCTGGGATCGAGCCCCGCGTCGGGCTCTCTGCTCAGCAGGGAGCCTGCTTCCTCCTCTCTCTCTGCCTGCCTCTCTGCCTACTTGTGATCTCTCTCTGTCAAATAAATAAATAAAATCTTAAAAAACAAAACAAAACAAAACAAAAAACTGCAAAATACCATGAGCCCACTACCCCATTATACTGAGTAACCATCACTTCGTAAAGTCCCTTTGACTTGTCTTTTTTTGTTACCATGACTAGCAATTGACTCTCTCTTAAAATTATTCCTTTCTTAAAAAAAATGAAGGATACATTCCAATTGTCATGCACAAAGCACATAGAGAATAAACAACTGTAGTCGCCGAAGAGTTGGTGGAGGTACCTCAGGTTCCTTGCTAGCTAGCTGACTCGCCCCACACACCGGCCAGGAAGTAAGTGCCCATCTATGGAAAACTGCCAACAGTACAAGCCACGAACCTTTCGAGGTCCTGTTAGAATGACTGACATTTAGAGTAGCCTCTAAACTGAAGTTCTATCAAAAGCGTTAACATCAGAGGTGCTGGGAGGCTCAGTCATTTTAAGCGTCCGATTCTTGATCTCAGCTCGGGTCTTGATCTCAGGGTGGTGAGTTCAAGCCCAGCACTGGGCTACATGCTGGGCATGTTCTTTTTAAAAAAAAAAAAAAAAAAAAAAAAAAAAAAAGCCTTAACATCTAGTATAACTTTTGCTGTGTGCATGTGTGATTGTGATTATATTTGTGTATCTATGTATATAGTTGTGTATGTACACAAACTGTATGCATTTCTATATGCATTTCCCTGCAGTAATCCATAAACCTTTTAAGGGAAAGGACACTATCTTTTCCTTACATTCATTTGTAAAGTTCAGAACAGTGTCTGACACAGAAATGTCACTGATCTATTTGCTAAATGGATGAACAGAATAACATAAATAAGAGAAAAAATAGCCCGGTGTCCCGTAGGGTAACTCACTCCGCTATCTAAAATGGCACCAATTTCATACAGGTATGTTCCCTCACCCGGCTTTACGTTTTCCTTGGCACAATTCCACGTGGGATGTATTGGGTCTTTATTTTTGTTTGCTAATTATCTTCTCTCCCAAGACAGCAGACCTCTGGAGGAGAACAGTAGGCGCTGGCCGCTGAGATCATTCTAAGACCGGGTGCAGAAAGCACACAGAAGTGGAAAGACATCCCAGGGGGATGCGTTGAGCGCTGGGTGTTACGTAGGTGCGACTGTAATGAAAATACATTTGAATTCATGTGTTGCCTGAACAGCTCAAGACCCTTGATTTTGGAGGAGTTTATTATTTATTGAAGCCCACTTTCTCCATCTTGCTTGTGAAACACACAGTATTCACAGAGGTAGGTGTTCTAAGGTTACAAAGAAGGGTTGGTTAGACAAATGCACCACTGTAATTTTATCTTTCCATGTAATACCTGTACTTAATAATGGTGATTTCTTCTGCCTTCTACCTTTGAGAGAGATTTGCTTCTATGGGAAATTTAGTGTTGTTGTTTTTTTAATTTTACTTACTCATTTGAGAGAGAGCATGAGTGAGTGTGCACAGGAACAGTGAGCAGGGTGGGTTGGGAAGCAGGCTCTCCCTCTCCACATAACAGGGAGCCCAACATGGGGTGAATCCCAGGACCTTGGGATCATGACATGAGTCAAAAGCAGAAGCTTAAATGACCGAGTCATCCAGACACCCTGGGACTTCATTGTTTTAAATTTATTTTTCCTTGCTTACAGGTTCCCTTTGTTTTCAGTAACGCTTCTTCAAGTCTAAAATCATCATATTTATCCTTGAATGGTTTGATCACTGTCTCAGGTTCCTGGTCTCACGTAAATAGGTATTGTGTTTATAATGAAATCTGTTACTAAATCAGCCCTTCATTTTGGCCTTGTTTCACTGTCTTATTTAAATACTAAGCCTTGAAAAGAATGTGTCCCAAGCACGTGGGTGCATAACCTCAGGTACGCCCTGCTCACAGCACAGAAGTAAATTCAGCAGCGTTCCACCTTTGATTTTAACTAAGTGCATAGCAATTAGATTGATAAAGTAGGGCATTCGTTTGATTTTGCATAATGCAATGCCTCAAGTACAGAGAACTTTCAGGCCAAAATATTTTTATGGCATGGTGGTACCTGCTGGAGAAGTGTGATATTTTAGGACATTTTTGTTAGACATCTACCTGCCAACTTTTAGAGCACCTGCTAAGAGCTGGGTCAATGCTGGGAATGGGAATGGGAATATGAGAAATGAATGTGATACAGCCCTGCCTCAAAAGAGTTCCAGCTGGGAGGAAAGAGAAACAAGTATGATGATTCACTGTGGTAAATATTATGGCAAAATTATACACACCGTGCTTTCTGAGAGGATAGGCCCAAGTACTTATTTTGCTTAGCAAGTCTTGAGTGAGGTAGAGGGTTGGAGCATTTTTGTCTGTTTTTTGGAAAAAAAATAGTTGAAGTCTTCTAAGAAAGGAGGCAAAGAAGACAACTTCAGGGAGAAGGAATCACATCAGCAAATGTATGAAGATGTTTGTGATATATTCAGGGATGAAAAGTGATTAGAACATGGAGTACAGGGTATCAACTAGCAATGGATGGACCTCAAAAGGAGGCAGAGGAAATGAGTACATCCTGAGAGGAAGACAGACAGCCTCACGCATTAGTCTGGAGAAGAGAAGCAAGGGAAGATGACGGAGAGAAGGAAAGTCTGCTTGTTGTGCGAGCGTGGCTGAAACTGCTGGGTCTCCGCCAAGATGTCAGCCGCCACACTCAACGGTCCTTCCGGGTGCCTCTATGTGACTCTTCCTCGGGCTGTGGGTTTTTGGTTGTTGTTTGTCAATTTATAGATCTTTTAGGGACTTATCTTGAGGTGTTTATTACAAAGGTACTATAATTGGGAGTCAGAACAAGATCTAAGACTACACACACACACACACACACACACTTCTGATTTTCATAGGAAAACAAAGTTGGGCTAAAGCAGTGATTTTGTAGAGCACTGGTGTTTTCCCAGAGAGGCATCAAAGGCTGATGCAAGGCATTAAGTGCGTTCCAAGCGGGTTTGCTGAAAGCCACCCCCAACCCTCACCATCATCTCCACTTTGGCAAGAGCTGCTCTTCTTTCACTCCTTTCTTCACTGGTTCCCATTTAACTTTCATTAGTCAAAAATGAAAAATAAATTTAATTGTCACCTGTCTAGCCAATCTCAAGTCTACACTGGAAGGGATATGCCAATAATACAAAACTCTATGTTCAAAACGCGGAACTGAACAGATGTCACAAGGTATGGTGATGGAAATGTGAAATATATTTTGAGTCTTCAAAACACCTTGCTTGTGGTATTAAGAGGAATTTCCGTAATTCCTGTATGTAAAAATAGAAATTTTACAAGTGTGTTATTTCGACTATTCCAGACTTTACAAGAATTTGACAGGATTTTACCTTCTTATGAAAGACCAAACACATAGTCTAACAAGTATGATCATAATTACAGGATAATATAACAGAAAGTCATATGCAATAAAAACTCTGTTTTAATACGATGGAAAGAGAAGAGGCTTTGGAGTCAGCAGGATTTCCTCTACATTGACTCCATCGTTTATTGTATCAGTGATCTGGACAAAGTAGGTAATCTTTTATGCTCAATATCCTCCTTTATGGACGCTTATTATGTAGGCTTACGATCTGTTTGAAGACGACAACGAGATAACAGGCACCTTAGGAGTTCCATCAGTGGTAGCGCCTGTGGTTCTTAGGGAAGACAGTGGGGCAGTTATGAAAGGATACCAGGGACAGCTTACTACACAGGGTGGCAATATGGTATTTTAAGATGGTTTGGATTCTGGTAAGTAAATCTGGAATGAGAAGCATTCCACTGAGAGAAGCAGAAATAGCTAAAGTTTTATTTAGGTGAGAAATCAAGAGACCATGTTAAGTAAATAGTTCAATTTACAAGTTACCGTTTACTGTAGTTTTGTAGTAAAAAGAAGAAAGTATAGTTTAGATAAGCTGGAGTCAGAGCAGGCACAGCTTTGAAATCCTAATTATTACCAGTAAATATTTAGTGACCACCTAGTGTATGCAAGATAATAGGGTATGTTATAAGGGAGACACAGATGTAAATTATATCTGATCTCATGAACCCTACAAGATTACTAACTCATCATAGAGACCAAGTCAATTAAAGCATGTACCATATATTTTTTTATTTTCAGTGTAACAGTACTCATTGTTTTTGCACCACACCCAGTGCTCCATGCAACACGCGCCCTCTCTATTACCCTCCACCTGGTTCCCCAACCTCCCACCCCCCTCCCCTTCAAAATCCTCAGGTTGTTTTTCAGAGTCCATAGTCTCATGGTTCATCTCCCCTTCCAATTTCCCACAACTCCCTTCTCCTCTCCATCTCCCCAATTCCTCCATGTTCTTTGTTATGCTCCACAAATAAGTGAAACCATATGATACTTGACTCTCTCTGCTTGACTTATTTCGCTCAGCATAATCTCTTCTAGTCCCGTCCATGTTGCTAGCATGTACCATATTTTGTGTGAGATATAAAAGCTGTAACTAAAAGCAAATGTGTTTATGATAAAAGTGTCTAATGTTTTTCCAAAATCTCTTCTGAATAGTTGAAAGGAAACTTCTCAGTTTGGGGCAGTAAAAATCAAAAGAAAGTCATCTATATTGACAAACTGAGCTAATTTCTCAATAGTACTAACAAGTTATAAATAAATGCCCCCTGTTGCCTGAAAAGACAAAGCCATACTCATTCAGCCTAGCTCAGCAAAGCAACCACATGTTCTTGACCTTGATCTGAGCAGTGGTTTCATGGGCACACACATATGCAGAGATTTATTGCAACTTTCATGTTACTTTAAAAAAAAAAGGTATGAAGTCTCTTCAGGTTAAATAGAAAAGCAATATCCACAAAGCAATCAAAGACCAGCTCATTCCAATAGGATAAGATATTCTTATCTCTCCCAGAGATAAGAAAAATAAAAAAATAAAAAAATATTCATTAACTCATGTTATGTGGTCATATAATCTTCGTGTCAAGACCAGACCATGGAAAAGAGGAAGAAAAAGGGCAAGCCCTTCTTATGAACAGAAATGAAAAAATTCCTAAACAAATGCTACCTAAATCAACCAGGAATTACCATTCTGGGTTTGTTCCCCAAAACGCAAGGTGGGTTTAACAGTCAAAAGTCAAGCATCAGCCACAAAATTAGATTTAGGAGAAAAAAAAAAGTATAACTCTCAGCTTCAAATAAAAAAAAAAAAGTATTTCTATCGAGATCACTACCATATTTTCATAGTCTTCTAAATGAGAAGTACAACTTTACTAACTACGAAGCTCAGATGGGATCTCTAAGAGCTGGTGGCTTTATTTGTTCACATGAAGTGACTCAATTAAAAACTGATGGAGATTTTCATGTTCAATAATATACTGCTAAGTGAATAAATATTATCCGACAATATTGTATATTCTGTATGGCTGCATGACAAAGAGAATTCTCAGGGAAGCATTTAGCACCAACTCAGAGAGGAAGCTCTTCTATATCTGCCAAAAGTCAAAGACCCAATGAAAGTGCCCCACCTGGGAAGCGAGACTTTTGAAGAGGGACATGAATTTGTTGATTGGTCTGTCATAGACTATTAAATCTGTACCAGAAAAGGAACTGATTATTACTTTTGATTGCAAAGAAATTATGGAAAATCTTTACCTAGTAAGTCTGAATTCTACCTCAAAGGCTGTACCGGGTTTCTCCACTCAAGAACCTAGAATTACCCAAGAATCTGTAAGGAGCAGGACTCTATTCACAATTCAATGGAATTACCCCCAAAAGCTACCAGGACTGATAAGTGAGTTCAGTAATGTTGTAGGATATCAGATCAATATCCAAGTATCAATTATATAACTATACATTTGCAATATATGTATCTATCAAAGGATAGTTATCTAGAATATATAAAGAACATTTCTAATCCAATAGCAATATGAAAATCCAATAAAGTGTAGGCAAAAGAATTGAACACTTTTCAAAGAAGGCTATACAAATGGAAAAATAAGCACATGAAAGATGTTCAACATTACTGGGAAACCTTCAATGTGATACTCCTATATACTCAAGTGACTTAAAGACTGACCATAGCAAGGGCTGGAAAAAGAGTAATTTAACTCTCATAATCTTCTGATTACAAGTATTTTAGAAATCATTTTGGCAGTTTCTTAAGAATCCAAACATATACCTACCATACAAACCAACAACTCTACTAATTGGGCATTTTCCCAAGAGACATGAAAACTTAGGACCACACAAAGACTTACACATACATATTCACAGGAGCATACTCTATTTATAATAGCCAAACTGGAAACAACCCAAATGTCCATCAACAAGAAAACTGGTAAACAAACTGTGGTATTCTCATATTCCTACTAAGCATAAATAAACAAAAAATAATTGATACATGCAACATGTATGAATTTCAAAATTGTGCTGGATAAAGGAAGTTATTAAAAAATAATGCAAACTGTATAATTCTTTCATAAAATTATAGAAATCACAAATTTATATAGTGACAAAAATAGATCAGTACTTAGAATCTGGGGGCATTAGGAGGACCATAAGAGAAAGATTACAAAAAGGCATCAGGAAATTTTTGGAAGTGATGGACATATTAATTATCTTGATTGTTGTGATAATTTTGGAAGTATATACATAAATCAGAAGTCATCAAATGAATAGATTAAATGTGCAGTTTGTGGTATATCAGTTAAATTCAATAAAGCTTTAAAACTGCACATGCCAAAGAATTGTGAAGCAGGGCATAATCAAGAGAAACTATAGTCAACAGAAATAGATTCCAAGGGGCACCTGGGTGGCTCAGTTGCTTAAGTGTCCATCTCTTGATTTCAGTTCAGGTCATTCTCTCAGGGTTGTGAGATTGGCCCTATGAGATCGGCTCTGGGCTCCGCACTCAGTGGGGAGTTCGCTTGGGATTCTTTCCCTCTCCCTCTCTGTCTGCCCCTCCCCGTGCTCACACTCTTTCTCCCTTACTCTCTCTCAAATAAGTAAGTAAATCTTAAAAAAAAGAAAGAAAGAAAGAAAGAAAGAAATTGATTCGAAGATGACATAAATGTTGGAATTAACTGAAAAAGTACTGTAGATATGATGAATATTGTCACTGGTTCTGTGAGAAGGTGAAAACACCACAACAATCAATGAGGAATCTTAGCAGAAAAATGGAAACTAAAAAAGTATCAAATGGACATGAGAGAACTGAAAAATACATATGCAATATTTGCTGGATGGGTTAACAAAAGATTAGATACAGCAGAAGAGAGACTCACTGAACTTGAAAATAGATCAATAGAAATGATCAGAATTCAAAACTTGAGGTATTTAAAAAAAAAAAAAAAAAGAATAGTGCTTCAGTGTCCTGTCCTGGGAGGCAGTGTTGAGCAGTCTACCATGTGCTAGTGAGGGAGCCCCAGAAGTAAGAAGAGGAAGAATGTGGCACCACAAGTATTTGAAGAAATAATCACTGAAAACTTCTATAGTTTGATTAAAATATCAACCCACAGAACCAAGAAGCTCAGCAAACCCCAAGCATGATAAAAATAAATATTCCTCACAAAGACATGTCATATTCAATCTGTTGAAAACAAAATTTAAAGAAACAAATAAAACACTTTTCAAGCAACTATGGAGGGAGGTTCATGATGTAGACTGAACAAGGGTGACTTTTTTTGATTTAAAGAAAGGAAGTGAAAGACAGGGGAAGAACATCTGACAGAAGAAAAAAAAATCACAAACTGTAATTCATATATTTCAAAACTGAGGGCAAATAAATACATTCTCAGGAAAAAAGGTGACAGAATCAGATGCAGGCAAGTTTTCTTTATACTGAATTCTAAATGCAGTTGTTCAGACTGAAGGAATGGTCTATGGCTGTGTATGTATCGTAGAAGTTAAAATATATGTAATATGTAATTATAGCCATATGTGTGTGTGTGTGTGTGTGTGTATGACATGATAAATATATATTGTAAATAAATTGTAGGGTTTATAGCAAATGTAGAAGAAAAATGTATGACAACAATTAAATGAAAATGAAGAAAATGCAATTATACTCTTTAAGGACTTCTGCATTTTACAAAAAGTGATATAATTTTTTTAAATTTATTTTATAGAGAGAGATAGCAAGAGTGCGAACACAAACAGTGGGAGTGGGAGAGGGAGAAGCAGACTTCCCACTGAGCAGGGAACCTAATGTGGGGCTCAATCCCAGGACAATGGGATCATGACCTGAGCCAAAGGCAGACACTTACTGACTAAGCCACCCAGGCACCTCAATAATGTTCATTTTAAATAGAAAGTTATGTGTCAAAGATACATATTTGATTAACCCAAAACAATCAGGAAAAGAGAAACAAAGGGACAAAGAACACATGAGATAAAAAGAAATAGCAAGATAGTATATTTAAACCTACACAAATAACTGCATTAAATACAAATACCCTAAAAATATTAACCAAAAAGAGACTTTCAAACTAGATAAATGAGCAATACTAAACTTTACACTATTTAAAAGAGACACATTTTAAGGATATTTTTTAAAAGGCTAAAAGTAAAAAGATAGGAAAAGATATTCCACCAAATCAGCAGTCTTGAAAAGGCTGGTGTCTATAGTCATGTTATTCAATACAGACTTGAAGAAAGGGACAATTAACAAAATTAGAGGGACATTTTATAATTAGAAAATATTAATCTATAAGACATAATACCAAATTTCAAAAAACATGAATTACTCAATTACTCAGAACTAAAGACTAATCCAGAATCATAATCTGGGGTTTTAAAAATCTCTGATTAACTGAAATAATTAGGAAAAAAATTCAGTATAGATGAATTTTACTTGATACCAAAACCTGACGAGGACATTAAGGAAATTATAGACCAATATTCCTAATGAACGTAAACATAAAAACTTATTTTTAATATTAGTAAATCCATATATCAAATACTTAAAAAGCTAATAAATCATCACCAGTGATATTTATTCCACAATGCAAGGTTGTTTTAACAACCGAATGCTCATGTATTTCACTGCATTAATAGGAGACCAGAATTATGGAGAAAAATCTTAGGGTCATTTCAACAGAAAGCCATAAAAGAACTGAATCAAATCCAACACTATTTCTATGTGTAAAACTCTGATGCACTAAAGTTTAAAAACTGCTGCAATCATTTTTTTTTTAATGGGCATAAAACAGTTACCTATGTTCAGAGATTTTAAGAAACTTCTAGAGGAGAGTAATTTTGAGTTTAGTCCCAATCAGATGAGGTGAGGGGAGGAAGAACACTCAGGCACAGGCTGAGGAAGTGTGCAGATCTGAGTTAAGCGTGCAGACCTGAGTAAGTGTGATACATTCCAGGAGTCAACTCTTAGTTAAAGACTGCAGGACCGTCAGAGAGAAAAGTTAGGAAACAGAAAAGGAACAGAGAGAAGCTACGTTTCTGGGTGTTTCTTCCTTGTGTGTAAGGGTCCCATGAGAACGGCAGTGATGTTTTAACTTGGCACACATGGGCTTTCAGGAGCCCAGAGCCCAGCGGGAGCACGATCGTCGGTGCATTTCTGAGAGGGCACCCCAGGAGCAGTAAACAGAGTGACTGGAGGACACAGGACTGGAGTCAGGGAGGCTGAGAGAAGCCCATCTGATGTAGTCCAGGTGAGGCATGACAAAGACAACTATGACATTGGAAACGGAGTGAAGGGAAAAAGAGAAGGTACCAAAGAGCTAAAATTGATTGGATTTATCAAATTAATTGAATCTCCTAAGGATGGAGAAATCTCAGCCATCTTCCCAGTTCTGATCATCAATCCAGAGACAGGGTCCAACGCAGAGAATAGGGGCTCATAGACCACTTCTAAGGAACCACATACCATGACCTACTCTTAGGACAGTAGTCTAAGCCTCTGACATGGATTAAATGTGATCGAATTCTCAGCAAACATGACTTTTAGTGTCTTTTACTATCTTGACTTTTCAGATCAGTCACTAAGGCATAAAGACGTTGAGCGACTAAGGTTAAAAAGAGGTAGGGAAGACCTGTTTGGACATGTTGAGTTTGAAGTGCCAGGAGGACGTCTGAATTGAAATTGATAGGAGTAATTGACCCGGAAGAAAGCACTGGCTGGTCTGCTGATCAAAATTACAGTGGAGGGGCGCCTGCGTGGCTCACTGGGTTAAAGCCTCTGCCTTCAGCTCGGGTCGTGGTCTCAGGGTCCTGGGATCGAGCCCCGCATAGGGCTCTCTGCTCAGCGGGGAGCCTGCTTCCTCCTCTCCCTCTGCCTGCCTCTCTGCCTCTTGTGATCTCTGTCAAATAAATAAATAAAAATCTTAAAAAAAAAATTACAGTAGAGTCAACACAGGCTCCTTGAATGAGTGGGAAGCCTTGGGGCTGCCCAAAGACACCAGAGGATAAGACACAAAGTAAGAACTGAAGAGGTACGCAAAACGAGAAAACAATTCTAGTTTTTAGGTAAGTAGGGCTAGCAGCAGAAAGGTAAGAGTAACAGGAGTTGGCAAAGGGAGTCGAATCATGGGACCCAAGCAAAGAGAAGTTCAAGAAGTGAAAAATGATGAACAAAGTCAAAGTCTACAGACAGGTGGAATTAGCAATAGAGGTCACTAGCAATCTCACAGAGATACATTTCAGTATAATTGTGGAGTTAAAAAAAGCAAACAGCTATCTCAGAAACAATCCTTAAGTTAAGATAACATTAGTTTGGAGACCGTTTCTGGGCCAGTGAATATCCTGTGTGACTTTGCCAAGTTATTATGTTAGAAGAGCCTAATAAATATTCAGTGTGACATAATGAAAGGCTTTGAGAACCCACACAATATAATGGAAAAGACTGTCCTAGAGTCAAGGGACCAAACGGTGCTGCTCAAGGAGCCGGTGTGACTCAGAAGGAGGGCAAAGACAATGGCTCTTGCTAGAAATAGAATCCGATGAGAACCATCAGGTAAATTTGATTAGAGAGAGGACGCTTTTACTCGTAAAAGAATAAGAGAAAGAAGAGACCATCTCACTGCTTTCCGTTGTGATTCAAGGAGTCTTAGCGCTGGACACTGCGTGTTTTTATAAAGTTCTGAAGATGATGGCCATACCTCTCTTCTGAAACCCTTAATGCAGATTCCCAAGCCCCACCCCAGAACTTCGGAACCAGAATCACCTTTTAACAAAGTCACAATCCCCAAGTGAACTGCTACGTACATGGTAGTTTAATAGACAGTTCCTCGGACCCATGATTTCTTCTGAAATAAAAAAAATATTGGGGCACCTGGGTGGCTCAGTCAGTTAAGCGACTGCCTTTGGCTCAGGTCATGATCGTGTGATCCTGGGGTCGAGGCCCGTCTCCAGCTCCCTGCTCGATGGGGAACCTGTTTCTCTCTCTCCTCCCTGCTTGTGCTCTCTCTTGCTATCTCTCTCTCTCAAATAAAAAAATAAAATATTTTTAAAAATTGAATATATGCTCGCTCTTTCTTTCCTTCATTCCTTCCTTCCTTCTCTCTCTCTCTCTCTTTATAGTCCAGCTTCTTCCAGGAAGTTTAAGGTAGGTTTTAAGGATGTGTTAAAAAATAAAAATAAAGAAAAAGGCTGAGGGAAATAAATGTAGGGAAAAATAGTCAGCATGGATTAAAGTCTTTGCCCTGTACTAAGAGCTTTACCTAACCTTTATCCTCACAACTTTAGAAGGCAGTCGATACTATTACAATTATAGAGGTGAGAAAAATATAAGTGGGAAAGTTGAGATAACTTGCCCTAGATCACAAAGTCTGAGAAATGGGGTCAGAACCTAGACCAGTTAGACTTTCCCCTCTGTCTATAATTTAGGCCCTGTGCTAGGCTAGGACGGAACCAGAAGTATCAAGAACATGAGGACCACCCCCCTTCCGCCTACCCCCATAAGTCAAGTGAAATCCCTTCGTCCACAGTTCCCACACTACCAGACGTGTCCACACTACCAGGAAGACACCGCAAGGTAAAGGGGTGGTGTGTATTTTCTTGGGTTAGCTTACAAGAGCTGGGTTATTAATGTCTGGTTCCATACCAGGAACAAAGCCCTAGGATAATCAAAGAAATGCCCAGGAAGCCATTTGGATTGAAGTTAGCCTCTCCTTCAAGAACGGAAGAGCCGAAACTTGCCAGCTTTGATTTGCACGCCTTTCAGCTACTAGTTCCAGCCAATTCAGTTCATACAACTCCAGCTTTCATTTGGGGCTGAGTTCATTGACTAAAAAAATAAAGAAGAACGGAAAAAAAAAAAAAACAACCCACAAGAAAAGAAATCAAGGAAAGGCTTAATTGATTATGCAGAGTGTTGCTTTGGGAAAGGGAAAAATCTTGTTAGAAGGCTGGCAAACTCACTTCATTAGGGACCTAGTGACATCTTCTAAAACCAGAACATTACATCAGGTTCGTTTAAAACATCAAATGACCTTGTAGTTCGGTCGGGATACCCTGTCCCCATTCATTCTGTCTGGTTCAGTCTTTGCGTTGTTCCCCGTATTTTTATCGATAGTGAAAAGGCAGCTACCAAATAAGCTGAAAGAAATGGGACTTATTGGAAATTAGAAACACTAAAATCAGGGATTGTGATTCTGCTCGCTCACTTTGTCCTCTTTAGCCCACTTTCTTTTTTTACTTCCATGATCATTTGACCCTCTTTCCACCATCCTTCTCTCTCAAAGTTCTACTCATTCTCCTCACACCTGATGATTCTCTGTACACAATGTTGAAATGAATCCAGACACGAGCATCGGATCTCATAAGGGTGTGTGGGAATCCACTGCATCCTACCCCTTCGGAGATCCCCTGAAGTGTGCTTGCACGTTTCCCTACCAAAAAAAATGGGGTTAATTTTTTCCTTCCTTTCTTCAGAAGCATCAAATGCTCCACTCATTGAAACCCCCGTGCTTCCTATAAATAATTAGCCTAAGGGATAAAACGACCATTGCAATGTATAAAAGAGGAACTGAGACATCAAAATTGTTCAGTCCTGCCAAATAAGTCTTATTCAGTTATGTGAGAAAGTGGCTAATAACAGTGATCTCACGGCCAGTTTCCTTTTTGCTTTAGAAAATTATTTACCTGCAAGTAATTCTTATCTTGGTTTCAGGTAGTATTTGACACATACTCTGAGAACACACCTCTGAGTAAGACCAGGAAATTTGAATTAGACAGTAATGTTATGAGGTGGGTACACTTAAAATTTAGGTAACTACCACACTGGAAAAGTCAACTGGAGAGACACCTACAAGAAATCCACAGAAGATCCTCTCTTTAAACTTGTTCTGTAAAACATGTACAAATAAGTGAAATAAAAACATCAAAAGGATCCTGGTTAAATGTGTAGGCTACTTCAAATCTGAGCAAATACAAAATTGTTTTATGACAAAAATCGAAATTATATTTTCAATGGACTACCATATCAACTTGAAATTCAACAACTTGAGCAATCAAAGTGGTTCATAGGATACCAGGAAGGTTTAACTAGACCACAAAATTTATACAAGTGGTAAGTATATGGAAAAATCAGTACATTCCATTTTTGAGACGCTCCAATTATTTTTTTTTAATTTTTAATGATTTTATTTATTTGAGAGAGAGAGAGAGCATGAGAGGAGAGAGGTCAGCGGGAGAAGCAGACTCCCTGCCCAATGCGGGATTCGATCCCAGGACTCCAGGACCACGACCCGAGCTGAAGGTAGTCGCCCAACCAACTGAACCACCCAGGCGCCCCGAGAGGCTCCAATTATTAACAAGTTCTTCCTTATATGGAGCTGGAATCTTTTCACTGTCAATTTCATTTAATTGTTCTCAGAGAGGAATCAGGTTGAATTCTTGGTAACTCAGACATAAAAACACCAGGATATAAAATGAACTCTGATTATAATATGTCTAACTGTGACTATGACAGCAAGGAATAAGGCTCAAATACATTAGAGATTACTACCTTGCAGCTGCAAAATTTTACCTAGATTTTGAGTAGTTGCTAACCTAGATCATATTTATTTCCTTAAAAACCATACAATGATGTCTAATTTTTTTTGACATCTAGATCCAGGATCTTCATGTTTCTAAAACACTCTGTCCTATATGTCTTTCTACTCCCACGCTTAATAAAGTACCTAAGTACTTGGCAAATATTTACTGAATGAATAAAATTTGAAAGACTGACCAGCCAAACCTAATGAAATAATATAAGGTTGGCCTCCCTTAGGGGATTATTGACTATCTTTTGAATTTTACATGTAATTCTGCAGGCTTGGCTAATTGGTTTTCAGGCCTATGGTAAATTAGAAAGAAAAAAAGAAAAAGGCCATCATCAAGTATCCTGGTATCAGCATAAAAATAAAGGAAAATATGGAAAATTTATTTTTAAAAATTCATATGCACATATGGGTCATTTAGAGTAGAGTCAAATAACCCCCAAGAACTCAGTTTTCTTAATTAGAGTACCACAGACATCACAGTACTGCTATCTGTAAGACGGCAGAGATCATCAAGGTACACTTAACGTTTATAAGGCATCGTGTGATCAGCAACATAGGAAACAAAGCAGCTTTACAAGATTATACCTACAAGGTTAATTAGTTGAAAACTTTAGCACACAAGGCATAAATCCTCTGTTCTCTAAAAATACTCCAGACTCCACTATTTGTGGTGACTTGCCTCGCCTGAGCTCCTGAGAGTGTCAGTTTCATGACACTTCAGAAAACCTCCTTAGCAACTTCCGTTTTTATCTTCCGGCAATTTCTGTTTTCACCTCAATTATTCTAACAGCTCAGAGTGGTAGAATGAGGACATTATATCCAGTTTATGGATATGCAAGCCAAATTAACACAAAAGAAAGTGAATCAGGAGAAAAGGAGGCTGGTCTACTTCTCAAAGGTCAAGATTTTGTTTCTCACGTAATCATGCATGGAGACTGAATGCATTCATGACGTGGATGTCTGCTAAATTCCAGATCCCAGGCTGGGTGATGCACGAGTAGGGCTATAGCAACTCTCTTGGGAAAAGAAACATAAATAATTGGAGGAATAGTTCAGAATGAGTTAAAAATCAGAAGGTCCGATAGGATTACAATACCCCATACGGTACTAGATATTTTTCTTTAAAGCACTTTTCCATTTAAAGCTCTAATTAGACTAAATAACCTTTAACTACTTTTCAACCCCAAAATGATGTGATTCTATCTTGTTCAATTTCACAAAATCACTGTGAAATAAACAATGTCAAGCATTGTTAATCTGCAGTTAATAGACTATGAAATTGAAGATTTTATAGATTGCGTAACTTACCCCAAACCACACAGCTAGTTAACGGCGAGGCCAGAGAAGAAGCTAGCTTGATTTGAATCCTAATTAATTATTCTATGATACGATAAGTGTCATTCATGTTTTATGATGGGAAATCATTAGCTGCCCCATTTCATAGACTGAACTCTCACTCTGGGGTTATATTTATGATAAAGCACATGGACTAAATGCAGCTTGTTCCCCAAATGGCAGATGATTTGCTGTTTTGCTGGTAAGTTTTTCTTTCCCTTCTCTTGGCATTCCACGTGGACAATCTGTGTACGAATCCACTGTTAGCTCTGCTTCTAGTGCTTCTTCTAAATAACTACTGCTTCCAGAGTGCTTGTAAAAAGTAGCTGAGGAATTGCCAAGCTTCATTACTGTGCGTATGTAAAGCTTGTCAACTATTTCGGGGAGGACGTGGAGTTCTTTTCTACTTAGGGTCCTTCAGGATACGATCTAAGTACAAATGAAATGTGCATTGTTTTTTTCAGGGAATTTTAGAAGGAAGAGTTGCCTTAAATCCTTCAGGGGTGCCTGGGTGGCTCAGTCAGTTAAGCATCTGCCTTCGGCTCAGTTCATGATCTCAGGGTCCTGGGATCGAGTCCCTCATCGGGCTCCCTGCCCTGTGAGGACCCTGCTTCTCCCTCTCTGCCTGCTGCTATCCCTGCTAGTGCTCTCTCTCTCTCTCTCACTCTCTCTGGCAAATAAATAAAATAAAATCTTTTTTAAAAAATGAATCCAAAAAAAAAAAAAAAAAAAGAATCCTTCAGCTACTCATCCATCAATGAGAATTTATTTAGTGCTCATATAGACAAGACCCGGTGGACATAAAAATAAATACGTCACCTTCATCCTTAAAGAACCTGCACTAAAATTTGAAGATTTTCATGAAAATTACAGCGCAGCTCCTTTGCTCGACATGACAAGGTCTGCTCCAGAATTATAACCTTATGCTATATGTGCTTCTCAAAATGTTTATAACACAGTCCACTGGGAAGCCAGAGAGATCTACTAGATGACTTCTTTTCATTCATGAAAATTTTCTGAATTAGAAATGGCGGATATGGTAATTAACATCAACTGTGGACTCCCCTGGAAGTCCAACCAAAAAACTCTATTGACTAAGCAAAGCTAACTCACTAAATCCACAAGAGTAAGGAAGAATGTAACCTTGACTGTGTCTCCGTGTCTCAGGAAGAGTGGGTTTTGGAGGCTATCTGTGGGGCTTTGGGGTCTGAGCTCAAGTGGTTGAAGTTCAATCTTTCAAGGCAAGGAATTGACCAGGAATGAGAGTCTCAATAAGTGAACTATTGTTTAAGAAGCAAACTGTTTACCCAGGTAAGCCATCTATTGTTCTAGTAGGAGAACAATTTGCTCAGATGAGTAAACCATGTATTTGGATGGATTAGCTTCCAGGAATTTGATGAAACAACAAAGTTATGACTTGGTTTTATAGGCCCCCCCCCTTTTTTTTTTTGACAGACAGAGATCACAAGTAGGCGGAGAGGCAGGCAGAGAGAGGAGGAAGCAGGCTCCCCGCAGAGCAGAGAGCCTGATGCGGGTCCCAGGACCCTGAGACCATGACCTGAGCCGAAGGCAGAGGCTTTAATCCACTGAGGCACCCAGGCGCCCCTTTAAGATTTTATTTATTTATTTCACAGAGAGATCACAAGTAGGCAGAGAGGTAGGCAGAGGTAGAAGGGGAATCAGGCTCCCTGCTGAGCAGAGAGACCCACGCAGTGCTCGATCCTAGGACCCTGAAATCACGACCTGAGCCAAAGGCAGAGACTTAACCCACTGAGCCACCCAGGCGACCTTATAGCTCTATCTTCTTGGCCAATATTTCCTGGGATGCTGGGAGCTATGCGTGGGTCTAGTTTTTCCCTCAATTCCCTTCTTTCTCACATGTAAAATGAGATTTGTGATTATTGTTTATACTTCAAAGGATATTCAGTCACATTCTAGGGGCTGCCGATGAAAAGAGCACATGCATTTATTATCAAATATATTTAATGTTATTGAAAGTCAATTTTTTTCACTTTTTAATTTAGTGTTGTGTATATATTCATCTGCACAGAGGTGGAAAGAAACATTTACTTGGGGAAAACAAAATCTTCATTTGGAGTTTGCCAAGTTTGGACCTACTGTTCTTCAAGAAAGCTAAAAATATAAATAATATATTCATCAAAAATAATACTGTTATGGGATAGCACACTTTCGGTAAAAGCACTAAAAAGGCAGAATCAGCCCTTCTGCTGGAGGGTGGATTTAATTTTAAAAATCCGCGAGGAAAAAATAACCGAAATCTGCATCTTCTTTGTTTTCCTCCCCACTGAAGCAACACTGAATTATTATTCATTTTGCACTTAAATTCAGGTGCCATACTCAAGCTTGTTACACACGCATTCTTATTTCTTAGTGAGAACACCCTTGTCAAACAGGTAACATTCACCAATTTACAGGAAGAAAGACAACAGACTCAAACAGATTACGTATGTTGCCCAACTCGTGCAGGTGTGGGTATATTTGAACTTTGTGCATCTGATTTCTTTTCCTTTTCCTTTTTTTTTAAAAGGAGGGAGAGAAGTCGGGGGAGGGACAGAGAGAATCGGAAGCAGGTTCCACGCCCAGTGCAGAGCCCAACACGGGCTCCATCTCACGACCCTGAGATCATGACCTGAGCTGAAATCAAGAGTCAGATGTTTAACCTACTGAGCCACTCAGGTGCCCCTGTGTATCTGATTTCTAAGCCTGTTCCCTTGGGCCTGCTAAGAGGAGATTATCATCATGAAGTTAGAACCTCAGTAATCAACTATCATCTCCCAGCTCTCTAGAACACAGACCTACTCATGACTCTTGCACTGGGGAGTGGGGGTGGGGTGGGGTGGGGTGGAGTCTCTTTATTCAGAGAACAAGAGTAGTCCTTTGACTCACTGCAGGAGAAGAATCTTGGATTTGGAGGGTGTGGTAGGCAGAATACTAAGATGTCTCCTCCCCCCCCCCCCCCCCCCCCCCCCCGATTCCCAGCCCCTGGATACAAACACGGTCTCCCAGTTATTCAAGCAAACACTAATGTAAGTGCTGCTGCAAAGGGACCTCACAGATGCAATCACGTCCCAAACCAATCGAGCCTAATACAAGGAGACAACCTGGGTGAGCCTGACCTACTAATCACAGGAGGCCATTAAATTAGGGCCTTGTGGTCAGAGACAAGGGAAATGTGAGGTATTTGGCACAAGGGACATTCTCCTGCTGGCTTTGAGGGTCACATGGCCAGAAGCTTCTAGGAGCTGACAGTGGCCTGGGGCTGAGGTCCCAGGAAAGGGGGACCTCAGTCCTACAGCTGCAAGGAACTGAAGATGGCTAACCATCTGAACGAGTTTGGAAGCAGATTCTCTCCTCAAACCTCCCCAAATAAACACAGCCCAACCGACACCTTGATTTCAGCCTTAAGACCCTGATGGGAACACCCAACCACGTCACTGCCCAAGCTGACCTCCAGAAGGGTGAACGAATAAACCACAAGGTTCACCGTCATGTGTCCCATGGCAACAGAAAACAAAACAAAGAGCTACACACATCTACGAAACGAGAGCGTTAACTTGTGATTAGAAGAGTGATCAGCACTTCTGGTCAGTCTGAAACTTCGCTTGCCTTATCTGCAAGTAGTGCAACCGATCTTCTACAAACACAATTGCAAGAAAACATCATTGGTGTATAAGTAAATGGCAGATGCATCAAATTCCTCTGGTCATCTAACCATGTGGACTTATAATAACATTTGCATTCGCTGTATCATTTGAGCCTTATTATATCTCAGGGGAGCAGACAAACAATTACTATTATTATTATTCCTCCTTACGGCACAAGAAAAGAGCATGTCGAAAGGGCAGGTGACTGACTCAAGGCAAACCACCAGAATTCGGTGGTGCGGTGCGGTAGGCAGTAGACGACAACCAAGGTCTTCTGATGTCTCTCAAAGCCACACTTTATTCTCAGGGCTGACTAAAACATTTTGGCAAAACAAAGGAGTTATGTTCCTCCTTTCCTCCTCTATTTCAAGAAATAGAAGAATTAACTAGATACTTTTATATTTGGAATAATTGCTTTTCTTCCCACATCGACTTTCCTACCCTTCACACAGTGTGGGCTATTAAAAAACATTTTTTAGACATTTATTTTTATGTAGAAAAACATCTCTGTTTATAAATTTTTTTTTACTGTCTTAAAAGAAACACTCAAACTGATTTTGTAAAAGTGTGAACTAAGCTTCAAAAGGATTAAAGCTGGAGGATAATGAAAAATTTTCAATAGCCAATATGGGATTCATAAACTATGTCTGCAAAATGAAATTCTATGTTCCTGTTTAAGTGAGATCTATAGGGGCGCCTGGGTGGCTCAGTCAGCTAAGCATCTGTCAGGTCATGATCCCAGAGTTCTGGGATCGAGCCCCGTGTTGGGCTCTCTGCTCAGCAGGGAGCCTGCTTCCTCCTCTCTCTCTGCCTGCTGCTCTGCCTTCTTGTGCTCTCTCTGTCAAATAAATAAATAAAATTTGGAAAAAAAAAAGTGAGATCTATATTTATCCACTGAAAAGATGATATATATTTATTCACACAAGAAGTTGTAGATTCCCTTTGTACACTACAAACTTATTTTGTTAAAAAAAAAATACACGTAGGCACACATCCACACACTGACACAAATGTAGACCAAATTTTTGAGAGAGGTCATCCGTGGAATGGGGGCATTTTGATGCTTTTCCAAATTTTCTGCATTTCTTAGAAGGACCACATTTTATAGTGTATTTTTACCCAAAAAACCCATTTTCATTTTACAAAATAATGGGTTCGAAACACTCAGTCTAGTTGTATGAAAGTAACACGGTTATCATGAAATATCCAGGAATCTCTATGAAGGTTGGGAATTTACGCTTCATTCCCATGACCGTAGCTGGGTGTGCTCCCTGAAAACCCCCCTTGGTCCCCCCAGCATCTACGCCCACGTGCACAACCCCAGTGGTGACTGAGAGGCCAGGGCCAATTACCATGGCCAACAGCAGTCGAGAGCCAGCCAGCAGCTCGAGCAGGAACGTGAGTTTGGGTAAAATTCCTACTCTTCCCTGACTCCATGTCCTCAAGGCCCCAAATGACATAAGCCAAGGAGAATTTTCCTCCTTCATAAGCTGTGAAACACCAGACTCCTAATATGGGGCTTCCAGTCAGGCTTGCTGAGATCTAGAAATCTTTCTCCGAAGGCAGCAGGATAAAAATGACAATGAGCCCTTTTGACTCTTAAAAAAGTAGGTGTAACTTGGCCGGGGTTTCCGCTGCCCACTCGCACGGGGACCATGTCCTCTGGGACCCTCCTCTCATGACCTCAGGTCACTCACCCCACCCCCAACCCGTGTTCCTCTGTGTCTGAAGAACAAAGCCACAACTCTAATACAGCATGGAGACCCTGAGTCTTTGGCCTGCTCTGAACCGATGAAAATGTACGTGAATTTAATGGCTTTCTGTCCATTGCCGCCCCTAGAAAATATTCCACCTAGGGTGAAGTGGCTGAGTTTGGGCATCTTGGGAGGGTCGTCTTCAAAATGGGGAAAAGAAATACTGAGAATGTGGAATAAAGCAATAGTTTTAAAGTGTGAAAAAGAATAAAACCTAATTCCTTCATCCTAACTCCCGACGGAAATTATTGTCATGTTTGTCTTTAGTACTTGACCCAACGCCATATTGACTATCATACAACTGCATCTTAGGGCGCTCACAACTTTGCATGGTTCTTCCCAAAATTTAACAAGCTGTAAGACTTTCCCCATGCTTCTGGGTAATATCTTAACTTCTCTTTGTAAGAGGCCGCATGATTTCTCCCAAGTAGAGGTACCACCATTGGATATGCCAAAATTGTTTCTCTTCTTGTCACCAAAAATGAAGATCCTTGCCTGGACATGAGGCAAGGACAGACAGGGGAGCAAAGCCCTGTCGCGCAGCCCTCTGGTCCCTGTCTAGCTCTCACTCATGTCCCTCCCTGGGCTGCTCTTCTTTCCTAAGCTACTCCTGGTCTTGCAAACAGGTTAACCGAGGCTAGATCCTGCCACCGAAGGAAACAACAGTTTAGGCCTAAAACTGGTTAACAGCCAAGTCAGGCGATAAGAGAGAGCAAATCCGTAAATAGATGGCAGGAAACTCTGAGTCCTGACTCACGGGACCAGAAATAAGTGATTGAAACTGGTCTGTGCTGATACGGGGTAGCCATTCTTCCACCTCCCAAACAGTACAACTCCTTGCTGGGAAAAAAGCAAAATGCAAGCTTTCCTAAATACATCTACCAACTTGTAGATGGTTCATGCAACTGGTAAAGTTTCTGGGCCAGCACACTTGAAATGTGAGTAATTAAGGGTGCAATTCATCGTGCAGGGTGCCAAGGGAAGAGAGAAATATTTTATCTTGGGCAACGACACTCCGGATGAATCCACCGTACGCAGCACCGTGAAGATGGCAAACTCACGTCCTGGCCTCACCTTCTAAACTGAACGATTTGTTACGAAAACAGAGAGCATGTGAAGAAAGGGCGGAACAAGGAGTCCTCAATGCTATTTTTTTATTAGGTGTGATAATGGTATTGTGGGTATGGTTTTCATAAAGCTTTTATCTTGGCAATTTCAGATGAAAGAATAAAATGTCTAGGACTTGCTTTAAAAATACTTAAGGAAAAGTCCTGGCACACGTTCCAAGCAAAAACGTTCGACAGGGTGTTACGTGGATATCTCGCGTCTGTTCTTTATCTGTGTCCTTAGAGAGTTTCATTGTGTTCTTTTTTTTCCCTTTTATTTCCTAGAAAGAAATAACAGTCACTCATATTTCGACCAATTTCAGGTATATTAAAGCTTCTCTATTTTAGAGTTTAGCTATAAATTGCTTTTTCATTGCCATTGTTGATATTTCTTTTTACAGCTTTAGCAGAAGGGAGCTCCTCCTTCTAGATAGATCTTGAATGTTGAACACGGCTGCTTAGGTCCTAGAGGTGGCCACCAATGCTCCAGCAAGTGTTCCTGTATAGGATTCAACAATGTACCACTTCCTCCAGGTGACACAAGCCCCCAGCAGGGAACACTGGCCATGTATTTTGCTACGCCTGGGTTGGGTGCCCTCGAGTAGAGCACAGTTTTGTATCATGTTGCGTGACATGGACCAGTCCTGGTCCTGAACACTTAGGGGGGTTTTGTTGTTGTTGTTGTTTGTTTCGTTTTGTTTTTTAGTCTCTGGCCGCTTTGCTTGGCAGCCAAGTATCTAGTCAGAAGCCAAATTAGGATCACTCACTCCCTACCGGGACATCTCATGCCCCACCGAGAGAGGTTGGCCTGGTAGCAAGTTTCTCTGCCATCCACCCCAACCACCAGAAAACAGGCCAAGTTGTAGCTGCTGAAGCCTATTATCTATCATGTCTTCACGTGGCCTCTCAGTGCTTCTAGTGATGCTCTCTGACAGAACTGTATGTGCATGCCTTTGGGAGAAGGTGAGGACGGCAAATAAAATCTATGCCATTTTCATGGGCCAAATGATTTGGATCGTGAATGAAGGTAATGATGGTTGATCTGGCTCCAGAAGCATGGGAGTCGGATATCTTTGTCGTCTGTTTCCTCTTTTATAAGGGGACTCAGAGTTTTAAGTTGGGATTCAGGCTTCCAGACAGCTGGCCAAGAAAGAAAAGAACTCAAAACGGGTCATCTATTGGACCTCTCTGGTGACTTATGATGGCGAGAGAGTCAGTCTTAAATCCCAGCCATCCATGCCTAACCTACCTAGCCTGAGAACCACTAGCCACATGTGGCTGCTGAGCACACCGAACACGGGCAGCCTGCCCGGAGATGCTATGTGGCCAGGGTGCGACACACCCCAGAATGTGTTAAGATCTGGTGGGAAGAAGAAACAATGTACAACTCCCTCAGAGAGAGTGATCGTGTTCATTTCATCCCTAGTTCTTTCACTGATTCAAGAGTAGAGCACTGTGCCAGTCATGAAAAATAGAGCAAGCAATAAGACAAGCTCAGTCCTAGCCCTCATGATGCTTCAAGTCCAGTAGCTGTCATGGAAAGTTCTCTTCCCCCAGTGGTTGGCCGTTCTCATGAATACTAGAAGTACGCCTCTGACATCCTCAAAGCAGCACCACAGTCTGGGGGTACGTACCCATGGCCTCCCGGAACAGGTGCCATTTCTCACTGAATTTCCATGTGTCAGTGGCACGTGGGATTCCAAGGACAGTCTGAAAACATGAATATAAAGTATTTCCTTCCTATGATGAAATGATAATATTGCATCAACATTGGATTACATGAAATGGATTATGAAGAGGAATCCGGCCTCTCTTTTGCTTTGTTAAAAATGGTTCCAAGGAAAATGAAGACGCCATGTGGGGCTCACGTAGTCATCTACACTTCTCTCTACTGATTTTTTTCTGTTCCACCACTGCAAATATCCACCCTACTGGAGCTTTGTCCCCAGGAAGCTGTGGAACCACTGATGGAGGAATGTGATAACTAAGGCGCTATAAGCTGCCTCAGTTTCTCTTCTTTCATTTTCTGTTTGAGGACACTTGTATCTTGGGTGATTAATGGAGACAGCACTAGGCAAGGGAGAGGCACTAGTTACCAATCAGAAAACTGACACCTTCGGTCTCAGAGTCCTTATTGAAAAATCAAGACCAAACCAGGAGATCTTGCACAATTACCATCTCACTAGGGACAACTATTTTAAAAATCTGTCCTATTTCAGATGGAATTGTAGTCAGTGAGATAAGTGTACATGAAACCACCTGATAAACAATAACTCATAATGTCATTATCATCATTTATGGTCATCATAATAAATACTTCCGTAAAGAAGAAAACTTGGGGGACAAAGAAAATTAAAATACCTTCATTCTGGGAAAGTCCCCAAACAACAAAAATTCAAATGCAAATATTAAAATACTAATGTTTCAGGAGTAAGGTTGACAAGGACAGAGGTGAATTAAAGGGGTGGGGACCTCGAACAGAAGTGTGTCCAAGAGCTGGGGACAGTTTAGTTTAGGAGCTCGCATCGTATCAACTGCCCTATTTCAACAGATCACTTTGATATTACTTGCCTTTGGAATGAAAATTCTCTTTTATATACTAGTGACTAAAAAACCAACCAACCAACCAACCACCAAACTCGCCCTACTTATATTGTGATCAGCTGAGTGTTTCTGCAGTAACAAAGGTGGGCGGTCAGCCTCTGATGGCACACTGCGTAAATGGAAGCCTGTTAAAACAGAGGCCACTTTGTACAACTTCTGGCTTAGCGATGCCACGCACCACACCACTTAGCCTGTAACCGTACACGAGTGAAACACAGAGACATGATGATTTTTCCTGGTGTCTGAGCTGATCCCAACATTCCTGGTCTCCATCAAACCCTAAAAATCAAGGTAGATCCAATGGCTTCAGAAATCCTACTTTGGTTTTGCTTGCCAGTCTGGGAAGCTTAAAAAAAAAAACAAAAACAAAAACCAAAAAACTGAGTTGTTTTATGCCTTGGCTGCACAATGGATTCAAAAAGCTTTCCAAATCAGAGCTAATTTAAAGCAGTAAATACATTTTCCAGCAAGTATGACAAAGAGGTTGATATCATGGGGAAATGTATAGAGTGGCAAGACACTGACTTTTTCTAAAGAAGCTCCCAAAAGGTATGATTAATATTTTTTTAATATACCGTTTTTATAAAACAGCACATGACCATTTTTTCCAAAGAATCTGGACCATCGCTTTCCTTTGGAATGGCCAGCTAGGGCAGCGTGGTTAAGCTTGGGTCGAGTGTGGTTTTGTGGCATGAGAGGGGATAGGACACCACAGTTGGGGAGGTGGGAAAGCCACAGAGAGGATGTTTAAGACACAGCGAGCAAACCCGTCTGAAGAAATGGAGGTTTCACTTCATGGCATAGAGAGGAGAGTCTTAGCAGGACAGACGGCAGCATGCTCATGTGGGTTCTTGGAGGAGAGTTTAATGAATTCGTTATTTTAAATGATGCAAGGGGCACCTGGGTGGCTCAGTCAGTTAAGCACCTGCCTTCGGCTCAGGTCAGGCACCCAGATCGAGCCCTGTATGGAGCTCCCTGCTCAGCGGGAACCTGCTTCTCCCTCTCCCGCCTGCCTTTGCTCTCATTATCTCTGTCACTGTCTCACTCCCTCAAATACATAAATAAAATCTTTTAAATAAATAAATAAATAAAATGATGTGAGGAGAGTTAAGCCAAACCAAAAGAGATATTGAAACATAGTGGGGTAAGCAACAGCAAGAAAGGTTTACCACCGTTAGACCTAGATGGAAAGCAGATGCCATAATTTTCAGGGCCTCGAAACAGCGAGCTACAGGCCAGGCCAGGCCAAAGTTGATCGGACTCTGCAAACTCACCAAATGAGCAGGGAAGGAGGGACAGAAATAAACAGCCTGGACTCATTCTTTTCCCCCTTTATGAGCTCTTGACAGTGCCTCTGTGGGCCAAAGCCAACCAAAAGCCAGATGGCAAAGGAATCTGGTTTTCCATGAAGGTCAGCCTCCTGGTATTTCAAGCAGAATACAGCAGATTGGAGAAGGGGCCTGGAGGGAAAAATGGAACATAACCCAGAGAGCTGATGAGTTCGATCAAAAGGATGTCATGGGGCTAGAAGGTTCCCTATGGCGGGCGAGTGGGAATGGGGGAAACGTGCGTGTCCCGTCTTCCCACAACTGTTGCAAGTTTGCCCTGATTCTGTTTCCCACTGTCCACCTGACGCAGGTGGCTCGTGCTGCAAGAGCAGAGACCTGGTAAAGCAGCTCTTCCGCGGGCGTTCAAGATGAAATACCCACATTAAGGGGAAAGAATGAACAAGAAACCAGGCCACGTGCAACGTCAGGAATACATTAAGAATTCTTAGATATAAAAACATTCTCGCTTCTAATCTTGAGCCTTCTACCATCCTGAGATTTGGGCTCATCCCAATTTTGATTAAATCTTGATTGAACTAATCCTAAACTCTGCATTCATTAGCTGAGCAAATATACTTTGGATTTGCTTTTTCCTGACTTGGCCAAATATTGATCTGGAACTGGCTAAAAGCTGACGGGGTCTCAGAGTAGATATTAAAAAGAGGAAAGTATCCTAGTCATTTAATATAGCAGATTCTTTCATGAGAATTTTTTTTTCAAATTTTCTGATCCTTCCGTGGGCTTTGACATAAAAATGTTGGTAATGAAAGAGTTCTAAACCTCTTATTATAGTTTATGTTAATAAGCCCCTGGGGGGCCGGTCAGTGAGACACCGTGAGACCCAGTGAAAACTCTGTGCATGTTCTTGGTGGCTCAACACACCGTATTAAGAACAGATTGTTTTAATAGAAGCCTTGCTTTATTCCCAGCCCTGCTGCCCATAATTATTGTAAAGCGGGACTATTTCCTGCCTTCCTGCCCAAAATAGCAGGAAGGATCCAACTCTTTCAACCCGCTTTGCTTAGGGTACCACCTCTCTGCAGGGGTTAGGATTCACTGCCAAGAATTTCGAAAAAGCTAACTCTTTTTTGGTTTCTTATCCAGAACTTAGCTTGTGAGCAAAGAAATGAAGGAAGATCTGTAATATATCCAGGGTTTTCGAGAAATGACATGGCTCCGGGCCCAGTTAACCACCCCGAGTGATCACCAAGACGGCAGCCCTGCCTTTTTTCACATTCACTGCGGGGATCAGTTCCAGGTGACACCAGGTGAGCCTCTGGCTCATCAGAAATGATTGGAAACTCGAGAGAGTTTCTAGTAAATACCAAGAGCAAGAGACCGTTCTCTGCCCCTCGGAATTCAATAAAAAGTTGCCCTGAGCCTTCCTACACCCTTCCTCTGTGAGTCCGTGCTACTGGCCGGTGGGTTCACAGCCAAATGCTGCTTACTTCTCACCAGGGTGTTCAGCCCTACAGCCAACCCTGGGGTAGCTTCTGAGGTCACGTTCTTCAGGCATCCCGGGGCTCGGACAGGATGACTTCTAACTGTGTAACTGTTCACATTAACTGTGATCTGCTGTTGTCTCTTTCTTCTTTTCAGTTCTGGGCATCATACTCCGTTCTGCATGTTCTTATCCCATGACACCTTACGGCAACCTCACCAGTCATCGCTGTTAACCCTATTGGTCAAACAAGAAAGCGGAGTTTAAAAGGATCGAGCCATCTGGCTGACTTCTTTTTTTTTTTTTTTTAAAGATTTTATTTATTTATTTGACAGAGAGAGATCACAAGTAGGCAGAGAGGCAGGCAGAGAGAGTGAGAGGGAAGCAGGCTCCCTGCCGAGCAGAGAGCCCGATGTGGGACTCGATCCCAGGACCCTGAGATCATGACCTGAGCCGAAGGCAGCGGCTTAAACCACTGAGCCACCCAGGCGCCCCCATCTGGCTGACTTCTTAAGGAAGAGAGAGCTAGGGACCAAACTAGAAAGTGCTGTTCCACCCAGGGCAGAGTGCACAGGGCCAGGCACCTCCGAGCGGTCTCCGAGGGACACGTAATAGCTACGTGCAGCACAAAAAGAATTATTCCCGAGGAGACCACCAAATACGGTGGGTCGTTGTCTTCAAGGGGGAGCCAGACCTAAGGAACGCAGCTTCAGTCTCTTTTGCCAGAAACCTTTGTCCTGGCTCTAGAACTGTAGTGGCCTCCAAGTAAAAGGTACTTATTATGCAAAAGGCCAGGGAAGCCCCCAATTTTACCAAAATCCTCCAAGTCCCCTTCATTAGATGTGAGCTGAAAATCCTTTCATGAAGAGACAAGGCCCTTTTACCTTAAGTCTTGGGGTGGAGGCAGTGTGGGGACCAAAGATCTCAGGGGAGGTGACTATCCCACCCCAAGGAAGCAGTGTCCCTTGTTCTCTAACCCTTGAATCATCTTTCTAGAAAGATGGATAGATGGATGGATGGATGGATGGATGGGCAGACAGACAGATAGAACAAACGAACAATGATACTACATAAAAATTCCTTGTTTAAATGCTTTTGTATCTTCTACCCCATTCGGCTCAGAATTCTGTGATCATCAGAACTGCCTTAGAGCCTAAGGCACTGGTTCGCTGTTCACAGGAGTACAATCTGAGCAGCATAAAAATGCATTAATTTCAAGGGAAATTAACAATTTGTCCCGTCTTCATTCATGACCAAGTGCTTCCTCGATGTCCGCCACGGGGCTGGAGAGCAGAGGCACAGAGCCAAACACAGCACAGGACCTGCCCTCACAGAGATTACAACCTGACAGGTAAACTGACAAGTAAGCCAACAAAAGCAGAGAGGGTATCGAGGCATTATGGAAACAGAAAGGAGCAAGGACCTAAGTCTTCCTTGGGAGTCAGGGGTGAGTTAGGGCAGCTGTTTCAGAGACAGTAAAGCCTGATGGACCCCAGAAGGAAGGAGGGGTCATTAGCCTTGGTTGATCTCATGGCAGAGACAAGGCCTGCTCAGCACGATGCGTCTCCCGACTGATAAGGAAGGACTCTGGGGGTTCAGGAAGAGCCTGGAAGCAGATATTCTCTGCCTCTTGGGTGATCTTGACAGGGCTTGGATTTTCCCCTGAATTTATCCCCCTTCAACCTCAAGAGCTAACTAAACTGCTGAGCACTGCCTAGCCCAGCTAAAGGTTCCATTTCCAAGATCCTAGTCTGAATACAGTACGAAGTTTGTGAAACCTATTCCTTCCACGCTATTATGGATGAGTAATTTCATCCTTCCACCTACACATTAACCGAACCTGTTACCAGTTCCCCATTTTCACGTTGTGCTAATGAGCTCTTCGAGGAGGACTTGGATCATTGCAAAAGAGGCAGGCCCTGGTTCTAGAGAGAAATGGTATACAGGGTATTGTATCACGTTCGCTGGAAATGCGGCTCCTGCAGTCAACATCCTTACACACTCGAGTTTCCTAAACAATATCCTGAAGATAGGCGGCTGAGAGAGATGTGAACCAAGACGATCTGAGGAGTAGAGCAGACGTGTGAAACTAAAGGCTGCCGTGGGAAAGAGAGCAGGAAGGGGAGAGCCCTCGGCTAGGGTGACCAAGACCTGGGACAGGCGCAGGGGGCCCGCAGGACCTGCCCTGTGAAAGTGCGCAGCCCCACCAGGAGGGGCAGCAGTGAGCTGCCGGAGGTGAACCAGGTGGCGTCAAAGCTGGATGTTTGAAGAGAGAGGAAGAGTGAGCGTATCGATCAATCAGATAAATAAGTCATAAATAGAAGGGTCCACAGTTTCTCTGTAGGATGCCAAGAACAGCTGAGAATTATAGACACAAAGGCAACAGAATTGTATAGCAAGCCTGCCTGGGGCAGAGTGCCATGTGTCACAGGCATTTAAATTTTGGATTCTTGAGGAAAAATACCCAAGATGCTCCCTGACAGATGCAGAATAACCAGAACTCTGGGAACTCAGATTAAAATGAACAAATAGGGGCACCTGAGTGGCTCAGTGGGTTAAAGCCTCTCCCTTCGGCTCGGGTCGTGGTCCTGGGGTTCTGGGATCGAGCCCCGCATCGGGCTCTCTGCTTAGCAGGGAGCCTTCTTCCTCCTCTCTCTCTGCCTGCCTCTCTGCCTACCTGTGATCTCTCTCTGTCAAATAAATAAATAAAATCTTTAAAAAAATCTTTTTTAAACTTAAAAAAAAATGAACAAATATGCAAACCTTTATTGTTGTTCTTTGAACTCAGTAGAAGTATGTTTGTCCTGTTTTGTTTTTTACATTAATGTCATAATTGAAAAAAAAATTTATCTTAGCATTTGAAGATCAAGACCTAACAAAGTAGGGGAAACCTGGGTGGCTCAATCAGTTAAGCAACCGACTCTTGCTCTCAGGTCATGATCTCAGGGTAGTGAGTTCAAGCCCCTGGTTGGGTCTACTTAAAGGAAAAAAAAATACAAATTAAAAAAAAAACGACTTAACAAAGTAGAGGTAACCCACAAACCCTTTATTCTGGATTGTCAAAAATCCAGGGTAAGAATCACAACATGAATACATGTCCGTTAAAGTGTTTTAGGAATTCATTATTTTTGTTAATTTTTTAAATAGTAAATCCTAAAGGCATTCTTTCTAGAAATATGTATTATAAAAAATTTTTGCCTGTGTAAAATAAAAATCCCTCTGAGGTTTAAGAGAAGTCAGTAGGATACAGAAAGAACATGAAGCCCAACCAGTTTCCCTATATTTATTTAGCAATTTATGGTTTATGAAGAATGTTGTGCCTATTTTCTGATTTGATCCTAGCTTATTTTGTGAAGGAAAAGGGGCAATTTATATTATCCCCATCTTCCAGAAGGGAAACCTAATCCTCAAAGAAACTAAGTATCAGGGAGACGTGGACACAGCTAGTTACAAACACAGCAGAGGCATCAGAAACCACATCTGGTGATTCCTAGGTCCCCAAAGGCTTGAATGTTGTCCCTGCCCCTATGTAGTTCTTAACTACTGGCAAGAGGAAACATTTGGTTGCTTGTAAAATGAAAATAAACAGTTCTGGCAAGCAGGTGAAATTCGGTGAAAAAATTCCGAAGACGATACCAGATAAAGCAAAGAAAATGGGTATCAGAAATGGATACAAAGGAGTTGAATTTACCAACCAGATGTCAGATCTCACGTGGACTTTTGCTGGACCACAGCGCCCGAGCCCTCTAAGGGCTTCTGGGTGTGTTCTGCAAACTGACATTTTTGATAAGGAATTTCAAGAGGGATCCTGCACTGCTGTTGCTCTTACTGAAATGAAACTTTGCAGAGAGGAAGGCAATAGCCGACTTGAGCTCACACTTAAACTTGGTGCTTATCACTGTAAGGCGTTTCCATTGGAATCATCTCATTTAATTGTCTCAGTAGGTAGTTGGAATATATAGCATCAAAATGTCTCAACAATGGATCAGTTCAGCTCTGTTCTCCCTTCTGTCAATGTAAACTGTATACAATGTAGTTCCTTCTTGAAACAATAGCTATTACTTATATGGCCTCAAAGAGCAAGCCCCTGCTGTTCATGTTTATTCATTATATAGTATTTATTGTGATCATATCAATAAGGCACTGTTTCTATGGGCCAGCTGCATGAGACACGGAAATAGCTTTGTTGTAGAACATTCTCTTTGTATTTGTTGTTGTTGTTGTTGTAATGGCATTTGTCATATATGACTCTGAATTCTACTAAGGGTTTCGGGTTGGAGAGTGTATTTCTAGGACTCATTCCCTCTTTACTTTGCCTGTGCTGTGACTGCAGGTTACAACAGAAGGCACACATAGGAATCACAAGTGACAGAGAGCCCAGGAGGAATTTTTACATTCCCTCCAAGTGATTCTGATGACTTCTCAGATTTTAAAATGACTGTTCTATGGAACATTCTTTTATTTTGCTGTTGATCTGAGTTGAATCACTGTTTTCTGAGGATTCCATCTGATTATTAATATATTGTTAGCATGAAAACCCTGCTCCAGACAAAACTAAAGCCTAACCCTTTGAAAACCTCCCTTAATAAGACCCTCAGTCTGTACTAGGACCATTTGCTATGGGCCAAGTAATATCCTAGCATGGAAAATGTTTACAATGTCTGAAAAATTCTTAAATCCTTCTTATCCTCTATTCTTCCCACACGCAATTATAGGACACTGCTGAGGTTTATGCTGGGGGCATAGAGACAAATCAGATGGCGACCAATCCCTTAAAAAGTCTGTGGGAAAATCACGGCTTGATTTTGCTGTTAATTCATTTCTCATCACAATTAAATCTGGATTGTTAAATGGCACACAGGAGTGAAAAACCAAGCAAAATCTCATTCGCCCAACTACTTCTAGAAAATTTCTTGCAGTTTAGCCACAAGACAATCACTAACACACGAAAATAGGCCCACTAAAAAGTGTGTCCATATGTGCAAAAGGACACAAATGGCTTCTTGAGTGTGGGTCTTACAAAGTCTCCAAGAAGGGACATTTTCAATCGAATTTCTAGCGTAACCGCCCACCTCCCCAAAAAGCTTTGATGTTGCGCAATATTTTGCTACCTAAATAGTTTTGAATAAAGTTATCTATAGTGTAGGAAGGCTGTAATCGCCTGTAAATGGACTGCGCGATATATTCCCAGGTCCACCCTTGAGAAGATAGGCAGAGTGGTACTAAGCGTAAGGCCCTTGTGTGGAGTCACCAAACATTATCTTACAAGGCATGGCCAGGAATGCTAACTGACTCCAGGGTCTGCACTCCTCCCCTTTCCTCTGATCTTTCCCTCCTTTTTTCTCCTCCCTCCCTTTGCTTTGAGCCTTCTGACAGCCAACGACTCGCAGTTACTTTGGGTTACAATATGTTATCCCCAGTGGAAATCAGAAGCTGTAATTCAAAAGGTGACCACTCTTGACCTCTGACCCTGCTGCCTCCCACCCTGCTGCTCCCCTCCATTTTCTGTCTCCATGGAACTGAACAGCCAAGTGGAAAAATGGGAGCAGGCAAAGTCTATAGCTATTCACGGACCACCCCGCTCCCCCCCCCCAAAAAAAAAGAGAGAAAGAAAGATGAATGAAACTCATTCATCAATAAGCAGGAGATGAAGAAGAAAGCTATTGGCTGAAAAGCAAGCTAAGAAATAGGGAGGCCAAAAAAAATGAGGAGTGCCAGGAAAGAAATAGAGAGGAGTAAGGAACCAGCGTGGACCTCAAGTTGTGAGATCTCAAAAAGAAAATGCCCAAGGATGAAAAAGCAGCATTGAACATTTCCGCCGACTGAGTTATCTGCGAGGGGCCAACTGTTTCAAAATAAGTGCCCATCACTCGCATCACACCTTCTTACAACAAAAGTGCCCAAAGAAAGCACCAAAAGGAGAAGGCACAGATTCTCTAGGATTGTCCTTTCTTGAAGCGCCCTGGTGGCACCGTGTGGCAGCTGGGAGACATGGAAAGAGAGAGCACCTGCCAGAGAGCTGGCAACTGAGAACCCCTCTCCACTCCTATGCTCATTCAGAGGAAAAGTTTTTGCAAAACAGAAAGCAAGTTGTGGCCATGATGACCAATGTATTCTTTGTGAGCCTCATACAGTTGATCTTTATTTCAGCAGGTGTGCCTGAGCAACTGGACGTGCCCAAGGTCAAACCGCCACCTAAGAAAGTGACCCAAATGAGACTGGCCAATGGTCTCACCATTAACCAACCTGGTTACAGCATAGAGGTCAGCAAACCCAAGAGAATTCCTCCCACTATAAGAATGTTAGATGTGGGGGAGAATCAGTATTAAATTCAGGTGAATCTCAAGATAAACTCAAGATAAGAGTTTGATATTTCCGCAGCATTCACCATCTTTCTCCACTACCCATGAGAGGTAAACATTTCCTCATGTATTAATCATCTATCTGAAGAGCTGTTCTGTTTTTCCCAAGTGAGTGCTAGCTCTGAGATTAGTCCCCCAGAAGGTTCTCATTTTCTGGGCATGACGTGCGACATTGGGGCAAGAAGATGTTTCCATCACCCCTCTGTTCACTCCTCCTGCACCGAAGGGACCTCAGTCATACCATTACAGCTGGAAAGGTAGGAAACAGTCTCCCTCCTTTCTCACAGATGGAGTCCAGCTACTTTCTTACAAAATTCTGAAACTATCTTGCCAGACGATTTAGCCCCTCGCCACCTTTATTTCGATCTCTGGTGACACCTGTCTAGCACTGTCAGATTTTTGAAGCGTGAGGATGGGCACAAAGGAGATGAGGTATCATCACGGGGAAACGAGAAGGATGAGGCGGACAAGATGCCAAATCTCCATGAGCTTGAGTCAGCAGGTGAAACCTCGCGTACTTCAAGTTCACTAACTCACCACCGTGAGGAGCAAGGACCCTGAGCAACCCGGAAGTCACAACATGGGACGTAGAGAGGAGTCCGGAAGAAGCCCTCATTGAAGAAACAGCCAGAGGCTCTTTGCATTGTCCCCAGACGAAGGACAGAGATGACCCTGCAGTAAATACGGGGGTGGTTACCCCTCCCCTGGGGTGTTCCTTTACCTCCTCCGCTTCCAGTTCTGCAGCTTCTCATGAAAAGTGCTGAAATGGGGACTAGAATGCAGAGGCAGAGTGGATTCAATTCCTTTTGGGCCTCTGCCAGGTTCTCATTAGGTCCTGGACATGTGAGCCAACGCTGATTTCCATGGCTGATCGACCCTAAATCTGCCCTTCCCGAAACACTAGCCTTTGTCCTTCCAGTCGCCGTCTCTAAATGGGGATTTGGGTGAGAGCAATACCAAAGGGACCGTCATTATACACCCATTATTATGAAATTGATGGGCTCTAAGTCTTTCTGGCTAAAAGCTCTGACAGGGTGAGATCACATCAGATTGTAGAATCATGGCTTTCCCCGGTAAATCAGGTTACAAATGAGAGCTAGAATTGGGAGGGAGGGTCAGCAGGAGGATAAAGAAGAGTGTTTTCCCTCAAATTCACCTCACTTCATGCTGGAGCGAGAGGCCATCCATACTCACGAAAGGCTAATTATATAAATCAGATGCCCTGGCTGAGTTTCCAACCCCTGGGGAGCAGGGAGAGCTAGGAATAAATGAGGTCCTCTGCAAAATGAAAGAAACCCTTTGAAAAAAGGCCAAAACCAATGGTTATACAGCTTAACTCACAATTTTTTTTTTTAATGGAAAAAGAAAAACCTGGACCAAGGATAACAAAAATAGCTGAGTTTTCATCTTTCAGCAGATTTGGAAATGTACTCCGCATTTGTTTACCTCCTTGCTCGTATTCACTGGTCTTTACTTTGGCATCACTGAGTAGGACTCCTAAGATGCTCAGATTTCTAAACACAGGCTCAAAATGAAATCTGACTTGTGTCTTAGGAAGGTCACATTTGTGTTAGGATGTCATGATAAGGAACCATTGTTCAAGGAGGAGGCTAATTATGGTGGGGAAAATCATAGCACTAAGAATGAGGGATATCAACCTTTCAGTCTCCGCCACTCACCAGCACGTCATCTTGGGCCGTCACTGCCCTTTCCAAGGCCTCAGATTTCACAGATGAAAATTGTGGGGTTGATGCCCACCAACGACTACCACCACTTGATCTATGATACTAAATTTCCATACAGGCCACAGGTTCTCTGCGGTCAGATGAACGACTGAAACCGAATCCATGTATCAATGGTGCACACGCCACTTAATTTGAATTTCAGATTTTATACTGGGACTTTGATGTTGACATTTACCTTCTCTATGGATTGTCTCGGCCTCCACGAAAGTGCATTCCTATTCCGTTCCCAACTCACCGACATGGTGCCCCGCTGCGTCTACTGACGTCCACTCTCTGAGAGCTACTTAATTCCTGACAACGCAAGTTCTTTTTTAGGACAAAATAGGAAAGATGCCTAGATTCCTGAGCCTGGCACCTAGAAGTCACTCGGTTACATGCATTTATGAACAGAAGAGCCACTAAAATGTTTTTCGAGATGCCTCTAATTGGATGAAGGGCTAACTTATTCACAGTGGTTTTGCATTCCAACAATCCATTTTTCCTAATCTTTATTTCTGACCAGATCAACTGATTAAAATTAGTTGCCTTATTAAGAACTCAGACCAAACATATAAGTTGTCAAAATCATAGAGATATAAAGAAATGGAACAGATGACAGAGACCATCTGGTCTACCCCATTTTTCAGAGCTACCAGGCTAGGAGAGAAGAGATAAATTTCTTGCTCAAAATCGTACAATCATATATATGGCTTGTGGTGGGGCTGAAATCAGAACCCGTATTTTGGGATACCTAAGCCAATTCTTTTTCTATCATATCATATCTGGTTCTATTATAAGTTTCTCTTATTTGAATATATATTTTATATAGTGTGTATCTACTCAATGTACACATACATAGCTTTAATATGTATTTAAGATATATATTTAATGTGGGTCATCCAGGTTGGTGTTTTCTGCGTGTAATACGGTTTATAATTCTGTGATTATCACTCCCAGTGTGCTTTAACATATAGCATTCTACCTGAAAATATCAAGAACACTGTTCAGTAGAAAGGGATGCAGAGTAACTGGCCAAGGTCAATGATAAAGGACAGAGCCAGGGACGGAATATATCTGTGACACCCCTCACCACCCACAAATACCCTGCACGACCACTTCTATTCCTGCCCTTATCCCATGCACAGTGTCAGGGGCTGGAATGAAAGGACATTGCAAAGTTTGCTGTGCTCTTTGGAAGTAAGATACAGCTTTATTTGTTCATGGGATCTCTCAACTACCCAGGATTATATTTTCTGCCCTCTTTTCCTCAAGTTACAAAATCCCTACTGAGAGACACACCTGTGTCTTAGCAACCCTGCCCCCTCTGACTTGCTTTTCTCCTAGCCTATAAAGCCTTTCTCTAGTCCAAGCGGAAGAAGATAAGTCTTCTTCATTGTTCAATTCATTGTTACAGTTACAACTTTTATGCCGAGTCCCACCCACACCCCCCAAATTCATTGCTACTCAAAAGTCATAAATTTTGCTCTTTTCTCATGATCTGCTATAACCACTTTCTCTTGAGGTTTGCATTATGGTTTTATGTAGCTGCTCAAGGGAAGAAGGGATAAAAAGAAAACTGGATTTACAAGTAGAGAAAAAATTCAATACAGAACTGATTCTTCTATTTACAGAACTTCTATCTACAGAACTAATTCTTCTATTTCACATCATTATTTCATAGAAATACATAAATACTTATGTACACTCATATATCCTACCAGTGGTGATTAGATTCTCAAATCAGCTGACCAAAGCCTATGGAAATTTCTAGAGAAATTAGTCATCTGCCTCATCTCCTTTTCAATGGTAGGGTATGCCCAAGTTGCTCATGAGTTCTCATGCTCAGAGCATGAAGGCATTATTTGTTAAAGATATCACCATAATGGCTCTCCATTGGGGTGACAGTGTCACGATGACCGTTTTTGTTTTGTTTTGTTTTATTTTAAAGATTTTATTTATTCATTTGACAGACAGAGATCACAAGCAGGCAGAGAGGTAGGCAGAGAGAGAGGAAGGAAAGCAGACTCCCTGCTGAGCAGAGAGCCCGACGCGGGGCTCAGTCCCAGGACCCCTGAGATCATGACCTGAGCCAAAAGCAGAGGCTTAAACCACTAAACCACCCAGGTGCCCCACGATGACCGTTTAGATGCTACGACAGGTGAGGATTAAAATCTTCAGAGCAAACAGGACAGCCAAGGATAAGATACTCCCAACCCAAATTTCATCTCTCCAGTTCTCTCTGGCACACTGGCTTTCCATAAGTTCCCTGGAACTGAGACAGTATTCTGGGACTTACAAATATTAGGAAAGAGCAAGAAGGTTTGAATCAATTGGCTCTCTCTACATTTACCGGATGACCCTGAATTGTCCGAGATTGGTACTCTGCCATCTAACAGGCTTGGCTGGAAATCGAGTTACCTCTCCACCCAAGATGCTAATTTATTCTACCAGTTCAAATGGCCATAGGAAGCTGAGACTGAAAGGGAAAGTAAGATGATGGGACACAAAACAGACACTGAAATACATCCCAAAGCAAAGTGAAGAATGAGTGTCGGATACAGTTTCTCTGAGAAATGGACGGTTGGAATGCCTGAGGAAACCAGTTGTATCATTGACGGTATCATCTACACAAAAGCAGACGGGCCTGGTTTTAAGATGCAGGTAGCAATTCCAAAGCTCTGAGAAATATTTAAAACCTACCAGGCAATGCCGACAGGGGAGAAATGCGATGTCTTCCAATCTGAAGGACAGTTTATTAATTATTATCTGTTCTTGGTGCTGATCGTTTTCAAAGCCAATTTTTAAATTATACTGTTGCAATCATTCTCCAGTGAAAATGAATATAAATGAGGGTGTACAGCCATGAGGCAGCCAAGTGAATCCACCCCTTTCTCTTTGGGGAGTCTCTGCAGTCTATACTTTTTTTGGAGAGTTTTACCAGAAAGCACTTTCCTTGCTTTGTTACCGAAGCCAGGGAGCAGGGTAAGTGAGACAGGGAACTTGGTCTCCTTTACTGGCTGCTCCTTAGTTATAATCTCTGCCCACTCTTTATCCGGGCTTTCCAACTCACTTTCAATACCTACATTTTGAAAGGTTGTGGCAATTTAATTTGTTTTTTTAAAAAAACCACTCCACCACCCCCCTCTCACATTTAATGGAAAAAAAAAAAAAAAGAAGCTATTAACAGAGAGATTTTCCAACATCTGGTCCATGAGAGAGACCAAAAAAAAAGGGGGGGGGGGTAGGAAAGGGCTAGAAAATTCTATTTCTTTTTATAAAAGTTTTAAGTATTAAACTTTAAATAGACTCATACTCTGGTTTAAAATAACTTCCCACAAAACAAATGCATAAAGAGCCTGAAACTAGAAAACTCCCAGAAGAAGAGAGGCCATAAGCAATTTGACATTGGTCCTAGCAATAATTTTTTGAATCAGTCTTCACAGGCAAAGGCAAAAAAAAAAAAAAAAAAAAAAAAAAAGTCAAAATAAACAAATGGGATTACATCAAACTCAAAAACTATTGCACAGTGTAGAAAGCATCAGTAAAACCAAAAGGTAACCTACTGAATGGGAGAAGATATCTGTAAATGATATATCCAATAAGGGGTTAATGTCCCCAAAATATAAAGAAGTTACACAACTTAAATATCAAAAGGGGGAAAAAACCCCAGCCTGATTAAAAAAATGGGCAGAGAGCTTGAGCAGTTTTCCAAAGAGGACACACAGATGGCCAACAGGCGCATGAAGAGATGTGGCACATCACCGGTCCTCAGGGAAATGCAAATCGGAACCACAATGAGCCATCCCCTAACACCTGTCAGAATGGCCAAAACCAACACAAGAAACAACAGGTGTTGGCATTGATGAGGAGAAAAGGGAACCCTCGTGCCCGGCTGGTGGGAAAGCAAATGAGTCCAAACAATATGGAAAACAATATGGAGGTTCCTCAAAACGCCTACACCCTCTTGGAGCAGCCCCTCTCCTCAGCACTGGCTTGTTATCATGACCCGTCTTACTGGCCTGGGGTCCAGGCAGGTTTGTTCCTCTGTTGCTTTCATCAGCTGCTGGGATGAGCAAGAGGCAGGAAGTCACACTATGAAGGCCGAAGAGAATCTACCTTTGGAGTCTCTGCAGGTGACCTTTCAGCTATGCAGCAGAGGCAAAATGTTTAGAAGGCTAGATAATGCCCTAAAACGTACAATCCTAAAACATGCTCCCAAGAATAACGTCTATACCGTGTACTCCATTAACTAAAGCAAGTTCAGTGGTATCGTGGCCACGACTCTCTGCATTTCTTGACCTACTCTGTTCCATGTCACCACTGAGGTACCCACTGCTAATGAAAGACAGACATGTATAAAGATATTCATAGCACAATGCAAAGTTGGCATTTTAGACATGAACAGCGCTGTAAGAACATAGACTCTACCTCAGGAGATCTAATAGGTTTAGAAGTTCAGGACAATTATATATACAAAGGTACGATATACACGATGCCTATTTTTATCTCTTGGGCCCAAGCCCAACCTTTCTTCTGTGCCTTTGTGATGCTCCAGAATTCCTTAGTGTTTTATTTTCAGTTATCTAGTTACTAACTTTATACATAGTTAGCTAATATTCATTCTGTTAAAATAATTGATATGGTTTCTCTCTTGACTGGTCCTAATTGATACAGAAATTGAAAGCAGGCAGGAGATCAGGAATCAGACCCTCATAGATGGCCTTTAGGATTGGTTGGGTACGTCCTTGGGTTCAAACTCAGGGATGGGCTCCCTGCCAAGGGAAAAGAGCATGCTAGTAATTATGTGATATGGCAGCATCACAGTTAATCAAATGAACACCTGTGGGGGACTACGATCAAGTGCCTCCTGAAGAAAGTGTCTTCAGAGCCCAGAAGGCTGCTGTCCCAGACAATTATGTCATGGTGTGAGCACTGTGATGGGAGCTGGGTTCCTCTGAGTTCTCTGGAGAGATTGCAGAAAGAAGTGCTAAGCTCAACTCTAAATTCTTATCACAACTCACAGAAAAGAACTTACCTAGCCGCTCTAAAGGACTCTCTGATCTCTTGTAAACTCCGCACTGATCTCCTGAAAATCAAGCACAGCACCTCCGATTGTGTTACAGAATGACTAACCGTGTTGAAGTTACAACTTGACCAGTGCTCTCACATGCCAGTCAGGACATTATCTGGGAAGTAGATTTCCCGAAATTTGGACAGGGGAGGTCCACCGGGGCTCTGACAGAACACCCAAGCTCTTGAACCTCCGAGTTACTTGGAGCTTCCCCTCGGCGCACCCCACCCCCCGCACAGCTTCACGTGGAGCCAAACGGCCACACAGAAGTGTGTTCTGTGGCATCCCAGCCCCAGCACCCCAGGACAGAGCGGAGAGGGGTGGGTGCCGAGCTGGGAGAAAGGAGCCATGTAAGTAAGCGCGTTCCTCGGTCTGGTGATCTTAGGTCAGTCTCCGCCTCTGTCTCTGCATGTGCATACTGAAAGAAAATACTGGACTTGGTGGTCATTTCCCTTCCGTTGTAAGAAGTAAAATCCTATCTAAAACTCTAATATATAAAATGCATAAAAACAAGCTGCTCTGATTAGATCTTGTCCCCAAACAGGGGACCCTCCCCTTGCTTCCCGAATTTACCCTGAGGCCCCTCTTCAGAAGCCTACAGCTCTACTGTGGATAATCAACTTCTGAAGGACACAATCTCTTAACGCCCTTCTTGCTCTACAGATAACTGAGCAGAGATTTTCTCTTCCCCTCTAAGGAAGTATTCTTAAAGTGAGGTCCCCAGACCAGCAGCCTGCTTGCCACCGAGAGGCTTGGTAGAACATTCTCAAGGCCCTGAACTCCAAAGGCCTTGGCCCCACCACTCAGCCTCCCGGCTGGCTCACTGTGTACCCCTGGGGCAAGGTGCTTACCCTGGGCTTTCTATCCCTGGAATTCGGATCTTGAAAGCCTGCTCCCGAGGGAGGGAACACAATTCATAGAAGAAAATCCCTTGGGGGCACAAAGTCGTGTTCCTGAGAAACACAGAGGGAGGCTTTTTCCACGACTCCACGTGTCAGGTGATGCAAGGGAAGAAAACATCATAAAGATGGTCCAGGGCCATCTCGCATTAATAATGGGGGGGAGGGGGAGGCGTGCGTCTTTCAAACAGGAGGGGGCTAATTTCAAAAAAATGACTGCTGGAAGAGACCAGAGGACCGAAGGGCCCCAAGGAGAGTGCAAAGCACTTTGTTTGCTGTAGAAACTGGCCGGCCATTCAGCAAGAACAATAAGCAGGAGACCAAAGGCCTCCTGGGGCTCCTGGGCTTGCACAGGAGGCTCCCAAAGCATTACCTTTCCCACAAATGAGCCAGCTGCCAGATTTGGTAAACATCATCAGTCTCTACGAACAGGGCTGCACCCGGGAGGTGACGCAGGTGTGTGATCAGCGAGGATGCTGGAAAACGCACCGCCAGCGCTGCCTGTGCCAAATGGGTCACGGGGCCCCTCCGCGCTGCCGGTTCCCAGGCCCCCCTGTGGACCGGCTCACAGCCCACTGCTTTGTCTGTCACCAAGCCCGGCTCTCTGCCGGACAGGGGGTTTCGTTGCAGTCCGGTGGTCCCTCTCCCTGCCACTCTTTCTTCTTGCCCCACACGCACGGCATCCTTCATCAGAAACCCCATCAGTCATCTCCAGCTTTTCTGACGCTGAACGAGCACATTCATCACTCGGCGGGTCAGGCTTGAGGGAAGGAGGCGCTGGCAGGGCACGGGGCACGCAGAGAGCAGGGAAGGGGCCCTCGGGCACGTGCCCTCTCCTTCCCGGCCCTGCTCCCCCGACCCAAAGAGCTTTTGTCCTTCCTTTCTTCTGTACCCTCCGTTCAGGGATCAGAAGGAGACTTTTAGGTTTCTCCCCAGGGTTTATTGAAGGTTAAACTTAAAAACCAAGACTTATAAATGTCCAAGCTCCTCTGGATTCAGAGTGTCTTTTTTCAACCTTTCTTCCTGAGCAGGGGGTGGGAGGACGTGGGGAGACGGCAAGAGAGGAATCTCCCAAACTTGACCCCCAGCGTGGCCACCCTACCACCCCCAAACTCCTGACAGCATGCACACGGATGTCCCAACTCTGGGAAATCCTATGGACCCCAGAATGTAACGACTTCCTTTTCATCCAACCTAGAAACCTCAGAGGGTCCCCGTCCCACATCAGCAAATGCGCAGACGGATAACCACGTGCCTCCTCTCTTTATGTCTCTGGATTGTACAGAGACTTCCCGAGGGGACACCTCACTACAGTGAAATAACTGTTTCTAGAGCATTCGGTATGGACCTAAGGATGCCTTGCGGGGGACTGTGCTATAGGAAAATTTTTAAAATAGGTGTATAGTTTACAGTCTCTGCAGGAACAAGAGGCATCAGCTGAGCAGGTGAAGGGCACAGCGCGTGCGAATAAGGGTTGACATGGGTCAGCACCCTTGGAGCTCGAGGAATGGACGGTTAACAGGGCCGGAGGGTTTAAAGAAGACACTCTGGATGACCAGGGCTGGACCCTTTGCTCACAAGAAGTAATCTAGTGGCCGAGAGCCTACCCGAGATGAAGGTCTGCAATGCGCCAAGAATTCCAGCACCTCATCCTTCCCCATTTCAGCAACTCCAGGCACTTCCAACAATAGGAAAGCCAGGGAGAAGTCTACAGATTCTTCTAATGGTATGTTATCACATGTGACTCCACATTAAATATTAATTTTTATATCCTTTGGGCTCATGAGACCTAACTCTAAGACAACAAATGATAGGTTCTATGCCTCATTTAACTTTGCATTCCTTTCCAGAGACCTGACACACAGGTGTGTGTGCCCCGAAGGAATGAGTGGGTGAGCAAAGAGCCGCGAGTGTTTCTGGAGGATGCGCCCCTCCTCCGCCACCTGGCAGGTGTTGGCTTCCAGTCACCCCGAGGCCGGAAACAGAGTGGGGACTCTGGTGTCTGACGACCAGCGCTCAAGAATCTAGCCTTTGCCACAGACTGCCTGGTGACTGAGAAATCGACCTGCCCTTTCTGAGCCGTCATTTTCCTTATGGATAAAATGGGACAAGACCCCCTCAAGTGGAGCAAGGGACGTGAAGGCAGAAGCAGACTGTCTGATGCCCAGAATGACCTTCCCTCCACCGGCACCAAGTTGGTTTGTTGTCTGGCAAGTTAGTGACTAGTGTCACTGTCCCTCTCTTTTTACACCATGAAAGCGAGACCTTTCTGATCTGCGTATCTCTCCCCGACTAATGTCTACTCTACGGGTGGTATAGCTACCATGTGACTGCTGACAACCTGTGTTCCAGAGCCACGCACACACCTGCTGGCTCACCTCCTAACCCGAAGACCATGTGCATTTCACTTACCCGCTCTCAGCCTCAACTTTCTCATCTGTAAAACGGGATCACTGGGGGCACCTGGGTGGCTCAGTGTGTTAAGCCTCTGCCTTTGGCTCAGGTCATGATCCCAGGGTCCTGGGATCGAGCCCCGCATCGGGCTGTCTGCTCGGCAGGAGCCTGCTTCCCTTCCTCTCTCTGCCTGTCTCTCTTCTCTATTAAATAAATAAATAAAATCTTAAAAAACAAACAAACAAAAAACGCGATCACTGGTTCCCACCTCACTGAATTACTGGGAGGATTCCCCGAACTCCAACGCATAAAGGACAGACTAGCGTTTCCTCCTTTCCACTTCTTTGCAGGCTGGAGCCTCCGAAGAGGACTTGAACACCCATAACCCAAGCGCTCTCTTTTGAGTTCCTTCTTAAAACTCGGCATTGAAGCAAGGCCCTCCCCGGGACAGAGACAAATATCTCTTCGTTATTTCATCGAGACAGCAGTGACCCTCCTCCGAAAGCTCTCAGGTCTTTTTTTTTTTTTTTTTAAGCTCTTCAGCTTCCTCCATAGTCACTGAAATGGAAAACTCCGGATTCTTCCGCTGGAGGGTTTTGTTGGCTGTTTATCAGAATTGGACTGAGACCTCAGCCTGTCCTGTTGGCATCCATGAAGCTATTCAAACCTGGATGGATAAGGAGGGGGAGAAGCCGCCAAGACTGCAGGCCCCAGAGGCTGGGCACAAGGCTTGTGCCATGCGGAAGAGGGAAGGGGCTAGGGTCTGTTCTCCCGCCTCTCCAGGTTTGCTGACGCTCAGTGACATTGTATCTTTCTCCATGTACGGTAAGACTTCAGTGACATCAAAAGGTCAAAAGGACTGTGAAGATGGTCTGGGCCATTTTCCAGTCTGTACTCAGTACTCCTTGCTGCCTCGAGAGGCCCCCTGAATACACAACCCACCCACTGAGACTCCACATGTCTGTGTGCCCACGACACGCTAAGGGGCAGAAAACAAATTCCTCCCTCTTTCTAGCTCTGAAATTCCCTTGCACACCATATGTATACCCGCTATGTGCTTGCACGCTTGCAAGACACAAACCTACGCATTCATATTTAAATGACAACTTCTGAGAATCATCCATTTATTATTAGTATTTCATGCCACGGAGAACAAAATTGTCCTGTATCTTCTCTTTCTACTCATCACTCACTGACACTCACCCATGCACCCCAACACCCTTCCTCGACTCATGCTCACTCACTTGCCTGGTAGAAAATTAAGAGCCATACATTGGAGCATAAAATCTTTCTCGAACATTTTAGTGTCGAATTAAAAATGTGGTTCTCATTTCCTAACTATCCTATCCACTGTACTCAATTATCAACTCATTTCATACTTCTAGGAAATTTCACAGTGCTGTTCTGAGTTTAACACCTGTCTCTGTACTAACAGATAAGTATTTATTATGAAGATGACAACCACGTTCGCTCCTTCTCAGACTTAAAGCTGTAGTAGAGAAAGAAAGGGAGAAAAATATCTCTGGAGGATGTTTAAACAGGATAAAGAGTTAATACACACATGGGGAATCCTATAAAAAGAAATACGATGCCAGGTACTGAATAGAAAAGGAGTAAGCAAACTTTTATGACACTGTGGGTTTTTTTTCCCCCTTCAAATTTGCACTCTACACTCTCGATTTTCCGACCTCAGCTTGTCAATCAAAACTTATTCCTAACAGCAGCAGCCTTACACAAACCAGCACCCTGGCTTCTCTGGTCCTTCAGCCCTATCGCCGGCCTGTTCCACGGGAGACCTCGTCATTCCTCGCTGGAGGTCATGATGTGGCCATTCGTTTCACAAAGCAAGCTTAGGACTGGGAGACCCCTCTGTGCTTCATTTTTCACAGACTCAAAGTAAGCTGAGGTAAAGTGTATGTACTGTGGTTCTGTAATGAGCATTCAGCAAGGCCCTTTGAGTCCACAGGTGTTCAGAGCATCCAAGCTAATAGGCAGTTAAGGAAACAATCCAACAGCTGGTCGGCCTCCCTGGCTATTGCCAGCCTAGCTTCCAAGCTCCGTAGGGTGCTGAATTATGGGACAGAGGTACGGCTCAGCCCGCAGAGATGCTTCCCACTCACGCCACCGACACCCGCCACCCCACATCCAACGCCACGATTCACAGCGCTCATCCAACTGGCTTCAGGGCAGGCTTTTCTACCTGCTCCCAGCTTGACTAAGAATCAAAGACATGCTTGTTTTGTCAAAAGAAAATCCTTTAATCCAAATATGGTTTGAATTTCTGTTTGGCTTCAAAATAGTTTTTAACCACATATTTTTATATAGATTTTTCTCTAACTGGTAAAAAAATAGATATGTTATATATGGCATATATTCTCAATATATTTTCTCTCTATAGGTTCTCTCTATATTCTCTCTGTATATATTCATATGGTAACAGTGGCAAGGTTTCTCTTATCAATAATGTTTTATCATTGATGCCAAATTCCTAGATGAAAGGTGATAAAAGATATTAAATACATGAATTTGTGATGTCTCTATAACAGTATTATCTTTGCTAGATACTGGTCTCTGTGTCTGTTTTTGTGCCAGTACCATGCTGTCTTGGTGATCAGAGCTTTGTAGTAAAGCTTGAAATCAGGCAACGTGATGCCCCCAGTTTTGTTTTTCTTTTTCAACATTTCCTTAGCAATTCAGGGTCTCTTCTGGTTCCATACAAATTTTAGAATTGTTTGTTCCAGCTCTTTAAAAAATGCCAGTAGAATTTTGATCAGGATGGCATTGAAAGTACAGATTGCTCTAGGCAGTATAGACATTTTAACAATGTTTATTCTTCCAATCCAAGAGCATGGAACGGTCTTCCATCTTTTTGTGTCTTCTTCAATTTCTTTCATGAGTGTTCTGTAGTTCCTCGAGTACAGATCCTTTACCTCTTTGGTTAGGTTTATTCCCAGGTATCTTATGGTTCTTGGTGTTATGGTAAATGAAATCAATTCTCTAACTCCCCTTTCTATATTTTCAGAAGAAAGCAACTGATTTCTGTACATTGATTTTGTATCTGCCACATTACTGAATTGCTGTATGAGTTCTAGTAGTTTAGGGGAGGAGTCCTTTGGGTTTTCCATATAAAGTATCAGGTCATCTGCAAAGAGAGTTTGACTTCTTCTTTGCCAATCTGAATACTTTTTTTTATTAACATATAATGTATTATTAGCCCCAGGGGTACAGGTCTGTGACTCGTCAGGCTTACACACTTTGCAGCACTCACCACAGCACATACCCTCCAATTTGGATACCTTTTATTTCTCTTTGTTGTCTGATTGCTGTTGCTGGGACTTCAGTACTCTGTTGAACAAGAGTGGCAAGAGTGGACATCCTTGTCGTGTTCCTGATCTCAAAGGGAAGGCTGTCAGCTTTTCCCGACTGAGGATGATATTCACTGTGGATTTTTCGTAGATAGATTTTATGAAGTTAAGGAATGTTTGGTCTATCCCTATACTTTGAAGAGTTTTCATCAGGAACGGATGCTGTATCTTGTCAAATGCTTTCTCTGCATCAATTGAGAGGACCATGTGGTTCTTCTCTCTTCTCTTACTGACTTGTTCTATCACATTGATTGATTTGTGAATGTTGGACCACCCTTGCATCCCATGGATAAATCCCACTGGGTCGTGATGGATAATCTTTTTAATGTGCTGTTGGATCCTATTAGCTAGGATCTTGTTGAGAATCTTGGTATCCATAGTCATCAGGGATATTAGTCTGAAATTCTCCTTTTTGGTGGGGTCTTTGCCCAGTTTGGGGATCGGGGTAATGCTGGCTTCGTAGAAAGAGTCTGGAAGTTTTCCTTCTGTTTCTGTTTTTTGTTTTTTTTTTAAGATTTTATTTATTTATTTGACAAAGACCACAAGTAGGCAGAGAGGCAGGCAGAGAGAGAGGAGGAAGCAGGCTCCCTGCTGAGCAGACAGCCCGATGCGGGGCTCCATCCCAGGAACCTGGGATCACGACCCGAGCCGAAGGCAGAGGCTTCAACCCACTGAGCCACTCAGGTGCCCCTGTTTCTATTTCTTGAAACAACTTCAGGAGAAGGTCCTGAGCTCTTGTTTTTTTGGGAGGTTTTTGATCACTGCTTCAATCCCGTTACTAGATATTGGTCTATTCAGGTTGTCAGTTTCTTCCTGATTCAGTTTTGGAAGTTTATAGGTTTCCAGGAATGTATCCATTTCATCTAGGCTAAAGCTTCAGGGGTTCTTCTTCTTCTTCTTCTTTTTTTTTTTTTTAAAGAACATCAGAATATGGTTTCCTCTTCTTGTCCAAATACTACTTAAAATCTGTTTCTCAGTTGCAGTATAGTCACAACCTTTGGAATTCAAACATAGGATCCCAGATTTCAATACAAGTAATCAGCAAAAATAAAATATTGTTTAATGTTTAAGTTATGCAAGAAAAAAATTTCATTGTTTTGAATTAAGGCTCTATTTACAGATTTATGATTTGGTTCTTTGTTTTACTTAAAAGAGGCCACACATGACTAGGCTAAGTAAAACAGTATGTTTACTATTAATAACTATTTGATTTTCATAAAGATATTATACTACAGAATAAGAAGTTTGGACTTAGTCACCGAAACCGAAGGAGATAAAATGTAACAGTGGTTTTATCCCCACCCAGGGACAAACAAGCCTGTGGTAGAAACTAAATTGGTCTCCCTTGACACCCTCCTTCCCCAGCCCAGGCGCCCTCATAATGCACCTCATTCCCCTCTTTGATTTTCTTCCTAACCCCAACACTAACTGAAATTACATCTGCTTATTTGGTTCTTCATTTATCCAGAATGATAGCTCAGGGTAAGCAGGCACCTCTGATCTTTCCACCTCTGTTTTGCAAGAATGTGCAGAGGAGTATGGGAGCAACCTATAAATACTTGAGAAGCAAATAAATGGATGTTTTCAGGTGGTGACCTCTACTCTATTGTAAAAACACAAAATGCATCATCTCACAGTTACTGTTCGGAAATGACACACACAGAGACACACACAGGTGGTCGTGGCCTTGCCCAGTAGTGCTTACGTAAAAATGGGCATACAGACTGAAACCGGGGAAAGCAACCTTAATAATCATTCGGGAAAATTACGACTGTTCCTTCAACTTGGAAAATTTTTCACCAAATCATTCAAAACTCTGTCAGTTATAAATGCACGGAGAAATAAAAAAAGACAGCAAAACAAATAGCATACTGTCATTTACAATGTTAGAAATACCGAGACTTAAAGGGTTTCGTCACTGTTTTTATAAAACAGTTATCAAGAAACTTCTGCAGAGCTTGCTTTCCTTTTCTCATTGTGCAAATCACAATGCAGAGCAAACATCGTGCCTACGCCTTGGCAAACGCCTACGCCTTCCTAAGCGGAGATTATTTTATTCTTCCGTTCTTCAGGTTTTCAAGTCTGAGCGTACACTTGAGAATTCCATTCAAGTGAGTTTTTGGCCAGCGTCAATCACTTTGGCACATTTTCCTCCTCTTTGTCTTCTCTGCCTGCCTCATTTATGTCAAGTTTGCGTTCACCACATGCCCTTGGCTGCATCTGAGCAGCCTCTCAAAAATGGCCATGTGTCCAATTTCCCGCCTCCTGCCCTTTCCTATCTCCATTTGGGTGTCATTTCAATTTCACGTCCAGCGGTAAACCACGTCTCATGTCTTGCCCACACTTTCAACGTTATTGGCCAATTTCTTCTTTTAATTACCCATTTTTGGAAAATGTCGTGTGGGCTTATTCTGGGAGACCAGGAGGCAAGACGACGACCTTCTTCGCTCTCCTTGCAGAGCATGAACGACAGACACAAGGTGACCAGTGCGGACAGATGATCAAAGAAGTGATTCGCTCGGTCACCGATTAGAAGGCACCTCTGTTAGTTACGCTGTGATCTGCAGACTGACTACCTGGAGTGAACTCTGTCCTGTGTACAATTACTTATGGTTAATATGCTAAAATCTAAACCACGTTATTGGGGGATTCGGGTTAATTACCTAACCTGCAGTAACCACAACTGAGGCATACTGGAACCATGTAAAGTAAGAAGTGCCTTTCATTGGAAAATTTCATTGCTCTGCCACGCTTTCCTGGAAACTCCAAATACCTCTATGGATGGGAGAAGCTACTTTAGAAACATGGGCAATTGGGGTTTTACCCTCAGAAGTCTTGGATTATAAACAGGGAGATTTTACTTTTCTTACTATCTTTTCCTGAGAAACAGACAGCAGCATGTAGTCAGAGCTCTCGGAAAAACAAAATGTAATTACAGAGCAAAAGATTTGCATTTACTGGTCAGGATCAAAAAGGCTTACACTGTTGGTCTTGAACTTGATCCTGTGTTATGATCTCCTGGAGGGCTTATTAACCAACTGCGCCCTCTGAATGCTACCCCACCCTCTGAGTTTCTGAATTTAAGGGTTTGAGGTAGTACCTGAGAAGGAGCATTTTTAGGAAGTTCCCAGGTGAACCGGATGCTGCAGATAAGGAACCCTAATTAACAAACCACAGACTTAAACACACGCAGCCTATTCCATGGGGGGAGCACAAAGTCTCAGGAACCAAAGTCTGGCAAGAGTATAGACACTGAATCCTAGAGCTTGAGGGTCACTTAGCAATCCTTCAGTTAAGCCCCCTTATTTTACAGTTAAGGACATGAAAGCCTGCAAACTTCAAATGATTTACTTAAAATACGAAGGTAGCCAGTCTTAAAGTCTGGTCTAGAACTTAGAATCTATTTCCAATAATTTTTGGAGGACAGCCAGCATAATAGACCATATTCTCAATAGACATATGGTGAAAAGATCACACCACACACACACACACACACACACACACACACACATTCTCAAACTTACTGAGTATGAAATGGTGTGGTTAAAAATTGCCATTCCTAAGCCCTCACGTAAAGGTTCTGACTTCACGGGTGGAGGAGAAGGCACTTTTAGATGGCAACCCCATGGGATTCAAACGCAGGTACACTGTTCTTCAGGAAACATTGGGTAGTGCCAGTTTTTTAAGCCAAAGAACCTACACACTGCAAAGAACAGAATACCAAATGTCTTTGAATTTTCTGTTTTCTACAAATACTTCCACAGATTATAACTTCCCCTGTTCTCATATGAGGTAGATGAGGGAACACCAGTTCTTCCTTCTGGAACAAACTTTGGACAAGACTTCCCCTTCCTAGACCCTCCTTTTCTTTCTTTTTTTTTTTTTTAAGATTTTATTTATCTATTTGACAGAGAGAGAGAGAGAGAGATCACAAGTAGGCAGAGAGACAGGCAGAGGGGGAGGGGGAAGCAGGCTCCCTGCTGAGCAGGGAGCCCGATGTGGGGCTCGATCCCAGGACCCTGAGATCATGACCTGAGCCGAAGGCAGAGGCTTAACCCACTGAGCCACCCAGGCGCCCCAAGACCCTCCTTTTCTTCATCTGTGTAAGGGATAAAAGTCTTTTCTAAAATATTTATTTATTTTGAGAGAGAGTGAGTTTGGGGGGAGGGGCAGAGGGAAAGAGAGAGAATCTCAACAGACTCCATGATGGGTGTGGAGCCTGACTCGGGGATCCATCTCACAACCCTGAGATCATGACCTGAGCCAAAATCAAGAGTTGGCTGCTTAACCCACTGAGCCACCCAAGGTGCCCCAATGGGTGAAAATATTAAATCTGACTCATACAACTGGTCTGAGGACAAAATAAGATAGGACCTATGAAAGCAAATTGCAAAGGGTAAAACATTATCTGGATATTAGTTGTTAGCTTCATTACAGAGAAGCCTAAAGGGTAAGATTTTTTTTTTTTTAATCAAGTGGGGAATTTGCAGATAAAAGATTCTTAATTGTAATATAATTGGCTCATCTTGGCAGAAGCTTACTGATCAGTCAAAGGTAGCAGACAAGGCAACATCTCCATGAAATCACAAAATTTTACCCTAAGAAGCCCCAGGTTACCTGGCCTAGAATCTGCAGATTAACGTCAAAGCTGGAACAATTTTAAGTATAATATATGCAGGGCTAAATGGCTTTCTTGGAAAATAATCTTGTCTAATCTCTGTTCCCAGGACATTTCCTGCCTCTCCTAACTCAAACTGGACTGGAAACCAGACAACTGTGACTTCCTGAACTTCCTTTTCTTTTAGCAAAGCTGCAAAGATAATTTTTAAAGCAGAAAAATGAGAACTATCCATTTACCTCTACTCTGCCTTCACCGAGAAGAAGATCCCTGGGGTTGGATGAAGAAAACGCCAAAAAAGGAAGGGAGAGTGTTCCCATCCCAGCAGGATGTGTGGAGGAAGCCGTGCTGACTGAGGACAGCAAAGAAGCCATCTTGGTACAAAACATCCCCCCCCACACAGGAGCTCTTTCAACAAAGAACACAAGAACCATTCTCCCTTTGAGGGCCTGGCTCTTATTTTTCTGCACGTAATTTTCATCAAAATTTGTGGAGCCAGAACATTCTGGCTTCATTGTTACTCTGCTGTTGCGAATCATGAGGAACTCCTTTCTTCCACTGGCTGCCCAAGTGGTGACTCTACCCAGGACCGGCACGAGATCATTCATTTGAGGAAAGGAAACTGAGCGCTTTTAGGGAAAGAGCGGGCATCTCACTGTGAACGACTTGTGCTCATCTCCAATGTGGTTACTCAAATTACAGAAGGCTCTTAGAGAACAACCGACCTCTTTTAGAAGAAGTGGCTTCAAACCATTCCATAGGAAATGCCCAGACCTGATTATAGAGCTTTCTCGAAAGCCAACACATCTAAGGCAGATTTAAAGCAAGGAGCAAAGGAATAAAAAATATTCCCCAGAAAATAAAACTGTTCATGTTGTCTTACCTCATTAGAGCCGGAGTAACAAGACCTCCTGGGGCAGAGGGTACAGGAAGGAGCCTGGTTTCCACTGACCCCGTGTGACATGTCTGGAGCTCGTGCTCCTCAAAGGGCCCCCCTAGACACTAAGGATCCCCCCAAAATTCGGAGACATGTGGGATGCGTGGGTCCAGCTCATGCTCAGGTCTGAGGATAATCCCGTCTTGCCACATTTTCTTCAGTCTGAGGACATCGGCCTCTTCCCCCAAATCAGCCCTTTCTCTAGATACCGTCTTTCTATTCGCGACACCTGAATTTTCCCAAACGGGTCAACCTCAACATTCCATTTTCCAACCATCCTTCAAATACCCACCTTCCAACCTCACGTCTAGACTTCAGATGGCTTTTCTTTTCCTTCACAGTGTCTCTGGAAAGGATCCCTCCCAAGTACCTCGTTACACCAAGGCATCAGCAATGGATTCATTCGGTATTGTGCCCAAGTACAGGGTGAAGAGTTCCACAGATAAGTAAGGAAAAGAGAGTCATTTAAAGTAACTGTTCAAGCCAAGAATAAAATCAGGACTTACACTGTTGTCCCTACCTAGAACGTCCCCTTTCTCCCTTGTCTTAGTCAAGCTTTAAACACAAGTCAGGAGACGTGATCTCCAAGAAGCCTGTTTTCAATCCACTGTCAGCAGACTTCGGTGTCTCTCCGACGGACTTTCCCAAGTGCCTATCTTGATCCCTGCACGGACACTCCACTGATGGATGTGTCTGTCCCCCAGCCAGACGGTGGGATGTGAAGACACAGACGGGGTCGCATTCATCTCTGCATTCCTAGCACTTAACACGGAGCTCGGGACACGGTGTTCATTGCATGTTTTTGAAGCAATGAATGAAAACGAGAAGAGAAATCATGGAAAGCTGGGGAACAGAGAAAGAAGTATTCATTTCAACCGGGGCAGTGAAGATGATTTTCTTGGAGGAGATGGTATTTAACAAAGCACTGAAGCATGAACGGGATTTCTAGAATGTGGAAAGATCAAGGGCTTGAGGGGCAGGCTGGTACGCAGAGGATTACTTTTTAAGACCTAAGGGATTCTCTCCACCTCTAATCTATTGCTTTTCTAAAAATCATCTTTCTTATACTCTACTACGTTTTCCCCCCTTCCTTACTGGTGGAGAACCTCCAGTGAGTCCTTTCTGTCTACCACAGCGCAATTCAAGCACGCTAGCTTGCATTCAGGGCTCCTGCTGCCCTACTTTGGTCCTTTGGCCACCTACTGTGAGCACACATTGGACCCGTCTGCAATCGGTCCTCTGTATCTTGATTTTGTCATCTCCTCGGCTGTCCCCTTACTTCGCCCCTCACCTGGATACCACCCCCCACTCAGCCTGCCCTTCTCCCACACTCACCAGCACTCTTTTTGCAAATCCTACGTCCTCAGGCAACCCCCCTTTTGCCACTGCAGACCAGAGCACCTTTTCCTCTAGGTAACTTGCTCGACCTCTTCTTTGACCAATTCATCATATGCTATACTGTATGGTTTTCTAAGTACAAGTCTGCTGTGCCCCTCTTAGGAGGACCCAGACAAGGGACCGTCAGTCTGAGATAAAGGATGGTATCCCTCTGTAACATGCTGTGTCTCAGACAGACATTCTACTGGCTAAAAATTCTCACTGAATTGAATATTCCTCTGAGGATACACGGGGGGGTCTGTAATTTGGGCAGATATCTTCTTATTCAGCTACTCGTGGATGGGGGCTTACGACACAAAATTGAATTTAATGAGAATAAAATTCTAGTATTTGTTTGTTATAAAATGACCAACTCTGCCGCTGTTACAAAATAAGAACTTCGCACTTCTCTCTTTTCTTTCTCTTCTTTTCTTTCTCTTCTTCTCTTTTGTTGATAAAATTACAGTCACAGTTCGTCTTACTTCATCCACACGACCAAAGGAATGCCTTTTTTTTTTAATTATTCATACTGTGTGACTGGCCCTTTAAGACAGGTGCACCCTTCCCACTGTTTTCGTGCCAGCCCTTGGGACTTCGGGGCCCCTTCCCGCTCTTCAGTACCCCCAGGCTTTGCCCCGCATCAAACCACATCAATATACCAGTCTCAGACCTTAATCGTGAAAGACACCGATGGGCACAGGGCTCGACACTTCGTCCCACACAACGGGCCGCGGGGCATGGAGAATCCATCGCCTCACCTTTCCCAGCCTCTGTCCATCTGGGCCCCACGGTTGGATGTCCAGGCTTGACAGGGGATGCTCTCCAATGGGAAACTGCAGCTGCACTGGAACTAGCTGCTAATCAAAGCCAGAGCCTCTCATACACAAACAAACACGGCATTGTGGCCTCCCCCAGGGCTGGAACACAGCAATCCCACAAACAATTCAGTCAGGTGATAGCAGTCCGCAGGCCCGGAGGGTGCGTCTCCCGGACACCCTCCTGCCCACGGTCCCCGGTTCCCTTCCTCAGCCCCAGCCCCTTGAACCACCAGCCCAGGCCAAGTGACCCTTGAGGAGACAATGGAAAATGGACCAATACATGAAAATATGCAACCAAAGAGGTCTAGCCTAATGACAGAATTCTTTGACCGAGGGGAGGGTATTCTCCCGATCAGAGGGAGGTAGAAATAAATTATACAGTGCAAGACCGTATTTCTGGGCCCTGGCCAGGGGAAAGAAGGGAATATTGAACCAAAACCTCTTCAGATACTCACGGGACCTTTGTCGTGGAACAGGGGGAGGAGGGTGGGACAGCATGAGGCTTAAGACCTGTGGTCAGAGCTACTTGGACCACAGTCCTAGTTTTACCTCTAGCTTGTGATCTCGGACAAGTTACTTAACCATCCTAAGACTCAGTTTCCTCATCTTTAAGAAGCAAAACAGTTTTTCTCCCCCAAGGCTTTTAGGAACATTTAATCTGGAACTGAATGTCAAGTTCCCGCCTTGTGTCCCACATGGAGAAAGCACCCAACAGGCATTAGATAGCATTATTCAAGGTGGTGGATGGTGCTCAGAAAGGAAAAAGGGGAGGAAATCACACAAAAAAGCGAGCAAGGTCTGCAGCTTCTCAAAGTTGCTGATGATAAGGGACAAAGTCTGGCCCTGGAAAGTTCCTAGAAACAGCACCCCGGAGGTGCTGGCACCTTGCTGAACTTGACAGATTGCCATGTGTCCCCAGAGCACATCAAGGGAAGGAGGGATGCCAGGGGCCAGCATGACGCCTGGATACAAGATGTCCTCACAGAACAGCAGAAGGCAGGCCTCTGGGTGTCTGAACATCGATAATGGAAATATCCCTGAGTACGAAGGATCGCGTGGAAAAGAAAAGCTGGAGATGCCAAGGAAAATGACTGCTCAGGTCACAGTTTTGGCGAGGGCAGCCAAGTAATATTCAGTCTTGCCAGGGCTGGTGGAGGGAGGGCAGTGGGGATAGGGCGTGGGGGGTAGAAACTAGGTAATATGTTATCCTAATTCTATGCAGCAACAAATGTGAACTGAGCAGCTGGCTCTATGGCAGCTGCTACCTGGGCAGCGACAAAGAGAAAGAACTAGAGATGATGACCCAGCAACAGAGTTTAGAAAGATGACCACTGAAACTCAGAACTAATGTAATGATTTCCATTAAATACGAAGGACCAACGATCCAAAATGATTTAAAACTGAAGCATCTTCAAAGGCGCCTGGGGGGCTCGGTCGGTGAAGCATCCGACTCTTGATTTCAGCTCACGCCACGATCTCAGGGTTGCGAGATCGAGCCCCGAGTCAGGCTCCATGCCCAGCAGGGAGTCTGCTTGGGATTCTCTCTCCCTCTCCCTCTGTCCCCAGTTCCCCACTCACGTGTGCCTGCACCCACACTCTCTCTATAAAATAATAAGTAAAAGCTTTAAAAAAAATGGAAGCCTCTTCCTATAGAGATCTACAAATGAAACAGTATCAGATGTTAGCTAGAGGAATGCGTCCTAAGATCTGCAGTGTTGCTTCAAGAATCGTGAGTCATGGGGCACCTGGGTGGCTAGTTGGTTTAAAGCCTCTGCCTTCGGCTCAGGTCATGATCCCAGAGTCCTGGGATCGAGTCCCACATCGGGCTCTCTGCTCAGCAGAGAGGCTCTGCCTGCCTCTCTGCCTACTTGTGATCTCTGTCTGTCAAATAAATAAATAAAATCTTAAAAAAAAAAAAAAAAGAATCGCGGGTCATTCGTTGTGTGCCTGATCCTTGCTAGTATGTACCTCAAGTGTCCCTCAGTTTAGCTGGTGCTCCTGCTGGGGACGCATTCACCCTTATTTCAGTAAAAGTCAAGCTCATCTGATAAGCCGCAGTCCCCGAGTTTCTCCATTTTCGTCCACTGGGAGAACACGGTCACTTGCTCCTTAAAGCCTTACTAACTGGTCGGCACTGGCCAGCTGCTGCTGTTACCCGCTCCGGCTCCCAGCTTCCCAGCCTCCCTGCAGGTCTACGGTCATCCCGACTCAGTGCGGCATCATGAGTCCTAACAGATACAAATATTTAACACTCTCAAGGGACGGAGCATGATTTTGCTCAAATTGCACCAAGAACAGAGATAAGCAATCGCTTATCACACCAGATAAGCCAAGAAATCCATTCCCCTTTGAGAAAAACAGGCTCTGGTACTTCGGCTGATCTCCACCTAAGATTATATTTAAAATCCAGTAAAAAGAGAAATTACACTTTCCCCTGATTCTGCACTGGCTTTCAACTATTGCTCAAGTCCTAGTGCATGATAAGAGACTGGGCCACGCCTCTGCGTGGACTTGGAAATCAGATAAGGAAGAGGTCAGTTGGAGGAAAGAAGAAGACAAGGGGATAACAATTTGTTCTCCAAAATAAATTGGACTTTTTAATAGGCAGGCGGAGCCAAGCCTAAACTTTTTTCTGATTTAAACAAGATGCTTAACATTACACCTTACAGCTGGTGACGAAAGACTAGAGACAAAGGCAACTCAGGAAGGTCCTGGCGTGTGTGCAGCCAAGCCCTGGACCTGGAGGATCCTACTTGCTCCAAGGCATGAAAAGGAGCCTCTCTGTCTCCTCCTTGATCCCCTTTCTTGATCCCCCCTGAGGGTGGAGAAGACATGGACGGAAACAGTGGGCTAGAGGACGGGTGCCTTATGGAAGAATGAGCTCGGCGACCAAATGGTCTACCTTGCGGTCTTGTACCCAAGCTCACTCAGGTCCTATTTGAGGCACTGGAATGGCTGCTACTGTTTGGTCTTCAAGAGCTTCCTCTGAGAAGAACAAGGAGAGACCAGGATTGCTGCCCAGAGCCTGACTGACTTCATGGCGTCATCATACGAAGAGGCATCTAGAATGCGGGAGACTGGGACAGCAAACGAGACCAGTCCAGCCCAGAGAAATCTCCTCACAAACTCCGCCAAAGCCAGTGGGCTCACTGGTGCCTCCGCAGCGGAGGAAACCTCAACTCTGTCTGACAGAATTTTCTGGGAGGCCTGAAGTTCTTCTCCCCAAGCACAGGGCTTCTGACTATCAGGCTTGGGGACGTTTCCCCTAAGATCTCAAGACCAAGTCCACTTCCATTTCTTTGGTCTGTTGGTTCTGCTGCCTTTGAAGCGAACCGCTGTCATTTTAACCTCTTTCAAGAGCGCGTCAGTGGACAAAACGTTAGACACTCAGAGTCAGGCTGACTTGGGAAACGCGGATCTATTTTGAGAGAAACTGGTTAGAAATCCACCTCTACCCTCTGACTCCTGCTGAATTGCTTCTGATCTCTTTCTCCAAACCAAATTCATTTATGACAGCCTTGAAGTCGTATCTCCAAATTCCCCAGATATCATGTATCAGAGGGCAAATGTGATCCCCAACTGTCAGACTAAAACCTCTACTTAAAAAGGGCTAAAAATCGTTTCGGGCTCAAGTGGGTGGGGCTCCCAGTACCGGCATAGACAATCAAAGCGTGTAACTGTGGCCTGTCCTCTCCAGTCAGCAATGTGGTCGTCCAACACAAATGTGATCTGGTCTACGGCCATACCACCCTGAATGCGCCCGATCTCGTCTGATCTCGGAAGCTAAGCAGGGTCGGGCCTGGTTAGTACTTGGATGGGACACAAATGTGATCTGACTCACTTTAAACTAGAGCCCATTTGTACATTAGTCATTCCAAATAACAACAGAAAAAATAAACAACTCCCCTTTGGGTGCCAACGCATCAAAGAGCCACAGGCTTCAAAAAGTTTACTACCCCTGCAGGTTACCCACTGGCAGGGCTCTGGGTCCAGCCCCTCAGCGCCAGAGCAGTCCGGAGGGCCCCCAGCCTCCTGGGAGGTGCTGTAGGGTTAGATGTGTCCTGGGCAAGAGCCGGCAGCTGTGGCTTCCCTGGGGAGACTTTACCCACCACCCCTCCCCCCGCCATATGTATCTGGAAGGGTCCTCGGGGTCAGAATGGAAGATACTGTTTACTCAGCCTGACCTTTAATTGGCACACACGAAACACACGAAGTTCCACGGAATTCAGGGTTCTCGTCTAAACAGTACATCCTTTGCTGGGACAAAGACTTCCTTTGTTTGTTTGCTTCAAGGGATTCTGTTTGTTTGCTTTCATTTTTCTACTCCCAACTTTATTAGGAGGGTCTGTAATAGTAATGGACGAGGCTTTAATGACTCAGACTCAGACTCCCCCCCATGTCAAGCTAAATACACTGAATTTCCATCTTAATTGGCCTATTTCATAAAAAACAAATGCACAGGAATGTGTGTAAAGCTATTAAAAATAGAGCATGCATTATTTATAATGTTGATTTGTAAAAGACGGGCAACTATTCATTCAACGATTTCTTACAGTTCCATCAGCAGATCTGAAAGCTGTGGATGTGCATCAGAGTGTTAACAGAAGCATCTACTTGGAGCAAGACTCGAAGTGAGTTTTTCTTCTTTATAGTTTTTAAAAATGTGAGCATCTTGTGCCATGAAGATATATTTTTCTAGAATGAGGAAAAAATGATTTTTTTTCCCAGGGATGTATTTTTCTTTTTCTAATAACAAATATAATAATGAAAAATTTCATTATTTTTCCCATGATGAAAGTGAAGCCACATTTTCACAAGTCTGACGTGCATGGTGCTCTGAGATTCCGAATACTGCCAAAGACATTGAATGTAATACTTAAATGTATGCTGTAAATTTAAAGTGTGCATAGGAAGACAGGCTCTTTTTTCAAAATTTAAGTACCTAAATCTATTAAAATAATCTAATCAACTACCTGTTTTCCTTCCTCAGTTACACACCTTGGACCATACCTACAGAAATACTGCAATATATTGCACAAGAAGGTAACATTTTTTCTTTCTTTTTTTTTTTTTTTTGGTATAAAATATCTTTTGAACAACAACACTGACCCTTGCCTAAAATTCTCCAAAGCTACTTTTAAGCCACCTCGAGCTTAACATGAACGCCCCATAGAACCTGCTGGCACATGCCCACCAAAACCCCTCCACTGTTCTTACGACCCAACAGGAAGACCACAGTCTGTCAAAACCTCAGGGATAACCCTTGGCTACTACAGGCAAGACTCCCAGGGTTAGGTTTAGAAAAAGCTGAATTATGAGCAAAGAAGGAAGGCCAGGATGAAAACACTGTGCTAAAATTGTGTGTGGTCTCCCCTTGTTTTAGCTTGAGTGAAGATTTTGTTCCCCGAGAATGGTACTGGGATATGTTCCTTATTGCTGAAACCTGGCTCTGAGGCAAAAATCTCCAGCGGCCCAGTGTCTTTCCAGAAGTCACCAAGATGGAGGACACCTGCTCGACTTCCATTACAGTACGGAAGGGACAATCAAAGAGAATCATACCCAACACCTAAAGAAGAGAATATTCTAGCACAAAGAAAACAAACGATATTATATCCTTTTCATATGAAGAAGAAAGTTTCCTAAACACATCTCACTCACTCGCTTTTAAGACAAATTAAGGCATGAATCACGTCTCCCTTCTCCAGGGAAAACACTGGAAAGAGACACTGATATATGCCTGGCAGGGGGCCTCTTACTCTAAGGGTCTTCAGTTGAGCCAAGCAGGAGATCAGATGGTGATTGCAAATTCCTTTTATGAAAAACCAAACACTGTAAATATTTGGACATGAAGCATGGGCATGCGCTGTTTTTGTGCACAGCGAGAAGGGTTATTGCCCGTGACCCTCAATGTTTGTATTAAGCTATGAAAGGTCATGCCTGGAGAGTTCTGGTCCCCCTCCCATTCTCTCAAGTTCCTCGATCCCAGCCCTGGTGGCTGGCTGCTCAAAGTCAGGTCCCCAGGCCAGCAGGCGGACTGTCGCTGTGGGAGAGGTCTGCCGGGCGCCTGCTAAACCACAGCCTGCATTGTCCCGAGACCTCCAGGGGACTGAAATGCCCGTGAAAGTGTGAGAAGCACCTGCTACAGAGTAAGCGCGGTGTCGCTCTTCAGTTGCAAAGACCTAAATTTAGCGAGCATAACTGAGTGAACAATTTGGCATGTCTTCTTGACAACTCTCAGGAAGAACTATAATATGATATTTAGTAAAAGAATGCAAAACCATTTTAATTTAGCCTTTTTTTAGGACTGTCTTCTTGCTTCCTCCCCATCCCCCAGCTCTGACTCAGATTTTCATATCTTCACACATCTCTCCTCCTGCTCTCTTCATCCAGTCAAGCCGACCTTCGGGCACCTTTAGCGATCTCTAGGCGTCCTCAGAAAATCACAGCGACAAGCAGTGCAATGGGGGAAAGAGAACTGGTTCCGCTGATTTTATTACGAGTCGCTCACATTTAGCCTAAGACTTTACAGTTTATAAACATCAGACTGTCACGATGTACCTTCATCACTGAAGGCAAAAGCAAGGGACCATCCCTAGCCTCCCTGCCATCTGACAGTCAAGATCCTGAGGCTGCGGGAGGGTCAGTGACACATGCCCCGTCCCTACCAAATGCCAGGCAGAGCTGCAGGGAAACCATCAGGTTTCTGCAGCTTCCTGGGGACTCCTACCCGGAGCTGATGCTTCCTTGGTGGCGGCCACAATCAGGGAGAACGTGGTTTCGGGCATCCCCAGCGCCAGCAGTGGGATGGCTGCACTGGACTGGGGGGCCCCAAATGCACAAGGCTCTCCTAGATGCCACAAGAAAGGCCAAGGTCAGCAGCCTGATTTGGAGACGCCAGGCCTTAAGCACGACCACAGGTTGGATGTTTCTTTTCAGGGGAAGGGAATTTGGGAGCTGTCTTTACAGACAATGATCTGAGAGTGTGAGGCACAGCAGAAAGGTCTCACCCAGGTCTCACCTGTCTGCATATCTAAGACCCCAACTGGGCCTGAGAGATAAAAGTGATGGGGAGCGTGATGTCACCAGGCAGGGTCACTGCACCCCCGTAATGAGCGCCTTCATCGTCTTCATCCAACACCAGTCAGATTCTGGGTTCAGTCCTTCATGTTCATTTTCTAGATTAATAGTCATGTGAATACTACAAGGGAAGTATTCGTGTTCTCAGTAAAATGAGAGGTCAGACAATTGAAGAAAAAGCTTGATATCCGCAGATGGTCACAGAACCAGTAGAAAATAGAACTGTGGTTTCCACCTTGATTTCCCTGACCATGGAGTTCAGATATGGGCCTACTAGGGCTAATATGTCTACTGCGTCGCCTATATCCAGATGGCCTTTCACATGTCTGTGTTCCTTGATTCCACCCCTCAAGTCAGAATCTGTAGGGCTAGGCCCCCGGCATTTGGAAGCTAAGGCATGATTCTAGTTATTCCAATAAAAAGGAGACAGGGAACCACTACCCCAGGTTATTTGGCCTCTTATTATATATACCTTGGAGTTTAGGTTTGATATAAGAGGCAACTGGGGCATAAAAATTAATTAGCTAAAGGATGAAATGGCATTATGTTATAGAGAAGAAAATACCCAAACTAGGAATTTTAAAACTTTTATTTTTATTTGTTTAAAGATTAATTTATTTGTCAGAGAGAGAGAGAGACAGCGAGCACAAGCAGCGGGAGCAGCAGGCAGAGGGAGTGGGAGAAGCAGGCTTCACGCTGAGCATGGAACATGTCGCAGGGCTTGGTCCCAGGACTCTAGGACCATGACCTCAGCCGAAGGCAGATGCTTAACTGACTGAGCCAACCAGGCACCCAAAAGCTTTGTTTTAATACTTTCATGGCACTTCCTGGGGTCATCTTAACCTCTCTAAGCTTAGCTGTATCAGTGTAAAAAAGAAAAATCCTGCTCTAAGTGGAATTGTTATAAAAATATTTAAAAAAATGTAAAAAGTTCTGAAAAGCAAATGTTCTATAGTCACATTGGAGTTATGATGAAAAGAAGGCTTTAAGTGAGCAGTCTTGTAGCTTTGAATTATATAGGTCTGTTAAAGAAGAGGGAAGACAGATTTCTCTCTCCATTATGGAGTCAGCCATGAGTCAGAGACCTTGCAAGTTCTGGGCATGAAGTGGACAAGGGGGAGTATGATTCGAAGACGGGCCAGAGACCCGACAGGCTTAGATGACCTGTGAAATGACGGAGGTGAAGAAATGAGAGATGGACAGGCTTCTTATAGAGGTTCGAGGCTGAGAATGGGGGTGCTCAGATTTAAATAGGAAACTGGCACCAGGTCATGTTTAGAGGAATTACGTATAGAGGACGGATCGTCAAGGTCTTTGGAGCATGAGAGGCAGAGAGAATGGTATTCAGAGTCATTTATTTTTTTCACTCATTTGCCAGACATTATTGGTCATTTTTAGGGGTCTGGAGCTTGATAGTCTAGGGTTCTTGAGATGAATGAGACAGAGTCCCTGCCTTTATGGATACATGGTGTGGGTGGGATGGAGCTCCTGATAATGGTGAGTAACTATGACAGGGGAAAGACGAGCTTTTCCAGAGTCAACCCTGCTGGGAAAAGCAAGAGTTAAAGTCACTTGGAAGGGCTGATGGAGAGCGGGAGGAGAAAAGAGCAGGGCAGAATCAGAGCGCCACCTAGAGGACAGATTTGCTTGGGACGCCCCCCGCCCCCACCTTCAACCTCCTACTCACTCAGTTTCATCCAAATTCCACAGCTGACATGGAGGATTTGCTTTCTTTTCCTCCGTGCATAGATGTCCCCTGAAGGACAGTCAAAACCTCATGTCTGGTATATCTTTTCCTGAAGAGACCATCTATGGTGATATGTCAAGTCTTTAAGATTATATTTATTCTAAATAACTCAGAGTGAATTCTAAGATGTCACTTTCAGTCATTTCCTGTCTGCCCCATGACATGGTCAATGTGAAATGAAAACACAAAGGAATCCAGAGTCAACTTCTCTTCCAGAATAAATGGCAATAAAGTAGCCAAAAGACAGTGATGGTTTTGAAATAAATATTATCACCTTCTCCATTTAACCTTTTTGAGTTAAACTTCCTTTTTTCTCATAAAAAATTTTCTTAAATCACTTTTTTGCTGGAACTGCCTAGGGCAAAAACTTTGTATGTACATATCTTTTTTTTTTTTTTTTAAGATTTATTTATTTATTTGACAGACAGAGATCACAAGTAGGCAGAGAGGCAGGCAGAGACAAGGAAGCAGGCTCCCTGCTGAGCAGAGAGCCCCATGCTGGGCTTGATCCCAGGACCCTGAGATCATGACCTGAGCCAAAGGCAGAGGCTTTAACCCACTGAGCCACCCAGGTGCCACTGTATGTACATATCTTACTGTAACTTGTGTTGTAGTTATTTTAATGGTACTCACACATACACTGAGCAGCCCATAAGCTATTTGAAGGCCTATTTATTTTTGTATTCCCTATCACACTACCTGACAAGTAATGGGACAGTCATTATGTGTAGAAGTCTGTTGGGATTAGGAATAAAATAACAAGAAGTCCTTTGTTTCAGTCTCCTTCCCCAACTAGGATTGTCCCCTTTGGTATTCATTTAAAAAAAAATTTTGGGGGGGGGGGGGCGCCTGGGTGGCTCAGTGGTTTAAGCCTCTGCCTTCGGCTCAGGTCATAATCTCAGGTCGATCTCAGGGTCCTGGGATCGAGCCCCGCATGGGGCTCTCTGCTCAGTGGGGAGCCTGTTTCTCCCTCTCTCTGCCTGCCTCTCTGCCTACTTGTGACCTCTCTCTGTCAAACACATAAATAAAATATTTTTAAAAAATAAATAAATAAATAATTTTTTTTAAGTGTGACACCAAAACTCAACAGAGAATGGAGAGATTTGAGAGTTCTCTCATGAAGACTGGAGTAGAAACCCAAAGAGTCATGATCAATACTGAAGCATTTGGGGAGAGAGGAGGGGCAGGGGGGAGATCTGCATATTTGGAAATGAATGTCCACATGTGGAAGTTGAGGAGAAAAGAAAAAAAAAAAAGAATGCTGAGGAGTGGCCAAGGAAGTTGGAAAAAATTAATACGTCAGGGAGGTTGCAGTAAAAGATAATCAGATAATCATAAGAAAGCAGTGTTGGCAAGCGATGCTGTTGCATGCTAAGGGAAAGGAAGAAATGTAAAAAGGCATTTGTTTGATGAAATGACCTGTGATTTTTAAAGTGCTTTTTCCCAGAGATGGGGGGGGGGCAGGGCTATAGATGGATTTTCATTGTCTGGCATCTCTTTTAAATGTATTTGTATTTCCATATACAAATGGAACTGTGAAACTGTAAGCCTTAGAGAAAAGGAACTTTTCTTTCTTGAGTATATTACATTGTCTAGCTCAGTATTAGGCATCTAGCATACATATAAGAAAAACTGCTTATTATGGTTAAACTGACTCACCATAGGAGCAAGAAATCTTATACTGTGGAGGCGGGATGGGGAGGGCGGAGGTGAGTAATCCCGGCTCCACTCAAGTTGAGAAACTGAGAGGAAAATGAAGTCAACACCGCTCTCAGTGACAGGCGCATAAACTGATCCTGGCCGGGGTCTTAGTCAGAAGGGAAACAATCCAGGGGAGTCCCACAGAAAGCACGTTGGAAAAACAGGTTTGAATGAGCCAGGCCAGAAAAACGTGAAAATCGCAGCTAAAAAGGCCCAGCTTTCCATGCAGCCCAGGATATGGGTGACCCTTCCGGATACACAGGTGCGTGAAGGCGTATTCGCCACCCCAGATCCGGGGAAGGAATTGGGCAAGACATGGTGGGACTTGTTAAATGGGAAATGATGGCCCTGGGTGAATAGGAAGAAGGGAGCAAGGAGAATGAGAGCAGAGGAGGGGGATGGGCAAGTGTTAAAGCTGGAAGAAGTGAAAACAAAAGGTTAGGAATACAGCATGCTATTTGCCTTTTCAGTGACATTTTGGTTGGTCGAACGGTTCTCAGAGTTAAGAGCACAGTGTCAGTATCTGTCAGTTACCATGACTCCCTTCTTTCAAGATTCATCTACTTTTTTCTTTTTTTTCAACTAAGGATGACGTTTAGGAATCTAAGAATTCTGCTTTTAGGAAATACATTATGATGGGTTTTTTCTTTTCTTTTCTTTTTTTTTTTTTTTTGGAAATGTCACTTTACCTAAACCTACTGTGAAGAAATGGCTAACAAAAAAACGCCAGTAGGAGAAATGAAATTTTATTTCTCAAACTGTCTCCAGCACCAACTGTTGACTGTATTCTTTGCCTGAGCTTAAGAAATAGGGATTTGTGGTGAATGTGATCTACAAAATCGAATCCACAATGTTACCATAAACACAATGCCCTCCCATAATGTCATGGTACAGCTACTCTTAGAAACCGCAGACATTTTAACTTCTTTTTTTTTTTTAAACCAAATACTAAAACAGCGCGGAACAAAAGGCTTGTTATATTTGACAACCTAGAAAGATCGTGAGACACGGAGAACTCTGCCACATACAAGACTGGCATGAAGTGTGTGGAAAAATGGCTCGATGGATGGAAACTTGAATTGGTCATAAATATCAGGGATGAAGAACAACTTTCCAAAGTCAGGCTGTGGCCCAAATCCCACTCCGGCCAGTTGGCTCTGGATGGAAAAAAAGTCGGCCCAGCTCATAAAGAGAAGATCCATAGCTGAATATTATTTTACCACAGAGCAAAGACATGGCCTTGTGCCAAGAGGAGACAGAAGTTCTGATTATTCACGAGAACGGCAGCCTTAACTGTTTGAAGAAGCCCCATTCAGCATCCAGGCAATGGAAGGGCACAGTTGGGAAGCCTGGACTCCCCCCAGGGCCCCACAACAAGCCATACCTTAAACTAGACTCAGTGCCCTCCAGTGTAGACCATGCTTGCTCTCTGGTTGCCCTGGGTACTCTCAGTTTAAACATTACCTTCCGTAGGGAAGGCAAGGACCACTCCCCATATCCCAACACCACCATATTAAAAACAGGAGTGGAGAACTTGAATGTATATTCTGAATTCTGACTTCCGGTCTTCGATCTGCCATTAGTTAACCACACACACACACCATTTTGAATAAGCCAACTTAACTCAGTCACCTGGGAAAATTTTGAAAACTAATAATTAAAAAAAAACCTCACTTATGAGAAAGAGAATCAGAATCCACATGAGAGTTCATTTAAATGAGAAAGTGAGAGTATCTTCAAAGGGGAAAACAAAAGCATTTAAACCTAAAATATTTCATTTCTAAGACGGATCTTATTGATAAAAGCAATTAGACTATTTGGGGACCTTATTTCTCTCAGGTTATTTCTAATGATCAAGTTTTGTGAAAATTCAAACAAGGCTACTGGCTTTTTTTTTCCTGGAGTAGAAAAAAAAAAGTGCACTGAAGCTCTCAATAAATTGGCAAATTTCTTACTCCAAATATCTTGGAAAGAGGTCTAGGAAACCACAGAACTATGTATTATTATATATTATACTCTGTATACTGTTAAATTAACCTCATTCTCTATAATACCTCATTTAAACATCAGGTGATTCAAGTTATATATTAACAGGATGTTAATTGGGGATTAACACAACTCGGGCTTCGAAAATACAATGCAAGGGTCGAGGGTCGCAGGCCTGGCTCAGCTGGTTCAAGGACCCCACTTGGTTTCAGCTTGAGTCCTAATATCAGGATCCTGGATATGAGCCCTGCCTGGGACTCTTGGGTCCCTGTGGAGTCTGCTTAAGACTCTCCCTCTGCCCCTTCCGTGCACTTGCTCTCTCTCAAATAAACAAATCTTAAAAAAAGAAGTAAGAGAGAGAAAAAATACAATGCAGTTGCATCCACGCATGACCAGCAGAGAGAGCGCCTACTGTGGTCCTGAATGGCTTCAGGTGGGCACGCCTCACAGATCTCACTTGTGGGAAGAAAACTGTCCCCAGGTGTGTCTGGGAGCAGAAGGGGGTCGGGGGAGATCACCTTCCGAAGAGGTAAAGCACAATTAGAGAACTCCGGCACGAGAGTTTCTTAAAGCACAGGGTAATGCAAGGAGGTGTTTTTTTGTTTGTTTGTTTGTTTTTTGTTTTTAAATAAAATAAGAAAAAAATCTCAGCCTCTAGTTTCAATGAGTGCAAGTCTCACCACTCTGAAGGCACCCACAGCCCCAAAGAGGACGAGAGCTAATACCCGCTCTAATTTCCTTTGAATTTAACTGGACTGTGCGTGTTCTTTAATGATTTGGTCTTTAAAGTGCATAATTTACTTAAAAGGGCACATAATGAAGATGGAAAATGCATGCTTTATTTTGTGCTGGGAGACACGTCTTTTGTTTCGCTATCAATACCTTGAAATATCTCCACGTATCAATCAGTCCCCAGCGGTCGCCGGGCTGAATGGGCTCTACTGTTTGATCAACTTCCCATTTGCCCGGGACCATGAAACTGCTTCCTGACGCTCTTAGCCCCAGAGCCCTGCTTGGTGACTAGCATCTCAGTCCTCTCCCAGGCCCGTGGCTCCCACACAGGAGCACACCACCTTTCTCGAGCTGCTACAGCAACAAGCCCACCAAGAGGAAAGATGCTAAAAGGAAACCTCGAGGTCCCGCGCATTGTTCACTCTCCCTCATTCGCCCCCTCTCCCCTCCCCCCATGCCACTCCTATTTTTTTTTCAATGTATCCCCAAACTTACAAAGCAGCTGTTAACAGAGAGAAAGAGTTAACAGCCAAGTATGTATCGGCGAGAGGTGTGTGTTCCGTGCGTTTGTTAAGGAGAAAGAGGTGTGTCTGTGTGTGTTCAAGAGAGGAAGTTTTAGGTTTTGTCTGGGAAGCAAGGAAGGAGGTGAGTATATTCCTTGCTTTAAAAACGTTCATTTCTTAGAAACATCAACTCGGAAACGACGAATCGGGCAAATTCGTAACGAACATACCCCACCTTTCTGCGCGGGAGCCTCAGAGTTCAAGTGCCCCTGTCCGGGGCGGTGGTTAAAGTCCGCATTCAAACGAGATGGGTTTCAGGTGTGTCTTTTTAAACTTTGGATGTGACCCTTACGGAGCCCCTCCCGGGCTGGCGGGCAGGACAAGGAGTGTCCCCGCTCGGTGAGGGCTTCTCGACGTCCCCCGGCCCTGGGAGGAGCAGCTCCCGCCGCCCCCGGGCACCGCACCCACAAAACCAGCGGACGGGCGGCCGCCCGCAAGCCCAGGTGCAGGCGGAGGCGCGGAGAAAGGACGGGAAGCCGAGCCTCGCTTGCCGCGGCACCTCCCTTCCTCTCACTTCTCCCCAGACAGACACACCTCCTACGGCAGGTCTTCCGGAGCGCGCAGCCCCGGCGTGGACCCCGCGGGCGGCCGGCACGCGGCGCAGAGGCGCGCAAGGCATGGCCCCGGCTGCTCTCCTCGGCTCACCTACCCGCACCCCCCCTCCCAGCTATGCCTCAGTTGGCCCCCGGAGCCAATCCGTTTCGGGGGCAGCCCGCTTCCACTCGCACCGCCATCCTCGGCTGCACCCGGGCGGGTGGGCGAGGGTCAAGGAAAGTGGCCCCGGGCGGCGGCGGAGCAGCGCGCGGCTTCCACTTACTTGGAGTTGCAAACGCCGCACGCGCTCGGGCTGCCTTTGTTGAACGCGGCGAGGCTCTGCGCTCGGTCGGGTGCCGGTGGCCGCTGCCCGCGCGCGCCTGCTGCGCCCTCGGTCCGCGACCGCGCCTCCCCGGGCTCCCGCTCCCCTGTCCCCGCTTCGGCTGGGGCTCCGCGCGGCGGCTCGGTCGGCGGGCTTTGGGACGGGCGGGCGGGGAGCCTGCTCCAGCCTGGGCCTCCGCTGCGCCCTGCCGGGGAGGGAACGGAAGGGAAATGGAGAAGGGGAGGGATGAGCGGAGCGGGCAGGGCGAGGACGCGGGCTGGGCGAGGGAGGGAGCGCGCCTTTCCCTCGCGAGCTGATTGGGAAGCTCATTAAAAGCAGGAGTCTCCAGGGCCGCTCTCCCCGCAGGAGCCAGCACGCGGGTTTGAACCAAGAGGCCAGGAGAGGAGACACTGTGTTTTGTTTGGAGCAGAGACCGGCACAACCTTTCTTTTCCAAACTTGATGCTGACCTGTGCTTTAGGGGGGTGCGCGCCCGGCTTCACAGGGAGGATCGCTTCAGTGGACCCCGGATGGCCTTTTAGGATACAGTGATGGCCTCAGACTTTGTTTTGTTTAAATGATATTAGGGATGAAAGAGCCCAGACTTCAAAAGAAGCTTCTCCTTCCTCCCGCGCGCGAACACCCTCGCCTGCACCCGGCTCCAGCGCCTCCAGCTGTCAGCCCCGTCCCACCTGCGCGTCATAAATGTGCGAAGTCCTTTCTCGCGCTTGTCACCAAGAGTGACAGATATCTGAAGTTCCCAATTAAATGCCACTTTCCTTTAGGGGGCTCTTTCCTTTTTTGGCTTCCTTGGTGCCTTGAGTGACCTATTTAGTGACAGGCCTTTGACACCCAAGGGTTTAGAGGCTTAATGAATGGAGCTCAAACTCTGGTCTCCGTGAAACTCAGGGGCCCGGCTGCATGACTTTCTGGATTTTCATTATGTTGAGTTGAGAAACCAGACTAAGGGAATACGGCGAGGGTTGTTTGGGCAGCATGTAGATGTTTATGATACCGATGAGATAGAAGTATTGCATGTCCTAATCGTGACGTATAAAACAAATGTCCCCAAACGTTTCAAAAAGTAAATTTTTAAGGAGGAGCCTGGGTAGCTCAGTAGGCTAAGCGTCTGCCTTTAGCTCAGGTCCTATCTCAGGGTCCTGCCCCCTGCCCAGTGGGGAGTCTGCTTCTCCCTCTGTTTCTGTTTGTGCGCTATCTCCTCTCTCACTCTCTAGCACTTGCTCTCTCTCTCTCTAGCAAATAAATAAAATATATTTTTTTAAAAGTGAATTTTGAGATTTTCTGCCACTTACCAGTTCTTGCCTGCTGCCGGTCTTCCTCCTTTCAACGTATCATTGGACAGCATCATCCCACAGATGGTTGCAAAGTCAACTTCCATTTTCCAGAGTTCTGAGGTTACATCCCTTCAGTTCCGTTTGGTTAGTATCTACTAAATGCCTTAAGTAACTCTGAAAACTCACATTTGCTGAGCCCCATGCCCAACCCCCCAAACTAGAAGCGTCGTTTTGTGGCGAGTAGTTCCCAGTGCTATGGGGCTCTTATGTTGACTGCTACCTGGACAAATGTCCCAGGAGGGTGCCAGTTAGGGTCAAAGAGGTGTCTCCCCCAGTAGACCTTTTAATCAGTCAACCAATCATTTCTTTTGTCAAAAGGGGCAGAAATTCGCTTACAAACCTCCAGTCTATACCTATACCTAGAGTCTTCATACCATCCTAAAGCAGAAATAAGTGAATAAGGTGCTGTGTCCCCTTGACTCACGGACTGCATGTTTCCTCTTTCCCCTTGTGATTCCATTTTCCCAGTGACGAAGCCATGTTGGTTTCAGTGTGATTTCACCTGGATAAATTGGGGAGGTATGCACTTTGTTCTTTACTATTTTTATTTTGCCAAGGCTCTTTTCTGAAAGACACTTCTCAACATTCACTATCACTCCTGAAGGGTAGAGTTTCTAGGCCTTTAAACAAGGGTTTACTCATTTTCTATTTCTTCCTAAGTTTTATCTTAACATGTACAGATGTAACACGTTGCTCGTCATTATGGGGTTTACACTACAAAGTTGATAACGTGAGCAATGGTATCCCCATGATTTCCACTCCATAACATGTATTATATAAAAAATACAAAAATACAATCCTCTATTCAAATACGAATATATGAAAATTATTGATATCAGGGCTTTTCAACCAGAAGCAAGAATCGTTGCCCTCTAGGTGACATCTAACAATGTCTGGAGACATTTTTGATTGTTACAGTTTGGGGAGGACGATTGCTAGAGGCAAACCTAGTAAGTGGAGACCAGGGATACTGCCAATCATCCTACAATGCCCAGAACAGCTCCCACAACAAAGAATTATTTGTCCCAAAATGTTAATAGTACTGAGATTACGAATCCCTTATTAACTATCGTACTTTTAAAACATAATGGAAGATTAAAGAGTCTTTTTTAAGGAATAGCAATCTCTGAGGTTGAGATTAGTCATAATTTACTTCAACCCAGCATTTACACCAAAGTTCAAATGGAAGATATTTTCACCGGGACTCTGAAGCGTTCACTTTCAAATCCAACCTTCCTCCTGTTGCCTCATCCTGGGTCTGCTGATTCAAGATTTCAACTCATTCTGTTCCTTTAGCCAACGTCCTTTGAAGACTCAAGTTTTTGAGTGAATAGAGCCATGAGCAAAAACAGAAAAAATCCCTCCTGTGCTAGAGTTTAAATTTTTGTTTACAGAAATAAACATGTTTAATTAACAAATTAATTAAATTTTAAAAAGATGCAAGGAGTGCCGGGTGGAAAAAGACAATGAAAGAAGATAAAATTGCCAATTTTGTGGGGTGGAAAGCTCCTGGGGTGAAATTTGAGTGAAAACCTAAAAGAACTGTAAAATGTTGTTCATGTAAATATTTGGGAGGAGACCACCAGGCAAAGGGATCAGTCAGTGCAAAGGCCCTGAGGTCTGACCTTGCCCCCATGTGTTAGAGGACCAGAAAGGAAGCCACTATGGCAGGAACTCAGTGCGTGGAGAGAGGCATCCAGGCCAGGCAAGTAATGAGCCAGATCATGCATGGCCTTTGTCTAATGTAAGTAATTCTCTTTTTGCTCTGAATGAGGTGGGAAGCCATTGAGAGTGACAAAATCTGACTGATTCACTCTGGTCTTTCTGTGTTGAATAGCCCACAGGTGGGCAAGGGCAGAAGCAGAAGTCCCAGATAGAAGGCTACCATAGTAATCCACTGTCCAAAATTCTCCTCCCTGTTTCTCGTGAAAAACAACTAACTGCGAACACCCTTTCACACTTTCCCTGCCCCCAGACATGCCCCAGCAGCGTTTGCTAATGCTCACCCTCCCTGCCAGGGGCCAGCCTCTCCAGGTGTAATTAATGGTCCCCTGCATGAGGGCTACCAGGCTAAAATGTAACCCATGCAATACAATCTGAAGACATAGAAATTAAAACGTGTCCTAGGGGTGCTTTGAAAATGAGGCCACTGATTTTGCAGTGACAAATACAAAGAGAAGTGTGATCAGCATGGAGTGAAAAAATGTGAAGGAACCGGATGAAAAATTTGTCATGTGTCTCACAGATCCCCTACTTGGCAGGATGTATGGACTCTCGATTACCATTCCGAGTGCTGCAGTAGCCCTAGAATGCAAAAGGACAAGCCATCAGGCTCACACAGTTTGATGGAAGTCCCATTAATACACTTCTCCTCATCTCTCTGAAATATTCCAAAGGTTAAAAAAATAAAACTGTATTGTTTTGATCACTGTAACTGGATTACAAAATGTACTTCTGTATTAGATAATTTCATAATGCTTGTGGGGTTTTTTAATTTACTTAAAAAAAAAAAAAAGAAGGGGTGCCTGGGTGGCTCAGTGGATTAAGCCTCTGCCTTCGGCTCAGGTCATGATCTCGGGTCCTGGGATCAAGCCCCGCATCGAGCTCTCTGCTCAGCAGGGAGCCTGCTTCCCCCTCTCTCTCTGCCTACTTGTGATCTCTCTCTGTCAAATAAATAACTAAAATCTTAAAAAAAAAGAGAGAGAAAGAAAGAAAGGAAAGAAAGAAAACAACACAGAAAACTCAACTAAAATGGCTTAAATATTTTGGGATTTTATCTCAACCAGACTTGGTAAAGTCAGTGTTTCAAAGTCGTCCAGGACCCAGGTGTTTCCATCTTTGACTCTGCATCTTCATTTGTGAACTGAAGCTTTTCTGGATGGTTTTGAGGAGCTTCAGGCATATTTGGCTTCAAGTAAATAAGACCCAGGTATTTGGGGTGGGATGGGGTCATTGGGTGATGGGTATTAAGGAGGGCACGGGGGGCACCTGGGTGGCTCAGTGGTTTAAGCCTCTGCCTTGGGCTCGGGTCATGGTCCCAGGGTCCTGGGGTTGAGCGAGTCCCGCATCAGGCTCTCCGCTCAGCGGGGAGCCTGCTTCCTCCTCTCTCTCTCTCTGCCTGCCTCTCTGTCTACTTGTGATCTCTCTCTGTCAAATAAATAAATAAAATCTTCAAAAAATAATTTAGAAAAGATAGGTAAATTAGGTCAAACCCAGTAGAGAAAAATCCAGCCTCCCCAGTCACTGTGACCACAGAGACCACGCCAGCAGAAGGAAGAGGTAGAACAGATTTGGGAAGCAACCAACAATGCCTATAAATTTTATAAACTTACACTTTTATCAGTCAAGCAGCTATGAGTCTCAGTAGCTTGGCTTAAGCCTGTCAGTCTTGTCTCTCTTATCGAGCAGCTAAAATACCAAGGTTCTAAACCAGCAAAGCTGAGAACCAGGCCTTGGGCCTCCTCCACACTCACCCAGCAAATCAGGCCTGAAATACCCAAGAGCTGGAGCACAAGAGTTACACGAAAGCAATCTGCACACCAGTATCCCTCGGGAAAATAAATGCTGAAGCCCTTAACACGTATCATCGAATCACTGCCAGGAATGTGTAAAAATATGACCGGATTCTACCACATTGGGTGATTATCCCTGGAAAGCAAGTTTGGTTTTCCATGTGAAAATCATACAGCATGATTCACTATATTAGCAAAATAATTAGAGGAACAAAAAGAATACATTTACATACAGAGAGGAAAAGACATTTGAAAACATTCAACATCCATTCATTATGAAAATTCTCAGCAGGTTAAGAATATAACTGATTATCCTTGTTCTGCAGAAAGCCCTCAGCTACTGTGACACTTACTAGAGAAAGTGAATACTTTCCATCAAAGATTAGGAATGAGGCGAAAATCTCCATTGTTACAACTTTCAATGGATATTGTACTAGAGATCTCAGCCAGTAAAATAAGGCCAGGAAAAAGAAATAAAAATAATGGGAAGAGAACAATTTTTATTGTCAAGTGACATGAGTATACACTCACAGAAAATTGTCAGTAATTCAGAGAAGCTTCTAGAACCAAGTGCCCTTAGCTACATACAAGTTCAAATTATAAAACTCAATTTCATTTCTATATTCTAGCAATTAATCATTAGAAAAATAAATATTAAAAACTGTATCTCAAAAACATGAACAAGTAGTGAGATAAGTTAAGAAAACATGTCCAAGGCTTAGACATTGAAAAACACCAAAAACATTTCTGATGGGAGTGGTGGAAATAAGTGGGAGAGATTCATTATGTTCATCAATCTGAGATTTTAACACTGCTAAGATATAAATTCGATCCATATTTTTCTACAGATTCAGTGTAATCCAAACCAAATGCCAACGGATTTTCTAATAGAAATTGACAAACTGGAGCCAAAATTTCTAGGACTCTGCAAAGGATCTCAAATAGCCAAAACATTTTTAAAATAAAGAACACATTTGGAGGGCTCATACTGCTTGATATCAAGTCCCAGTATAAAGCAAAAATAATCAAGATTGTTGTGCAATATTGGCATCAAGATAGACTTTCACATCAGTGGAGAACAAAACCATCAATTTATGAATAGACTCAAACATATTTCATGGGGAAAGGATTGTCATTCCAAATGGTCCCCAAAGAACTGAGTCATCATGGGAAAAAATACATTTTCACACTGTAGAGCAAAATAAACTCAAAATGGATTGTGGACCTAAATGTAAAAGCAAATGTTATAAAATCTCTAGGGAAAATAATAGGAGAAAAATCTTTGTTACCCTGGAGTAGGCAAAGGTTTCTTAGATAAAATATGAAAAACACATAAATTGTTATTAAGAATTGATAAATTGAATTTCATAAAAATAAAATTTTGTTCTTTGGAAGCTACCATTAAAATAATGATAAGGCAATCCTGAGAATGCAAGTAAATATTCTCAACTACATGTCTGACAAAGATTGTGATCCAGGGGGCGCCTGGGTGGCTCAGTGGGTTAAGCCGCTGCCTTCGGCTCAGGTCATGATCTCGGGGTCCTGGGATTGAGTCACACATCGGGCTCTCTGCTCAGCAGGGAGCCTGCTTCCCTCTCTCTCTCTCTGCCTGCCTCTCTGTCTACTTGTGATCTCTCTCTGTCAAATAAATAAATAAAATCTTAAAAAAAAAAGATTGTGATCCAGGAAATTAAAGATTTCATGTAACTGAATAATCAGAAGTCTATCAACCTCATTTAAAAAATGGTCTCCACAGACACTTCACAGGAGAATATCTGTAAATCCCAATAAGCATATAAAAAACATGCTTCGCCTCATTTTCCTTGTCAAGGAAATGCAAACTAAAATCCTAAGGAGATACAACCACATGCCTACTGAAAGGGCTACAGTTAAAAAGACCAACAATCCCAAGTGTTGGTGGGAATATAAAATGGTACAACCACTTTGGAAAAAAGTTTGGCAGCTTCTCCTAAGTAGACATACACCTACCATTGGACGGAGACTTTTTGCTGTTGGATATTTACTTCAGTTAAATACATATAGGTGTGTCCCACACAATGGACATAAGTGTCCATTGCATCCTTATTTACAATAGCCCCAAACTGCAAATCCATCAGTTGATGAACGTGGTAATAAAATCTGGTTGATCCATTCAAGGAGATATTATTCAGAAATAAAAGAATAAATGATACACGCAACAACATCAATTAACTTCAAAAACATTGCACTGTGCCAAACAAGCCAGACACTTCTAGGTGCATACTGTATGATTCCATTCTATCAAATTCTAGAAAAAGCCCATCTAATCTACATTGACAAAAAATAGATCAGTGGTTGTACCTGTGACATCAAGTTGAGGTTGATGGAATCATTAGATATTCTATTAAAGTGGTGTTTACACAGAGATATACATTTGTCGGGGTGCCTGGGTGGCTCAGTCAGTTGAGTGTCTGACTCTTGATTTTGGCTCAGGTCATGATCTCAGGGTCATGAGATCAAGCCCCACATTGGGCTCCGCACTCAGCGGGGAGTCTGCCCCTCTCCCTCTGCCTCTGCACCTTCTCTCACTCACTCTCTCTAAAATAAATAAACCTTTAAAAAAAAAAAAAGAAAGAAATACACATTTGCCAAAAATCAGGCTGTATGCTTTACGTGGGTACATTTTATTGTACATAACTAAAATTATTACATGTGCCTCAAGGAAGTTGACTTACAAAGTAAAATAAAGAGATAGTGTTTAACAGCATTGACTATAATCAGATTACCCGGTTTCAAAGCCTGGATCTTTCACTTGCTGGTGGTCTGAACTTTGGTTAGTTAATTTACCCCTCCGTGCCTTGGTTTATACCATTTGTGTAGTGAGGGCAATGACAGCGTCTGCCTTCTAAGTTTGCCGAGAAAATTATACTTTTAACCTGTGTAGAACATTACTTGCTAATTAATAAATACTCTATCACCATTTGTTACATTCACAAAGAAGCTTTAAAATCCCCACCCTAAATTCTGGGCCAGAATAGATCCATGTCAAAACAAACCATATCCTAAGACTTCCAAGAGCCAATTTATTTATTTTAAGAAATCCATTTTTCTTTGCTTATTTCCCAGAGTAGATTGCCAGCTGCTGTTATTAATAGATATTCAGTTGATAGTTAACCCAGAAGGATGTCTGTCGGGTATAGATGCGCGACCAGGCAACCCTCTGAGATTCTGCCCCAGGACCCTCTCATGCGGGGGAAGCAAGGGGACTACAAACACAGTTCCATGTGTAAGGACATGTACCCTGTCCTCAAAGAACATATGAACACAGCATCACTGATAAAAGTATAGGAGTTTATAGTAAAAGGTGGTTTTCTCCATTCAGAGGAAAAAGGATCCACATCAGAAGTTAGGGGGGAGAAACAACTTAATAGAAATGGAAGGATGTATAGTGGGTTTTGAAGAATGGGTTTAGAGAAGTGTGGCGAGTGGAATCAGAGACTGTAATTATTCACCCACGACTTCCAGCAAGAATAATGGTTGTAGACCCCTTTGGCTGAAGCAAGGGACGAGGTCTGGGAGCAAACCTGAGCTAGAGGGAGGTTCTCGTGCAGCAGATCTGGAACTTGACTTTGTGGCGGACAGAACAGAGACGTGGGTTCTTCTAAAACAGACTGACCACGTTCACGTATCATTTAGGAAGACTGATGTGTAAAGCACAGAGGCAGCCTCAATGAAAGAAAGTCTAGTAAGAACTTGTCATCTCATCAATCTCTCATTTGAGAGTCTAAGCTTTGATAGAGCCCAGTAAAATTTATTTGAAGGGCATCATCTAAAATTTGGCCTTTGATAACACTCTTAATTTTTTATCATCTCCAGTGAATGATTTGTACTGCAGCCAGGTAGCTGTCCCCAGTGCCCTCTGGGTACATCGTGCTGCGTGACTCCTCAAGGGCTCTTGCTCTGTTCTGCTAGTAAGTCTTCCCTGCTCGGAATTCGCTAACACCCTACCCTTCCGTCAAGCTCCTCCCGCACCATGAAACTTCCAGAATGACACAGCCACGGAGCTGTCCCATCACCACGGCCACCTCTCTCAGAGTTCATAATCCATTTATCAAACAACAACAACAAAACCCAGGCAGCTGTCCTTAGTAAGGAATGCAGATAAAGAATATGGGGTTAGAAGAGTGAAATTCCCTCCAGCGGCTGCTGGTTCGTTTCCGACTTCAGATAAATCACTGATGCCTCTTGATCTTGATTTTCTTTCTTTCTTTCTTTCTTTTTTTAAGGTTTTTATTTATTTATTTTTTAAAGATTTTATTTATTTACTTGGCAGAGAGAGACAGAGCGAGAGAGGGAACACAAGCAGGGGAAGTGGGAGAGGGAGAAACCAGCTTCCTGCTGAGCAGGGAGCCCAATGTGGGCTCGATTCCAGGACCCTGGGGACCATGACCTGAGCCAAAGGCAGACGCTTAACGACTGAGCCACCCAGGTGCCCCTCGATGTTGATATTCTTATCACTAAAATATAGTGGGATCAGGACTCTTCAAGCTTCCTACCATTCTGGGTGTGGGATTAGATTAGACATTTTATTATAATTTTGGGAGTTTGGAAATCCTAACGTGTATTCACAGGAACAAAATCCATCTTTCTTTGACTTTCCCCTCTTAAGCACTGCCATCCGCAAATGATGCGCAACTCCACCCCCTTAAATGATGTAAGTTTCAGGGAGTCTTTCACATGTACTTTCTCACTGGATGCCCATCAGGAACCCTATAAGGATGGATATCATTATTACTACTTTGTAGCTGGGGAGACACAGTTTAATCGAGTAATGAGGAGAGAGGAAGATGACAGCTTTTCCAAAGGCATTGATAGGTCCTCTCTCCCGGTCCTTCACTGATGCCCTCTGCCACTCAGCTGGTCCCAGAAAATATGCGTATTTCATATGTGAGATTAATTTCTCACTAATGACAGTTCTGTAATAGAATGAAAAGCTTATGCACATGCACTCCATTTAGACCTTCCTTAAGACTTTAATACTTCCTTTCTTGTATCGAAAGGGGTTCTTGAAAAAAATTTTTTAAGGGGAATCAGGCAAAGAGATGTGAGCCTGAGTCATTTTGTTATGATATGTTGGGGCTCTGTGGTTTATTTTAAGATCAGTTGCTATTTAGCAATTCATAGTCCTAGTTTTATTTTGGAAATGACTTTCAGTTTCCATTGCATATGAATATTTAAGACAAGATGATTATTATTTGAGACCAAAGTTTACTCTTTGGAACTCAGCAGAACAGTTTCGGAGATTCAAATAGAATGTGGCTCCAGGACCTATTAGTACAGATGGACTCTGCCAAGCATCCATCACCCACCCTCACACAAACACACAATTACACACACACACACATGCAAAGAAGGGACAGGAGGAAAGCTATACACGCAGGTACCTGCGAACACACATGTCTAGAAATGGAAGGAAATGTGCCCGCAAATTCTGTTTGCCAAAATCGCTACTCCTTGAGATGAAATTTAGAAGTCATTAGTTCATTCGAGAGGGAGAAAGCAAAAGAAGCTTTAAGATACTGAGTTCCTTGTTTGTCCAAGGTTAACCCACAGTATCTTATGTCTATAAAGCAATTTTCCTTTCAAGGACATACCAGACTATCCATTTCCTGCTAACTGTGCATAACGGAATAGATACAGATGTTGGATGGCTGAGTTGGAAATGGAAATTTTCTTCTTACTCCGAAAGGTACCAGAGCTCCAAGTCCATAGTCGTTTCTGCTTTTGCCTTCTCCCCCTGCACCCCCACATGGGCTTGGGTTGTGCATGAAAAGGGAGATTCTGTGACTAATATCAATGAGACAAAGAAATGAAAGCTCTCTAATCCCTGGGCCGGGCGCCAGCCATCCCACTGTACGGGGCCACTGGCCAGAAATCCCACTGTATGCTGGGCCCAAAGCCAAGGGGGATTGGATACAATGAATTTCACTGCCACTTTTCAGAGCTGACAGCAAATGTCGGGGCACCAACAGCCTTTGATAAGAGCTCCAACTTTCTCTCTAACATTTCTACCCAATAATAATAAAGCTTTTTTTATTTATAAAGTGGTACTCTCTTGAAGATTGCTTAGTGCTTTTAGAGACACCAACTCATTCATCTCAATGCTTATAGTGAGAAGGGGTAGGGCTGGTGGCCAAAACTGGGAAATCAATATTCTCTTCCTGTTTTGAGAGAGAGAGAGAGAGAGAGAGAGAGAGATTACTTTATGCAACAGTTGATGCTATTATTGAAGTTTCTAGACAAAGTCTCACATGAATATTCTTCCTTAAATTAAATGTGTTGCTGTGTGATTCTTAATGAGTTGTTTACTTAGAATACCTTCTCTCCTCTTAAGACTTGGGGCTTTTGAAAGGCCAAACACATACACAAACCGGTTAATGCTGGCAAGCTTCATGGAACTTTCTGGCTGTTTCAGATTTAAATATTGATTTCTTTCTCTCACTCTCCCTGTCTCGTCACAATGGCAGCAGCTGTCAGGAAGTTGGGAACTTCGTGCCAAGAAAGCACCCAGGAGAGTATGAACGCCATTAAAATATTTTTTACCTTTTACTGTATTGTTGTTTTCCAAAGCTCTTGAGTAGCTCACTGGATATTGGGTAACCAAGAAGGGCTGTGCTTCCACTGGGGAAGCACTGGGTCTGATTTCCATTAGGGATTCTGAATTATTTAGTGGGACTCAAGTGCCCCAATCAGCTGCTTTCGGAGTAGTTGCCTCATGGCACCCATTCATATCCAGGGTGTTCCGGGGTCGTCTCTTGAAACCAGAGCATTCACAACAGTCACTTCTTCATTTTAATTTTCGATGGTGTAGGAAAAAACCTTACTAAGAATTAGGTTGAATATAATACATATCGTGTTTGCAAAGCGAGGCCTATATTGAAAATTGGAATAATTGCGACTACCTCACTTAATCACCATCTCCTCATTTTCAAATCCTGTCATAATGTATTCTGGCATATAATTTCCAGATTTTGCATTTCCTTTAAACTGTCAATGAATAGTAATTGCTGTAAGAAGTTAAATTCCTAGCCCTTGCGTTACCTTGCTGACTCATCCTGTTGGGTTCAAAAGATCGACATTTTTGATTGACACTAGTAGAAATTCTGGTGGAGATCCAGACAAGAAAATAAAAGGTTGGGTTGAACGGAGAAGCCAATGTATAGATACATAAATAGATAGCTATCCCTTTCTGTTTCTTTCTTGTTAGAGAGAAATAAAAACTGAGCCATGGCCATTGACCACTTATATATAGATTTGTCATTTTTTAAAAAAATTACATAGCGGGCGCCTGGGTGGCTCAGTGGGTTGGGCCTCTGCCTTCGGCTCAGGTCATGATCTCAGGGTCCTGGGATCAAGTCCCGCATCGGGCTCTCTGCTCGGCAGGGAGCCTGCTTCCTCCTCTCTCTCTGCCTGCCTCTCTGTCTACTTGTAATTTCTCTCTGTCAAATAAATAAATAAAATCCTTAAAAAAAATTAAAAAAAAAATTACATAGCAAATTTGTAGCAAACATGCCTGAAGAGATGAGCTTGAGTTAGGTCTATGGATAATCTTGCCAACATTCATATGGAAGTTAGAGTTTATTGTTACAGACATTCCTCGGTATGCTGTAAGCCAAGAAGCACCATATCTGTATTTCCATTTTGAAGGTCTGGCTCTGGCTGCCTGGAGGTGGGGGGAATGAAGATGCAGAGGGGATCTGCCTTGAGATAATGCAACTGGGAAATCATGGTGGTTGAATAAGTAAGCCAGCAGTGATGATGGAGGGACAGCAGATTAGAGAGAAAATAATGGACAAGAAGCAGTAGATGGACATGAAGCAATAGATGATTGGCTATGGATGGCAAAAGGAAAAAAAAAATGATCAGAAAATAAACCCTAGGATTGGAGCTTTGTGGATGTGATGCCATACTTTGAGACAGGGAACAGGACTGGGCAACTAGAAATAAGTCCACTCTCGGAAATGCTGAGTTTGGACATTTATGTGAGGTTCAAGTGGAGAGTGCATTATTTCAGCAAGATTTAAAAGAAATATATACCACGGCACAAATGGACAATTTTAAATTCACTTATTATGTATTTCCAAAGCATGATCTAAGCCTCTGGACCACTCACTTTGATTAGTCCATTTAGAATGCCTCTCTAAATCAGTTCATGAAAGAAGCTTTCAACCCTATAATAAAAATCTTCCCAAACTAGATCTTGCCCTTTAAAAGGGGGTATTTAAAATAAATAAATAAATAAATAAATAAATAAATAAATAAATAAAAAAAATAAAAGGGGGTGTTTAATTTTCGATGTTTCCATTTCTGAAGGGAAAAGGAGAAACTTTGCTAATGACGAATTCTTTCATTTCGCCCCCACTTGGATGTAACCATATTTTGGAGGTTCCTTATGTCAAAGTGATTAGAGAAACAGGAAGTTGTGTCTTTGTTTAAATAAAAACTTGGTTATCTGCTATACAAGGGACAAAGTTGGTAGCTTAACTAAGACTTGTTTTCCACCCCAATCCCCCTTTTTGGGTGCCCTTCTCTTATCCATTTAAACAATCATTCTCAGGAATATTTAGTAAATTTGTAACCAGAGTTTTACTATTACCCAAAGCCTATAGTTTCAATGTCTTAAATCCTACTTGCTTCTTATTTTGTTTTGTGTTGTATGTTTGTGAGTCTTCTTTCTCACTGTATTGTTGTTTTCTTTTGTTCTGGCTTTCTGTGCACACAAGTGAGAGGATCAGAGCAACCCTAACTTCTGCTCCATTCCCCTACCCCAGCTAGTTGACATTTCTTGGGTATGGCTTTTATGCGTATAGGGCTGGGTATTGTCTCCAGTTCCTTTTTCATCGCCATCTTGCACCCTGTTCTCCAAACTCCCTTACAAGACACTAATTTTGGTCCCATCCTACTCAGATGAGTCAGGGAGAGGTTGGTAAGAAGAATGCAGTAGTTGCCTTGTGCATAATATCTAAAGGATCGGAATAACTGACTACCCAGGAGAAACTTGGCACCAACGGGAATTTTGTCAAAAAGGAAGAATGAGTATATTTGAGAAGTAAAGACAGAATAAAGCTTTCCTGAAAACCTGGAAAAGTACAAGTCGATATTAAGGAGGTGACTGACTATAAAGAACATTTATTTTGCAAATTCAGGAGTATGTAATAACAGGCCATAATCATCTTCATCTTCCAGGCACTGGAATAAGCAATTTATAAATATCACACATAATTCTCACAACAAGCCCATGAGGTAAATGACTCATTATCCCTATTTTTCAGATGAAATCATACAGCTTGAGGTGGTCGAGTCAGGGTCTGAGCCGGGTCTGACCTAGAATGTACTTTGACCTTCTTTGGTCATCTCCTTCCCAGACTTTTATCTTTTTTGCCACATTACATAACATTTTGATCAGAGGGAAATGAATCATTAGGATTATTTACCTTCTGAAACTAAACTGTTAGAGAAAAATCACGATGGAATTCAGATGAGAAGATACATTTCTGTCCTAAAGTGTGGCCTCCATTTTTAGGACTAGTTAGGAATGCTTTCCACTTCAAATAACAGAAAACCCGTCTAGCATGTCTCACATAACAAGACTTCTGGACATCTGTGGTCGTTGGCAGTGGTTCAGTGTCTCCAAGATTTCAGAGCCCATTTGGTGTTTCTGCCACGCTCTTGTCCTGCATCTCACGTCTCACAAGATGGCTACCTCACAGGAGTGGTGCTTGGCAGAGGGTCTCTCCTTGAGTATCTCCTGCATGTGGGGAAAAAAAAAATCCTTCTAAGACTCCCAGAAGACCCTTCCTTGCATGCTATTAGCCGTGACAGGTCAGATGTGACTTCTCCTGGAAGTAAGATGGAGTAAGTTGGAGATAGGATTTTTTCAGCCTCCGTAATGGGGGGCAGGCAGCGGAGATAGAGTCTGCAGAAGACAAACATCCGCACCAACTATTCCATGGCACAAGCAGACTTCTCCCCCTCGGTATGATGAGTAAACCATAATCACATGATCTCTTCCCCCCAAGACCAAACACTGTTACCTGCACTTACCTGGGTTTTTGTTGATTTGTGTTGTTTTTCTAATGCTGGATTTCAGCTCCTTTATCTGTACTAAGTTTTAGCAACACTTTAATTTCCTGTTTTAATTACCACAGGCTTAATAAAAAGCTGTTGCGTGGGAAAATGGTTTTGTTTTTTTTGGTTTTTTTTTTTTTTTGGGAAAATGGTTTTCTTCTTCTTCATCTCCACCAGGTTACTTCTGCCTGTGCAAACAGTCTGTAAGCAGTTCTGTTCTTTTCCTGAGACTTTTCATCTTCTTTTTTAGGCTTTTCAGAGTTCCTTGTTGATCTCACCATATAAACTCAGAACTCCTCAGCAGGATCTGCTGATAACTGGTTCACGTTTCAAGCTCTTTTTCTGTCACAATGTTTAGAATAAGAAAACACTTAGAGCCTAAGATAGACTCCCAATAAGTGATACTAATGTCTCATTCAGACAAATATTTTATTTCTAACAGCGGCACAAAAGATGTGTGTGTGGCCAAGTGTTATTAAGGGAGGAATTTATGCTAAAGAAGATTCTTCTTTCTGACCAGCCAATCACATATCTCTTGTTGATGAATTATCTAGACCCCAATTTTTCCAATTCATAGTTCTTTTCCACTTCCAGGGTGGGAAGACTTGAGGAAACAACATGCAAGGCCATCCTGTGGGCTATGTCCTTCTAGAAGCCATAATGGAAGCCCACTAGTCCTTCCATATGAACCATACTTCCAATATCAGATTTATCATTAATAAAAGCAATATTTTGGGCTCCCATTTGCTTTGTCCTGTTTTATTTGTGTTTATTTATTTTTAATGTCTCAATTGGCTTGGAACTTAAACAGTAAGGTGGTATGTTGTTTAGTGACTCCTTGAACCCCATCAATAAACAACTTGTGATCACAATTCCTTTTCTTTTATCAAATGCTTATCTGAATTTATACAAGCTACTTAAATCCTTAACCTTAGTTTTTCTCATTTATAAAATGGGGATTACTGGTAGGTACTACTCCAGAAGGTTGTAACAAGGATTAATAATGAGAAAATGAGTGTAATGTGTACTCAGAGCAGATCACGGAATATAAAAGACATTCACTAAGTGGTCATCTCTTTCTGTCATTTGTACCAGAATTTGGATCATGCATTCAATACAGTTATTAAGTACAAGAGGGCCCTATTATCTGAGCATAACTAGAATGTGGAAAATATCTTTTTAGATAAGTGACCAACATTTCATAGTAAATAGGGATTATTGTATTTAAGAGTAAAATGAAAATATTTATATTATTTAACAAATTAAGCTTATAATAAAAAATATACACTAATTACTAACCCAAAGAATACATCAAATTTTCATTTGTTTTTTACATTTTGTTTCTGTTTTTCCAACAAATTGTATGACAACGTAATATGCCTTATTTCACATTTTAAATCTGAGCATGATTTTATTTACAATAATTTGTAAAGCTTTCATCAATTTTCCAAGATTCCCTTATTCTTTGCAATTCAATTATTCTCATTTCCAGAAACTACACTGCCATTGTTAATAGTTTATGATTTTTTTCTATAATTTATTTTCCTTGTATTATTAAGATATTATGGCATACAAAAAAAATCAGTGAAAAGACTACCCAACAAGATGTTGGCTCAACAGTTGAGGGTAGATGCTAGCTAGCACCAGGAATGAAAGTCTAAGTAGAGACTAATTTTGCTAGTGGTATATTCAAAAACTAATGGTTCTATGCCACCACAGCTTTTGATCTACTATGCTTTTGCAAACACGGGAACCTGAATAGTGAAGTCTTGACTAGCTAGGATATTACTGGTCAACTCACTTAAGTTTATTGAAAACTATATAAAATATGTCATAAACCTTTTTTTTTTAACCTCATGATGTATCTTGAAAACCTACAGTATGGAATAACATTTAGTAGCTTATCTAACCTCACATTTTGTTATTCCTTGACCCCATGGCTAGAGGCTTATCAGACTGGCATACCTGGGGTTTAGAAACTCATGAATGATTGTTGTTTTTGTCCAAGAACTTATGGTAGCTCTTCACTAGGAGCCTAAAACCCATCCATATCATCAAGTGAGTGTTTTTTTATAAAAAAGAAGTAAGAGAAGAAGGTAGGAAGGGAGAGAGAGAGAGGAGTGAGAGGGAAGGAAGCAGGAAAACAAGGAAGGAAGGGAGAAAGAAAGGAAGGAAGGAGGAATGGGATAGAGGGAGGGAGGAAGGAAAAAAGGAGGAAGGGAGGGAAGGAAGGAAGAAAACAAATAAATTCAAGTGACTTGAAAGCATGGGACTGCAGCTCCTTAAATGTCCATCAAGACTTGAAGCAGAGTTCTCAAATCAGAGGTCACTGCAACTGAAATGCTCTACATTATGGAGTGACTACAGACACAGCTGCTTCTTTATGAGGTGAGAAAGTGGCTGGAAGCGATTTTCCTACTTTGATTGTTTCTCAGTCCTTTACCTCACCTTTCCTCTCAAAGACTTGATTATCAGCATAAACAGTCCTCTGATATGGATATAGCCATGGATCTGACAGCTTTAGGTGAACACTAGCAGAAAAAGTACAGTAAAGCAAACAAATTAATTCATTTTAATTTACCATTAACTATGCTCTAGTATTGTTAACAGTGGTCTGTGTCCTTCAAAGTGTTGGAAATCACTGCAGCCAACAAAATACAGATACTGGGAGAATCATGAGGCTTGAATTCTATTCCTAGTTCAACTTTTGTGGACTCCATCTTTGTTTTTGTTTTTTGGTTTTTTTTTTTAAATTTCAAAGTGAAGAGTTTGAAAATACAAATGTGTACCTTGGGAGGACTATCCAACTCCGTAATTCTGATTCTATATTGCAGCACAGGCCACTTCAATGCACAAATTCAATTACTGATGGGCTAAAAAAATCATGTAACTATTCCCTCTTCTATCTTCACTAACATAAGGGAATGGCTCACAAACGGTCAAGCCAATCAGGCCGTGTCATTTCAGATACTGAGACTCTGATTCAGTTATCTACGGTTTTGTTCCAAACCACCAAAAACTTAGTGGCTTTAAAAATCAGCAATCATTTATTTGCTCATGATTCTGCAGTTTGGACTGGACTCATCAGGGTGGCTCTCCTCTGCCACACACTGGGACTAGACCATCTGAGATGGCCTCTTCAATTACACATCAGATGGACGCCTCCACTGGGGTGGCTGAAACAGATCAGGGCTGGCTTAGACATCTTTCTCTTTCTGCATGTCTCTCCATGTGGCTAAGTTGGGATTTGTCATAATGGTGCTGGGTCCCTAGAAAGAGCAGACCAGAGGGACAAGCCCCATTGGGAAAGTGCCTATGAGACCACTACTTGTCTCATACCAGCTAAATGGGACATTAGCAAAAGGGACAAACCCAAAGTTAGTGTGGAAGGGGATTATACAGGACATTAAGATCAGGAGGTGGGGTTCACTGGGGCCATAAAATAGCAGTTGACCAGAGATCTCAGTATGGGAACCTCTGGTTCAATTTACACCAGTGAGGAGACTGGAACAGTTTCTGATCCAGGCTCCCACAGCCTCTGTTTTGTTCCTTGAAAATAAAAATTACAACATAACTAATCAATTTCTGGAAGACTCATTTTTCTTGAGTGGGGATATTACGTCAAGTGACTAGGACATTATTCTAGCACGAACCACATGGGTGATATTTAGTATTTGTGACCCATCCAACCTTTACTCCCTACTTCTTTTTAGACAAGATAAATAGAATGAAAAATATGAGTTGGGTTTAGGTTAGAGCAAGAAAATTCCTTTCCCTTCGGTATCACCCTTCTTGTGACAACCTAAATGGCCATTTTGCATTTGGTAATTAAGTATGTACTTTTTACCAGAGGCTACTGCTAAAGGAGTTGAGAATCTCACTCCCGATTGCCAGACGAATGAGTGTGTTGCTGGCAGACAGGGCAACTGTAATCTCTTCCTGCAAGGAGCCAGCAGCTCACTGAGCTGGCGCAAAGTACTGCTATTGGTTTTTCTGTACAGATAATTAAAAACAGCTTGTATGCCTCCGTTTCATCCCCATCATCAGTGACAATGAAAGGTCTTAATTCATGCAACCATATCATGGTGTTCTTTGCAAACCTTAGGTTTGGGCTGAAGAAGCCTTTCTCCTTTCTGTAGAGTATAAAACCAAACAAGAACAGAAACAAAAATGAAAAACAAAAGACGCAGACACACAAAAACCAACCACAAAACCTCAAAAACCTAAATTCAGAGGAGCCAGATGAAATGTAACTCCAAAGCTGAAAGTAAAAGTTATGAATAGAGGACATTTAAAGAGAGGCTTCAGGCAATGGGGCTAGACGTGGAAACTGGAACTGAACCCTGTGGGTAGTCTGGAGAACATATACAATATCACTACAGCTTATGCATTGGCAGAGGTTTCCATGTTACGAAAGAATCTTCCAAAGCTTGGCTCTATACCATCTGAGTCTGGAAATTTGGTGAGCTCAACATTTTTTTAAAAAAGCAAATTAAAATCAGAAAATGATCCCTGGACCTAACCAAATTGTTAATAGGGTTACATGTGCGTGCGTATTAGAAGAGACAGCCCAGTGGTTTCCTCATAAACCAGAGATGTCCACAGACTGACATCATATTAAACTCAAATTAGGACGAGCCTATGAATGTTCTTTTCCATTCTCAGTTCAAGCTTTTGGGTCTATTTATTCTATATCTTCTGTCAATTTAAGTTTTCAGAATTGTACCTTATTTATCACTGCCAAAGTGTGTATACCTTTTATTTTTAAGGCACCTTTACAAGCCAGAGGGAGTAAAAAGGATTGAGGCCAACTTTAGATAAGGAACGGTCTATGTCAGAGTAAAGACGATTAAGTAAACCAAATCATCTAAGTTCTGTACAGGCCCTCTCCTTTCACCTGTCCCCTGCCCCACAGTGCAGGGGAAGTGTAAGAAACGTGATTTAAAAAAAAAAAAGCATGTCATCATTGTAATTCTCCGCAGCATATTTTCATAGGTACAATTTATTGAGCATTTACTATGTGCTAGGCTTTGTTCTAAGTATTCTTCCAGCCAGTCTCATTTAATGTCCACAAAAATCCATTTAGTTCGTGGTACTGTTTTTCTACAATTCTGATGAGGATTCTGAGACTGAGAAAAAGTGTTACATGACAAAGCTCACTTTGTCTGTAATCAGCAACATAGGTGTCAAACTCAGAGCTGTCCCCAAGGATTCAGACAATGTCAAGCAGGAAAAAAGCCCCATGACCTAACTGGAGTGGTCAGCAAAGGAGAAACCTCCTTGTTATCATTACCATGGCTGCCACGTAGTTATAAAACCTAATAGTTACAAGCATTTGTGCTCCATGTCAGTTCTGGTTCTTTCCATCTGTATGAAACTGAGCTAATTACCTTTACACCTCTGAAGTGATAGACTGTACAGTCGGGGAGCTAGCCACCTGTGACTCACTGTACTGATCCCTGAAAATAAATACACATAAAAATTCTCAAGGGTTGGGGGCGCCTGGGTGGCTCAGTGGGTTAAAGCCTCTGCCTTCGGCTCAGGTCATGATCTCAGGGTCCTGGGATCGAGCCTCGTATTGGGCTCTCCACTCAGTGGGGAGCCTGCTTCCACCTCTCTCTCTGCCTGCCTCTCTGCCTACTTGTGATCTCTGTCAAATAAATAATCTTTAAAAAAAAATTCTCAAGGGTTGGATCCATAGATACATTATTAAAAGGCATTTGTTTTAGACTTTTAAAATGCTGACCAGTAATAAATGCTATGGCAAATAGTGCTCAAACAATATATTTGCGGGATAATTTTAGTAATGTTTTCCAAAGGGAGGACCTTGAATGGAGATCATTTTGAAGGTTTTTTCATCTTTATGATGACCTCCTATTAAAAGATCCCCTTCAGGGACACATGGTGGCTCAGTTGCTTAAGTGCCCAACCTTCAGGTGCCTGGGTGGCTCAGTGGGTTAAGCCTCTGCCTTCAGCTCAGGTCATGGTCTCAGGGTCCTGGGATCGAGCCCTGCATTGGGCTTCCTGCTCAGCAGGGAGCCTGCTTCTCCCTCTCTCTCTGCCTGCCTCTCTGCCTACTTGTGATCTCTCTCTCTCTCTCTTTCAAATAAATAAATAAAATATTTAAAAAAAGAAAGAGCCCAACTTTTGGTTTCAGCTGAGGTCATCGTCTCAGGGGCATGGGATGAAGCTCAGCAACTGGCTCTGTGCTCAGCAGAGTCGGCTTGAGAGTTTCTTCCTCTCCCACCTCCCCCCAACCCCACTCTCTAGCTTTCTCAAGTAAAATAAATAAATAAAATCTTAAAAAAGAAAAAAATCCCCTTCAGAGACTCTTACTACTCAAGAGAAGAAAGGGGTCCTCTAGAGACCATTGGTCATACAAGCTTGTTGTACCAATGAGGAAAGTTGGACCCAAGGACAGCAAGAAACGTAGCTTCTCAGGAGCAGAGCAGAGCTGAAATCCAGCTCCTTCTCACCTGCTACCAACATCTGTTTCAGCCCGGTAGCTCCTTTAGGCGGCATCTGAAGCATTGCAACATGCTATTGCAATACCACTTGCAAATGGGGAGCCCCTGAGTGTTGGGGAATTCCTCTGTCACAGTTAACTATGTGACCTGGAGCAGCATTTTCGGTCTCTTGGAACCTTGGTTTCCTCCTGTGCAAAACGAAGTTATTCAGCAGGCTTTCTAGAGTCATTTTACTCCCATAACATGTGACTCTGAGATTTGAATATATTGGCAAATTAGTTTCTACTTTTCATAAAGCACACACGTCTTCTTTTTCCCAAGATTCTCCAGGTTTCTAATGTAAAGTATCACAATTGGAATCCCAAAGGCAGACAAACTTTAGTAAAAGACAAAACAGCCATTTTTAGACAGGCAAGAACTCAAAGAACTTATTTCCCTAGTGCTTGGTTTTAAGAAATAATTTGTGACTATACTCCAGCAAATCAAGAAACTAAGAAATATGTGAGTCAAAAGTGATAAGACAAATGCAGGGGCACCTGGGTGGCTCAGATGGTTTAGTATCAGCCTTTGGCTCAGGTCATGATCCCAGGGTCCTGGGATCGAGCCCCACATTGGGCTCTCTGCTCTGTGGAAGCCTGCTTCTCCCTCTCCCTCTGCTGCTCCCCCTGCTTGTGCTCTGTCAAACAAATAAAATCTTTTTTAAAAAAGTGATAAGACAAGTGCAGAAGTCCAAAGAAGAAAAGCCTAAGGTGATAATTGTACAGCATGACTATGAAGAAGTTCATCAAAGTTAGAACAGGAAACCAGTGGACTCCGAGATACCCTGAAGGTAGAAGGAAGAATGAAATGGGTTCCAGAATGACAAGGGAGATCGATGATACTAGAGCCGGAATGAAAAAACTCCGTGTGTGCGTGTGTGTGTGTGTGTGTGTGTGTGTGTGTGTGTGTGTGTTGTATCTTTCAACAAAAACAAAGACAACATCAAAAGAAAGAAAAAATAGTATCAAAAGGTCCAAATATGAAGAAGAGAAATCTAAAAATAGTAAGAAAAATGATTTGGTCTGAAGGACAGAAATATAGTCTTTCATTTGGCACTGGGGTCCTGGCCTTGAAAAGTTTCAGAAAAAAATGTAACCATAGCTTAATATTTGCCTCTGAGAAACCCATCAACCTGCCATGCTAATAAACGTCCATGTTCCTAACTTTCAAATCTTAGAATTCAAAAATTTGATAACATATAGAATTTTTAACATTGGTACAAAATAGAATGTAAAATGTGTCTGTAGACTATATCAAAATAAAAAGCTTCTGCACAGAGAAGGAAACAAAAACACTAAAAGACAACCTATGAATGGGGAAGATCTTTGCAAATGACATATCTGATAAAGGGTTAGTACCCAAAATATATAAAGAACTTATACAACTCAATACCCAGAAAACGAGTTATCCAATTAAAAATGGACCAAAACATGAACAGACATTTATCTAAAGAAGACATGCAGATGGCCAACAGACAAATGAAAAGATGCTCAGCATCACTCACAATCAGGGCAATGCAAATAGAAACTACAATGAGATAAAACCTCACACCCATCAGAATGGCTAAAATCAAAACACAGTAAGCAACAAGTGTTGCCGAGAATGTGGAGAAAAAGGAACACTTGTGTACTATGGGTGGGAATGCAAACTGGTGCAGCCACTGTGGAAAACAGTAAGGCATTTCCTCAAAAAATTAAAGATAGAATTACCATGTGATGCAGTAATTGCACTACTGGGTATTTACACAAAGAATACAAGAAAACTAATTTGAAAGGGTATATGCATCCTTACGTTTACTGCAGTATTATTTACAATAGCTAAACTACTGAAGCTGTGCAAATGTCCATCCATAGATGAATGGATAAAGAAGAGGTGGTGTGTGTGTGTGAGAGAGAAATATTATTCAGGCATAAAGAAGAATGAAATCTTGCCATTTGCAATAACATGGATGGAGCTAGAGAGAATAATGCTAAGCAAAATAAGCCAGTCAAAGAAAGACAAATACCATATGATCTCACACGTATGTGGAACATAAGAAACAAAACAAAGGAAAACAAAGAGAGAAACAAACCAAGAAACAGACTCTTAACTATAGAGAACAAATTAGTGGTTACCAGAGGGGAGGTGGTGAGGGGATGGGGGAAAGAGGTGAGGGGCTTAGGAGCACACTTACCATGATGAGCACTGAGTGATATCTAGAATTGTTGAATCACTATTACTACACACATTGTACACATTATATTAGAAACTAATATACTACTGTATGTTAACTATACTGGACTTAAAATAAAAAAGTGTAAAGACATAAAATAAAATGCACATCTGTGACAGGGAATATAGTTAACAGAAGTTGAGAAGTGGAAGAAGGAAGAAGAAATGGAGATGTGTTAAGATTCACACGAAACCACCATGGTGATCACCACTGTGGCCTGAGTGGGGAGGAAAAGGGACCAGAGTGGGAAAGCAGGGGATTTGTAATGTTTTGTTAAGAAATAAAAAAGCTGTGGCAGAGTAGATGGGCGGGGTATGGCATGGCTGGTGGCAAAGGACATTATTCCCAGCCATGTGCGAGCACTGGTCACTGTGCCTTCTAAGCATTTGACATGGTTCTCCAAAATTTGGGTGGGTTTCTCTCTCTCCCTCTCTCTCTCTCTCTCTCTCACACACACACACACACAAAGGCAAGTGTTTTACTGCATACCAAAGTGGGGGGGTCTCTGCAGATTTGTGGGGTTCTCTGTGCAGTTTCCTGATATTCTGCTCTGTAAGCTCAATTGCCTCGATCTCCCCAACTCAAGAACCCTGCCAGGCTCTGTGGGAATGACCCTTCCCCGAGCCCCTGTCTGGAAACTCTGAAGTCTGTAAAATGGCGTAATCATGCAGCTGACTACCATCTTTTAAGAATCAGTGGGGTTTTTTTGTTTTATTTTGTTTTGTTTTGCCAAATGCCCAGTGTCGTAACAACCACTATTTCATATATAGATGTTCTTTATTCAGGTCCCTGGGAGGATAAATCTGGCCTCTATTAGTCCATCTTAAAAGAAGAAAAATTTTTTTAAATGTCTGTCTTTTCAGGGATCCCTTTGAGTTTCTGCCTTGTCTAACAGCCAATGTTTGCTTAGTTCCTGATATTGAAAATCTAACTTAACCACCATTAAGGACAGCACTCACACTCACTACATCTAGCAGCCAGTAAGAGAAGAAAAGAAACTGGTTATGTTTCTTAATTTTTATTCTGTACATTTCCACACAATTCACAATACAGAAAAAGTGTCCAAAAAGTAACTGTAACTAGTCAATTTCGTTTTCAGAGATTAGTTCAGTCTCCCAAATTAATTCCATTGAAAATCTCTGTAGAGCAACACAGTGATCAAGATACTTTATATAAATAGGAAATGCAAGAAAATTAGGGAAAAATACTTTATGACTTTGTTACAAAAAACTCCATTCTTCCCTTCCCTTCCCACCCCTCCCCTTCCCACCCCCCTCCCTCCATTTCATATTCTCTGGATCCCAGTTCACCTGGAAATAAAACTCCATCAACTTACTGCCACAGCTGCTATTTTTTTTTGGATTCCACCTGCCAGTTGGCAGCTCTGCAAAAGCATGGCTCTGGGATGAGATAGGGCAGAGTCAGAAATCATGAAAGAGCCCTTTATAATGTGACTGCAACTCTTCACACAGATGTAGCCTCTGAGAGTGAATTACCCACAGCCAAGTGTCCTCTGGGTGTGCAAGAATCTTTTCCCACTCAGACACCAAATTAAACGGAATATATTCATTCATATGGAACTGAGATTGTCCTCTGTTCCTTAACTCTTTACAGGAATGGTTTGGCCCATTTTTGATCAGCTGTGATCCATATTATATTCAGATTCACGGTTGTCACTTAACCGTTGGTAATAAATAAAGAGTAATTAGAAAAAAAAACTAGCTAATCTTTACTGAGACTAAGTCAGACTCTACCTTCTCAAAGACGTGTGTTGCAAAATATTCTACTGTGCTAGAATATTTTGTCTATGAAAGTTCTGAATCTCTTTTTCCAGGATAGCAAGAAACCCATACTTCCCAACCTACAATCAGGATATTAGCAAGCATCAATCTGAGTTCTAATTGCATTGGAAATTAGGCATATGGTCAGAGCCTCAGTCCAACCAACAAGGAACAGAGGGCAGGAAAAACTGTAGTGTTAATAAACCCAAAAGGTCAGGAACTATTTGGATTCAATATACAAGGTGCAGTAAATATCAAAGCTGGATAGTATCTTAAAAGTGATAAATCTCACCCACATATCTCACAGAGTTACCCATAAATTTAAAACAAAATATAGGGTAAACCAATTTAGAGCTGTCATTGGTTTATTTTTACAAGACAATTTGTAAACATCTCCTATTCTATAATTTTAAGAAGAAATGATATATATAACCCCCAAAGTTAAAAAAAAAGTTAGTCTTTGAATTTTTAAAGATTGAATATACTTAGACTTATGAAAAAAAAAAAAAAACAAACCCTAAGTTGTCCTTATTTTTCTCAAATTTTACCATAGACCATCACGAATCTGTGGATAGGTCCAACATCCTATGAGCACATAGAGAAACTCCTTCAACAAACAACCCAGTCCCAAGGAAAGCTCTATTAGAAAGTTCTATCATAGGAATCCTCTCCTCCCCTAAATTCCACACATAATTCTTCTAAGCTGCATAGATTGAAAATTTCATGATATTCCTTGAAACCACTTTGAATCAGTTCAATCTTTTTCTACGTCTTCTGAGTTTGCTTTTTATGAGGATCAAAGTTGGCTGAGAGTATATATTATTTGTGTGTGGGTTGCCATGGCGATTTGTGTGAAGACTGGAGCCTTATTATTGTCCTACTCTTGAGAATCTTTTTTTCTCATACCTCTGCTCTTCTTTCACCTTCGGGGCAAGGGTGAGGTGGGGGAGAAGGTGGACTGGGAGCATTTTCTGAGAAAGATTTCAGCTAGGAGTCCATTTTTGAAGACTATCTCAATAGTGCCTTCCATTGAGCCAACCTGAAATCTAAGAACTCAAGTCTTATTATTATGGAAGAAAGGGAGGATGGGCAATTAAAAGTATAGTCCATAGAGCTCAGGGTGGCTCAGTCAGTTAAGCGTGGGACTCTTGGTTTCAAGGGGGGTCATGATCTCATGGGTTGTGAGACTGAGCCCCACATCAGGCTCCTCACTCAGCGGTGAGTCTGCATGAAAGATTCTCTCCCTCCGCCCCTTCCCCAATTCACACACACATGCTCTCTCTAAAAATAAATCTTTAAAAAATATTTTAAAAATGGACTTAAAAAAAAAAAAAACAATAGTCCACAAACATAGCAACACCAGTCTAGTGATATAAGACTAAGTCCTACTTAATGGCAATAAGTTATAAAAACTGCCTCTATGTCTCTTTACCAGAAAATAGAGACCCTCTGCCTCCTCTAAGCCCCAGCCACAACCACATACCCTAAACAGCAAATGGGTAGAAAGTAGGAAAATGAACAGTAGATCTTTTTCTTCTCTTTAATTATTGAACCTTTGACTGTTTTGTGTGTGTGTGTGTGTTTGTGTGTGTGTGTGTGTGTACGCATGCGCATGCACACATGCGGGTGTATGTATAAGCAAAACAAATTGTTTCAGGGTCATGAAAAACCTGCTTCTCAATGACCTGGGCTATATTTGCAATTGCTGGTGTTTTTACAAAAAAGCTTTAATTGCCATTGACATGGCAGGAACCTAAAAAAGCTGAGGGCTCTAAATGAGTTCTGCTTGGGTCCAAAGTCACAGAAATCTAAAACGAGAAAATAAAGGAGTCTTTTAGTCTGAGCTCCCTCACAATTATGGAAGTGCTTTTTCCTGTTCCCTCATTTGGTTGTTAATTTTCGCTGAAATACTAGAAAAAACCCTAGCTGCAGTAAGTCACTTTGTTTCCCAGAAAGCCCCATCCATTTTTCTGGATGTAATGTTTAAGAAAAAAGGAAATCCTTCTAGAAGTAATAAAGTCACCTCCTTTTCATGTCTGAACTCTTCTGTCCTTGCTTTCTTCTGCATATTGTCTGTCCTAGAGAATTGGAATCTCACCATTCTTCACCTGTCTCCTCCAAACATTCCTGTTCCTGATCTAGCTTTGTCCTCTTTCCAAATCAAGCATCCTTCTTCTACATGGTCACTGCTCTGCCCGTCGAGGTGCCTTGTAAAAGATGAGAGCAGGAATTGAAGAATCTCTCCAGTCTGTTTATTCCTCCCATTTCAAAGTCAACAGAACTTCCCACAGGTGTATCAGACCTCTGTGTATGTGATGGTAGGACAGACGTAGCTTTGCATGGCCACCTGCTTACAGCAAAGGAGTCTTGAATGGCAAGCCCATTTTCAATACTTTTGGGTACAGAATTCTAAAACATGGTTTCAAACATGACTTCCAAGGAGAGAAGACAATATTAACACTTCTAAATGTTGAGAATCAGAGAGAAACCTGGAAGTCATCCTCAGTGTTATCTTCTTGTGAAATCTACCCAGGCACCAAAACATCTGACCTTTTCTTCCCCCTTGAACTTCGCCCAACCTGACAGGCCACTGATGGCAAAAACTCTTGACTTCAACTTCACAGTTTCCCTCAGTTCTACCCAACTCTTGCTGTGGGATGTTAAGTCGTTATCTTTTCAAGGAGGCACCTTCTAAATTATGGAAATCTGCATGATGTAAAACAGCAGTGAACGTGGGGTGGGGGAGCTGTTTACTCAGCAAACATCTACTGTGGACATGTTAGTCTGTAACATCCAGATATGTTCATTCTGGTTGCAGTTCTAGCATTTACTATAGGAATCTGCGCAAGTTGTATTCACTGTGTTGAGATTTGTTTTTTTCACCTAAAATGATCTGCATGACCCATCTCATGGGTTTGTACCGAAGCTCAAAGGTGTCACAAGGGCATCGAAATGCTAAAACCCTAAAAATTTGAAAAATTACTGAAGCTGTAATAAACAGTATAATAACAGTAAGCAGTATACATTTGACTTATTTCAACTATTTTCTTTTGAAAGATTGAGAAACAAGATTGTTTCGGTTGTTCCCACCACGAAGGGATCCCTTTCAGATGTCATTTGGCTCAAAATTGGAAAACATTCAGAATCATCACTCATCTGCATGGGTGGGTGCTCTCTAGCAGTTATCATGCCTGCAGCAGAAGCAAAGGCATTTTCCATGATTGTCTTTTGTGTCCGTTCACTTGGATCCCAAATATCTTTTAGGAAAATTTTATTCTGTGGCTGTAGATTACATTTAATTGTGAGAATATCAAATCACAGCACTTTTTTTTTCCCTTGGACAGACAGTAAAACCAATTTCTAATATGACTTAAGAATGCCTAAGAACATTCATTGAAATCCATGATGCTTCCAGAAGCATTTTGGAGTAAGTTAGACCACTGAGTATGTTTGCTTTGCACTAGCTCTTAAATTCAGGCTTAGTTGGTTTAAAATTTTTTAAATGAGAACCAAAAGTCATTCTCTCTTAGATTTTTCCTCTCAATGTGGTGTTCTAAACATTAAAAAATCAAAGATTTTCATAAATTTTGAAAATGAAGTTCGGCCATTCATCATTTTTAAAAAAACCCAAAATTTCAAAAACTCACAGCATCTGATTTCAGCTGCTTAGATGAAGGTTCCTAATCACAGCATCCCTCCAGATGGTCAGGGAGCCTCCGTTCATAATCCCAGGGGCTGAACACATGTAATTCTGTAAGGGTGCCCACTCCACTCTAGGACAATAGTTATACTTCATTGTTGTATTCAGTCAAAACCCACTGCAAATTTTGCCTATTGCTTCTAGTTCCATCCTTGAGAAATAGCACGAGTTTTAGCTCCCACTGGCGTCGTATTTCTGTCTCATCTTAAAGTCTTGGTCACGAATACATTTTTAAGAACAAGACCAAGACTCTTGGGAAAAAGAAATGCAAAATATCTTTTCTTTAATATTTATATTCTCATTTCGTATTTCATAGAACTCAGACATCACTGGCTGAAGATTGACTGGCATGTAAAAGCCCGATGGGTTCCCCAGGGCATGCTTCCCTGGTACCATGAGCTATTGGAATCTGTCTTTTCTCCTAGGCTGCCAGCTCTAAGAACTCAAGAGTTTTGGCTCTTGCTTTCATTCTTAGATCCTTAGCATGTTGCCTGCAGCAGAGTAAGGGATAAATTATTTTTCATATAAATGATTATACAAATGTATGCTTGATTCACGAACATATGATTGCATGCAGAATGCCTGAATACATATATAGACTCTAGAATCTGTCTACCATGAGGATACCATTCAATTTCAAATCTCTAAACGACAATGCTTCAACAGCCTAAGAATTATTTTTTTCTGCTTTCTTTCTGGGATCGGGTCAGTGCTATGTGTTCTGGGAGAGCAGGTTTTCTGAGGGCACTCCTTCTTGCTTGGTTCCTATTTTTAGGGTTCTCAGTAAACTCTGGGGAGATAACCTAAAATCCATGGATGGCCGCTAGGGGTATAACATGTATCTAATCCAGTCATCTAGGTGATTTAGGGGAACACATGGTTTATGTCACTGGATGTGGAAGAAGCCACCATGATCGTGGACAACCACGGAAGGACTAAGACATATGTGTGCTCAACTTCTATGGCAGATGGCTTCTCAGAATAAGGCATGTTGTAACTCTATAGGGTGATCAAAGTCAGTGGACATATATTTGTCCTTCAGACAAAATGGATACTTGTCCCAGAGGGTAATTTCATTCTGATCCAACTTGAGCAGAATACCTGGGGAAGATTTGGGTGTCTGTACGACAAAATGACTGAAGGTGGTGGCCAGAAGTCCAGAAGGACTCTTGACAAGGTCAGAAACTAAGAGGGACTAGAGATCAGTGAAGACCAGGACACAAAAAGGGATGGGGCCAAAGTCTCTGAGAGACCAGACAGAGGAAAAACTACAGCAAGCAGCTGAATATGGAATTCAGAGAATGAGAAAGTAGAGAGATTCAGAGAAGGTTCTAGTGAGACGATTTTATACAAGTGTTTAAAATCAGTTAGAAAAGTCTCTCATGTTCTACATTTTTCTTACCCAAACTGAAAATAACCCATTTAAATAGAGCAATTGGTTTTATTTGATTGCTATGGTGCATTATTTCAACAATGATCTATCTCATTTTTAAATAGCATAACTGAATTAAAGATGGCACTGTTTTCAGCGATTTTCGTGAACTACTCCCACGGGAAGGAAGCCAGGCTCCTCAGACTCCAGTCCGTACCCAAGTTCCTACACCTTCCTGGCAGAAGCATGCCTGCATTCAATATCATTAGACAATGTAGGGAGTGTTAGCCCTGCAAAATCAGCCTTGTAAAGTGGAACGAGCATGACAGAGAAATAAACTCTCCATTTGTGATCCAAAAATAGCACAGACCAGACTCTGGGCTCAGGTAGGTCTCATGCTTCATGGAAGGTAACCTAAACAATCGTGGATTTTATGACACAGGCAGGCAACAGTAAACGCCATGTGTAATTGGAGTGGCTGCAATAAGAGAACTCAGCTTAGCAGCTGTAAAAACAACAAAAAATAAAGGAAAATTTCCTGTTAGCTTGTCTTTGCTTGCTTTACTATACATAGAGATGATTAGCATGCTTCTAAAATGTTTCGTCTACTGGAAACCTATGAAATAAAGTGTGTATAGCATATGTATAAATATATACTATACATACGTATGTATACAAATACATACATTTCTGTATGTGTGTGGGGGGCTGTATGTACAGTCTTTCTGACATAACTTGCAAGCAACAATGTTGATCAGCGTTAACACTGTTTATCTCTGGGGAGTGGGACTCAGGCCACTACAGGAACACAGAGGAAACCTTGACCTTGCCCGTGATTCTCATCTGTGCTATTAGAACTTTTTTTTCCCTATAAAAAGCATGTTCTACCTTTATGATTAAAAATTCCATATATTTGAAATAAAATTGACATGTAAAAAAAATAAAACTGCTGCTCCACATTATTATAAAACCTGAATATTATGAGAAGTCTAGGAAATGAATGTCAGAAGTCCTTTAGGCAAAGAAATGGTTACAAGGTCCAAATGCAAACTGCTTGTATCTCCCAATGCCAACACATCCGCTTACGTGCTAAGGCCAGCCACCATGATGGGCTAGGGAGCCAGGGGTTGTGTGGGGGCTTTCCATCAGCAGTCACTAACGTCATGGCCATGCAGTTGCCAGCTAATTTCTCTTCTTCAGAAGTTGCATGGGTTTTAGGTTATAGCCTCCATAAAGGTAACCAGAACTCTCAAAGTGAAATTTGTGGCCATGGTGTTTCTTTTCTTCTTGGCTTCTTTTGTTGTTGCTGTTGCTGTTTGTTTTGTTTTGTTTTGTTTTCTATCAGTCCTTGAATGTGATAAAGCACAGCTTCACAGGGGGAAGCTGGGTTCCAAACCAGGTTCTAGTTCATTAAACGTGTACTTCTGGAATACGTGGCTCTGAAAATGGCGACCTGAAGAGAAGTTCTCTCCTGTTGTCTTGAAGTAACTCTCCATTCCTCATACTCCTCCCTATCAATCGAAACCCACAAATGGAAGCCCAGAGCAGACAGTATCAGCCCACCAAGGGCTCTTCAGAGCCAAGCCCAGAGGATGGACAGATAAGCCAGCCATGCTCCAGCACTGTCCTGAGAGGGTTTGTGGAAAATGATATTCCTATAAGTATACAGTTTGATGTCCTGTAAATTAAATGTTTGTGGGTTTACAGATACAGACCAGGGCCAGACCACTGGTTTCTGCCCTTTCTGATGACCCACTAAAGGAGATACTATATGCTTGAGCTGAGCTGGAAACTCCTGGAGCATATGGCCCCAGCTCCTTCCGAAGGCCAGGACTTTAAAAAAATGCTACAGGAGGTAGGTTTAATATTGAATCCATTAACTATGTAACCGTTCTGTTCATTTTTGATGTTATTTTGTTGGAAAACCCAAGTCCCGAGGGTCTTTGCTTTTTCAAAAAGATATTTGCCTTGGATGTACATAGTTTCCCATCCATAATGCAGAACTTTTTTTGGTGGGGGGGCTTGGAATGATTTCCAAATGTATAAGAACCCCTACAGTAGTCATTACTTTATCTATTTTCATACCAGGGATTTACTGTGACTTCAGTTGGACCTATTCAAACTGGCCTGTAGCCATCTATACCCTAAATTCTCTCTGGACTGCTTTGAAACATCACAAAGAAATAGGAGATGGCAGTTGGTGAAAACAGCCCTTCAGCCCAGAGATGGCATCTGGGTAACCAACTGTGTGGCCAACTATTTGGCTCAATCTAGGGAATGGAAGGCACCATTCAAAGCCAGATTCCAGTCTGTTTCAAGGACTATTTTTCTATCATCACCACATCTCTTTGACAGTCCCACCAACTGAAAAATTTCCAGATGAAGCCCAGGGATTAAATTCTCCTGGAGCCCATTTTTTTTTCTAGTTTCTGGAAACAATCTACTGCCATCCTCCTTCCTCACCATAAAACCCAACAGATAATTCCATCTCAAAGACTGATAGATGGAAATAGATTACTCATGCTTCCACAACCTATGCTTCCACAGCTAGAAAGAACACCAATAATTTGATTTTGAAACAGCTAAAGAGATCCTTTATCCCCATCCCTGGAGAAGCTATTCCTTCTTAATACAGTTTTCCTATCTGTCCTCTCAAAGTGATATGTGACCAAAATGCGGTTCAGGTAAGCAATGCGTCACCACTGGACCTTTAAAGTGAATGTGGAAATACAATCATTTATATGTTCACATGCAGAGACACTAGGAAAGCACTTTGCTTGGGTCTAAGAACAAAATGGAAGAAAGCTCAGAAGACATCAGCTTTAGTCTGAAACAACCCTGGATCACCCACTTTCATTTCTGACTTCTGCCCAAGTCAAGTAGACATCTTCACTGAAAGTTAGGAGCCCTTTCCTCCTGTACAGAGTCTCTACTAGAGGGACCTGAAAGTACCAAGTGATCTGTGGTGGGATTCGGAGTTGTAATTCCAATGCCAGAAGACACATTTCTGGCTAGGGCTCCCACAGTGGGTTTCTACTAAGAATTTCCTGGCAGGGGGAAACAGAGAAAAGAATAAATTAGACTACCCCGTATGTAAGAAATGGGGTCGCAGTGCTATCAGGCATGACCTTGGGACCTGACAAGTAAAAGGTGAAGCATCCATCGGGAAGATCCAGCCATCCTGGAAATCTGGCAGTGGAACTCATAAAACAAGGCTTTGTCCTTGGGATAAGGCTTACTCGGGGTAATGAAAACCAAACACTTAGAAGGAAAACCTAAAGTGGGATCCCTCTCACCACCACACCCAAGAGTCTCTACTTATTAGCCTCCGTGCAACATGCCAGTGACTGTGTTCTCGCTTAAGTGAGTTATTTTGACATATGTTGCTACTTTTGCATTGGCTGTTTTATTTCAAGTCAATTAGCCTGCTTTCTATTATCACTTGAGAAAGTCTAGAAGCAAATGCTGTCACAGTGCTCCATTTCCTGTAACCACGGTCCCCACACATGGTTTTCTGCTCAGCAACTTCAACAGCACTTAAAATCCAGTGATTCTGCCAAACCAGCCGTGGGCCTTCATTTAATCCTTTGCTCGTCTCTATCACAGCAAAAGGCAAAGATGGCTACACGTAGGCAGTATGGGGTTGTGCAAACAGCCCAAGCTGAACCAGTCCTTCGTGGCTGTCAGCAACAGCCCCGCAGCCAGGGCCGGCCCCCGGGTTCCCTCCCATGCCACCTCACCATACCTCAGAGATACAGCACACACGTTGACATTATCCATGTGGCACGTCCCAGCTCCTACAGAATGACTGGGGGATGAGGGAGGGAGGGGAGACATGCAAAGAGTCACTAATAGTCTCGGTATATTTTGTCCTGGAAACGGGAGCAGTGTTACAGTTGCGTTTTTGCAGGACCTCCAGAGGGCTTTCAGAGACCTCCAGAATGTCTTGTGGTCTTCAGAGACTGAGTGTAAAGACAGCAGATCGTATATTTTTTTCTTTTTTGAATGGTGGTTGTTGCAGTAGAATTGTGTGGTACAGAGGAATCGTGAATGCATGGGGGAGGAGGGAGCGGTGCCATTTGTACGAACATCCTGTGAATCTCGAAAATAAATTATACAGGTGAACACAGAAGTTCATGCTACTTGCTGGAAGCAGTAAGGATCAAATTTTGTGGAATGTGTATTCCACAAATCTCCATGTATCCTGCCTCTTCCTCAGCGGGCTATCGTGTTCTGTTGTATGTCTGGTAGCCCTTAACAACTGGTGGCATGGTCTCAGATAGATTCTTGCAGAGAAAGACATATTTGTGGATTCCAACAGCTTCTTCCAGGGGAGCGGCCCAATTGCCGGGAGGGCACAGGTGATACACTTGCTCAGGTTCTCTTTGCGATCTACCAGGGTCAAACAGCAGTTTCCAGGTCCTCATGGCCAAGGATCTTATAGTTCTGGCGGCTTTCTAGGTAAGCAGCCAAATCTGGGTCTCCAGCCTGCTGGGCTCTGTCTTGAGGTGTCTTACCCTAAAGGTGACAATGGGAAGGAAAGAGATATAAATACTTGGAATGAGATTTTTTTTTTTTTTTAAATCAAAGAGGTGTTCAAAGTTTACTCACTAAAGGTTTTTTCCATGCTTATGGTTTTAGAGTTGATAAGACAATTTCAAATCTATTGCCACATTAAACACATGAGGTAGGTAAGTTCGAGAGAAAGACAAGATCACTTGACAGGTGGGACTTACATCTGAGGAAAGTGGGGTTCAGAGACACTGAGTCCACAGCAGGAAACGGTGTGGCACCCTGAGTTTGGGAACCCCAATTCTTTCTGGGAGAAGGGCAAGAGAAATCACTGAAATCACAGAAAAGTAGGAAGTAGGCATTTGGACTTCCGATGCCAGACACTTCCATTATGCTAAACCCTGGGAAGCAGCAAGCAGACAATGAGAAGCCCGGATCCTCGTAAATGATCTTAAAATGTTTCTTTGCTGGTTTCAAAGTCTTCAGTTAAGTTTTCCCAATTCAGAATATCTCATCTCTCCAAAAAGAGAGTCAATTTTGGACCATAAAAGTGATAGGTGTTGATTAAATAAACTTGGAAAAGCACAAAATCGTGAGGACGAAAATAAAAATCACCAATAATTCCCATACTACACTAAGATAACTAACTTCTGTTAACTTTCCACAGAGTAGCCAATTTGTCTTTTTCTATGGCTCTACACATAAAGTTTTTGTAAACAGAAAACCATACTATGGGATACCTGGGTGCCTCAATCAGTTAAACATCTGTCTCTTGATTTCAGCTCAGGTCACGATCTCAGAGCCCTGAGATCAAGCCCGTGTTGGGCTTCATGCTGAGTGCAGAGTCTGCTTAAGATTCTCTCTTTCCTTCTCCCTCTGCCCCTCCCCCCTTGCACTTTTTCTCTCAAAAAAAAAAAAAGTTAATAAAAAAACCCATACTCTGTTTACATCCTATTGTATATCACACTTTTCCACTTTACTAAGTGGATTTTTTTTAAGATTTTATTTTATTTATTTGACAGAGAGAGAGAGATCACAAGTAGGCAGAGAGGCAGGCAGAGAGAGAGGAGGAAGCAGGCTCCCTGCGGAGCAGAGAGCCCGACGCGGGGCTCGATCCCAGGACCCTGAGATCATGACCTGAGCCGAAGGCAGCGGCTTAATCCACTGAGCCACCCAGGTACCCCTATTAAGTGGATTTGATATATTTATCAAAAATTTATGTCATGCAGTGTTCTTCTACATCATCTTAAAGGACTGTATCATTTCTTGAAGCCTACTCTAATGCCGTATGTGTATTTATACACACACACACACGATATTTTTGGAAGGAGGTCAACAGATAGAATTCAGTAGTAGAAGGAAGGAAGGTCTCCATTCTTTTGTATGCATATAGATCTTACCGAACACTCCCTGAATCTTCTAATTTTTGTTCAGCGATATGGCTTTATCTATTTAAAAAGTGATGTTAAATTCGAAAAGATGGAGGCATGGTCATTGTACCAAAGAAACAGCTCCATGTATAAGTGCACACGAGTATGACAAAAATGACTGCAGGCTTCTCAGCCTCCATCTGAGTCACTACAGCGGTGAGTGTCAAGCTCAACTGAGCCTGTTCCCTGTAGCTTACAAGGGTAAGTGAGTAGAGGATAAAAGGAAAGCAACAGTGGCTCTGGATTCTTTCTAAAATTTTACTTATTTATCTGGGATCTAATATTGAACTACTAGCTCACAGTTCCTACAGTAAGTTTTTCCATCTTGCTTACAGTATTAATAGACTATCTGGTCTTCAATATTAATGAGATTGGAATTACTAGCTTCCAAGTATTCAGAGAGGTGAACCGAGGTGGCCCTTGAGTTGGTTTTTAAAGGAACTGTTCCGCATCAAGGGAAATTCTTAAGACATCGCTTCTCTCCAAAAAAGAAAAAAAAAATCTAGGAAAAGATCCAGTCATAATTATCATGTTCTGCTTAACTTAGCATAAAATTACAAAATGGAAAAATTAACAGATCTCCCGAAAGGATGAAGTGTAGACTATTTCATATGGTAAGACTTCTAGAACACAACGTTGGGGGACATAAGCATTCTACAATAGCATGAAAAGATAGTAGGACTTCACCGACTTAAAAAAAAAATGAGAGAGAAAAACAGGCATACCTACATGTGAAGAGAGATGATTAAAATTTTAATAGTATATAGGTCATAGAGTTCTCATGATTTTAATCTTTTTAGATATTCTTTGCATTGCTAGAGTTTTCTATATAAGAATGCACTATATTTATAATCATAAAAATAAGGAAGCAGTGTTTTGGAAAAAAGCACGCACACACTCAACAAAAGAGAACACAATCTCAAGGAATGTGGAGCCCATTTATCTGATTCAGAAACTTAGAAAGATAAACAAGATGAGTCTGCTCAGGGGCCTGGTGTCCTGCCCAGTCTTTTGTCTCTTTCCCATTGCTCCTCTTTTCCTTTGATTTTCTGAGGTAAGAGCAGTCCTTTGTGTGGTTAAGTAGGCAACTGCTGCCCTGTGCGGTGAGTTGGCCCAGCCAAGCCAAACCTACCTGAAACGGAGGCCTCCCCGATCCTGCCTAGAGGTTGGTGTTTCTCCATCGGGTTACACGACGAAAAGTTTAAGCGCAAATACCATCTGGGAAGAATATCCCACAGAGCACTTAGCTGCCATTTGAAACCCTACACCCACTTAACTAACCAGACAGGTAACAGACACAGCTTAACATGTCCAACTGCCCTAGCAAGGAACCCAGGCAGCCAGGGACCTCCCCTGGAGAGCAGGGATCTGGTGCGCTGCCGGGAGCGTGGAGAATCAGGCAATGAAGCTGGCTCAGAACTGGATTTGAAGGAAAAGAGGTCCACGAGGTAGACAAAGTTATTTTATGGCGTTCGCTGCAGTTTTAGGGACACCCCAGGGGGAAAACTGACCAAAGCAGTTGTTCGTTGCTTCAAGAGGTCTCGTGGGGCTCAAGTCCTATAAGGAACAGGTCTGTGTTCCTCGGCTACATTCATCAGCTCCAAACTTAGGTTATGCACTGCCTTAGCTTAATGAAACCCTCATCTTTACATTAAAATTCTTCTCTGCAACTCTCTGCAGTTAAACGGTTTGTCCTTTCTTCACGTCTACCCAGGATGGTTTCTCAGAGATGCCCGGGCTCCTCTGGGGTGCCAATGTTCTGTATTAACCATCCCCCCACCCAGTCCTCCCCGTCCCTTCTCCTGGCCTACAGTCCCCGGGCTGTACCACTGGGCTCTACCTCTTCCTCTGCTCCAGCTTCCAAGCCTTTCCTTGGTGCTCTCTGTAAATGAACGACTCCCGGTGAAGCCTGATCTCAGGTCTCCTGAGTGGAGTTTCTCCTGACAGCTGACCTCCACCTGTGGGCATCTTTCCCCTCAAGGTTGGCATGTAGGTCACACTATCAGTTTCTGGCCTCACTGCCCTCAAGATATGAACACACTTTAAATCCAGACTGATATGCCTTTTCCTGCAGGGAAACCAACCATGCTTCAGGTCCTGATGCCAGAGGACAACTGTAAGGCAAAGACATTATGCAAACCATGGGAGAAAACCCCACTTTATGACTTTGTTGCCTCCTCCGTCCTGCTGGATCTGGGGAGTGTTCTGTCCCCACGTGAGAACCACTCATCTGTTGGGCTGGGGGTCGGTCAAAAGAGCCGAGTTTGGCTTCTGGCTCAGCTCCTGGTCTCAGGGCACAGAGCTCTCTTTTGGTTTCAGTTTCCGCATCGATGAAATTCCCACCCTAACTTCAGGGGTTAACTTTTAGGGAAAAATATACTAAAATAAGTAGGAAGAAACTTTTAAAAATAAAAAGCCAACATAAGGGCACCAGATTTAAGGCGGTAACCCTCTCTCCGGGCTGACCATCCTGACAGAGACAGCTAATGACCTGGGCACCCGGGCGCGGGGGCACAGAAATCACAGATTGGAAGCTACTCTAGATAAAGTCACTGAAGGAGAAATTCCAAAGCAGCAACGTCTCCTACCCCTCTCCCAGGGCCGCAACTCCCCTCCCCGGCCCGGGCCGCAACTTGGCTGGCCGGGGGCAGGACAACCCCAAACTCCCAAGGCCAGTACATTCAGAGGTTTATAAAGTCCCATAGGCAAGCACACACCCTTCCCTTTGTGCTTATACATTTAAACTACAGTTTCTCTAAATGAAGCACTTTATTTTTTCCTCCTTTTTCCAAAGCCCCAGGCACTTCCATAAGCACAGAAAGGATGCTTTTGCTGCGGGCACAAGTGAAGGAGATGGGGATGTTTGCCCTCACTCCTCAAGTTACCTTGGAGTCCGTCTTTCTCAGAGATGCTCCCGCGTCCACCAGAAGCTGGCACACAGCCCGGTTCCGCTGGCAGGCAGCCTTGTGCAGTGCGGTCTCACCCCTAAATCAAAGATGAAATGGGAAACCACCCATAAAGGGGTTGGGGGCGGGGGTGGGAGTGGGGGCGGAGGCAGCAGGGCGGGGGTGAGGGTAGCTTCCATCCCTGCTGCTGGGGTTCTGTGCTCATCCGCCTCCTTCCCTATCCGCAGGGGAGACCTGCAGCTGGGCGCCTTCCAGGGAGGTGGGTGAGGGGGTGTCTAAAAAATGCCTTCAGTCATCAGCGAACCATAATATCTGACTCCAGTCGCTTGTCTGCACAGTGTAAACTAGGCTGAGTGATTTTGTTTCCAACCACTAGCGTTGGATTTAGGTCACACCCAGTGGCACTGTTGAACACACTGATGTGGGGAGACGGGGCGAGCCCCATGAAACAACGTCCTCTGTGGATACGTTCAGGCAGAACACAGGGGCACCAGATCAGGGGCAGGCATAGAAGACCACAGGCCTTTCCGGCAACTCAACACAGGGCTTGGCAGACCATCATCTGGCCCTCGGTGGAGTGTCTCTGGGGAACTTGGCGTGGAAGGACCAGGTCAACACAAGCCGCCCTACCTACTGATGCCCTGTGAATGGCAGGTGGGAGGGTGTGGGCCGCCACAGAGGACATCTGGGAGAGCTGGGAACATGAGCTCTCCCCTGTTGGCCGTAGGTCCCTCAGTATAGGAAGACAGCAAAGCTAAGTAGCCATTTCCACCCCCTCTATGGGGCAGTCTAGGGAAGAGGAGATTTCCATTCTGAGTCCATACTGAAAAGATGCTTAAGGCCAAACCGTATGGAAAATCAAATGCAGTCCTTAGAACAAATGGGTAAGTGACAACCTTGCCAATAGGTTGGTGTGCGGACAAAGTCTCTGTCACAATGGACGATGTCTTCCCTTTCTAGTCAGTCGTAACCATAGAAGTCTACCCGTCCCACTCAGCTTCCATCCTACTCTTTTCTCCTTTTTCTCCTCCAGACCTACTTAGCTCCTCCCCACCCATTTTTATCTCTTTTCAAATGTCTTTGAAGTTTTATAGTGCTTTCTATATGGCTTTCAGGGTGAGATGGCTAGCCTTTCTTTGTTCCTACTTGGGGAGGAGGAGCTATTTTGCCTCCCTAGAAATAAAAAAAAGTTGAAAACAAACATCACGAGTTTGAGGACCACCCCAGAGAGGATGACTTTCTCAACGAGAGTTTCTCATCTGAACCAGAGAACATAAAAATGGTTGGAATGACTATATTCTTAATTCTCCAATGGTTGCATACACCTTGCTGCATTCCAGACCCAGTATAGGTTTCATTACAAACAAAGCACGCTATAGGGTATTAGGACGTAATTTTCTCACAAACCCCAGTTGAGAAAGAGTAAATAAAAAAGGTAAATGTATTTATTTAGACTTCTCAGTAGTCTATGATGCACCGTGCAAAACTACCTTGCCCGTAAGAAGCTCTAAATGATGAACAGCAATGACTGTGCATGCAATCGTTATGATTCTTGTCATCAATTTTTATTGTGTAATTCTTGATTTAGAAGACTAGCCCTGCACGGTTATAAATACAATGGAAAGTGAGCTTCTTACCACTGACATTTAAATTATCTGTTGTAGGATCTATAGACTACCTTCTTCTCCAAATACTCTCTGAAGAAAATAACCTAGACTATGTAATAAAGGCAACACTCACGTTTCGCTGTCTGCCATATCCAATAACTCAGAAGGTCCTAAAGAAGAGGAAAGTAAGACGCCATCAAAAATAAATTCAGAAACTAACCATTAACAAAAAAAATCTATAGTCACAGAATTAAAACACCCTGGAAAGGTGAATGAAGTAGAGTCATTTGGTAGAAGGGATAATAAGACCACCTCCCCCGCTCTGCCCCCCGAAAAGACAGGATTTCTCTATTCCCATTCACCACCTCCCAACGACCACTGACCAATATGCGTGGGATGATACAGCCTGTTCTTTTATTTATTTATTTATTTTTATTTTTAATTTTTTTGTATTTTATTTATTTGACAGAGAGAAATCATAACTAGGCAGAGAGGCAGGCAGAGAGAGAGGAGGAAGCAGGCTCACCGCGGAGCAGAGAGCCCGATGCGGGGCTGGATCCCAGGACCCTGGGATCATGACCTGAGCCCAAGGCAGAGGCTTTAACCCACTGAGCCACCCAGGCGCCCCCAGCCTATTCTTTTAAAACAGCTTTCAATCAGGTTGAAGAAATAAAATCCATCAGAATAGAATAAGTGAGAAATAACTAAGTGGTTACCTTGGGAGAACGGGGACACTTTGGTGGGCTTTAAGGATTATCATTCCCCAGCGGCAGATTGTTTGAGATAGGCTTTTATACAGTATGATTTTAAAGCTACAAGATATCATAGATATCATCCAGTCCAATATCTATCTTCTAGAAACAGAGTAAAATTATATTTTTCATAAAATTTCCCTTCAAAGACCTGGAAGAAGTGTTATGCATAAACACCAAATGGTTATAGACGCTTCCTTAGGAACGGAAATGTCCGGTGGGTTTGTGCACTGATGCTGTTCTATTTGTTCAACAATGAAATCATTCAATCTGCAAACAATGCTTGGAGTGACCGCCTTTCTACCTTCTGCACCGCTGCTGCCCTCCCCAGCCCTCCTGACTCTAATCAGTCTGCAGGTATCAGCTAAGACACATTTTCCATAAAGCCCTCTACAACCCTGACTCCGAATACTGCATTATTTGGCCATGTGCCCCCTCACTTTGGACACTAACCCTTGTCCTGTAATTGGGAGGGTAATAACATAATTCATCATCCAAATTGAGATTGTCCTAGACGGGTAGGGCCATGTAATTAGCGATCATGACATTTAAAGCATAATAAAACCACCCGATTTGTCTCTCTCCACAACTAGACTCTGGTAAACCCCCTTGAAGCTGTGGCCTATGCCTTGTTTACCACTGCGTCCTTCCTCAGTGCCTGGCATGGAGCCTGGGACCAAGCAGATGCTTACATGTTTGTTTGGATTAATGAATAAATGCGCTTGGACGTGCCAAACGCAGTTCTAGGTATTGAGCATTCTAGTCTTTAGAAATACGATCCTGTTGATTTGCTGTCTGTCTTGTCAGGTATCATTATCACTGGAAATGTGCTTATGTGATTACTTATTACATAAAAAGTAGAAAGGGAAGAGATTAGGACTTTCCAACCATGGAAAGTCACTGGCCAAGGAGATGACTGAGTTGCTGTGGGACCTTCACAATCCTCCTGGTCATCCAAGAAGCTGCCTCTTCTTTCACATCTACTGGCCATCTAGGCCACGTGACTCTTCCCTTGTACCCTCTGCCCTATTTGCCTCTCCCCTTCGTCCTGTTTGACAAATTAGGCTTCCTAATTGGTCTCTGCCTGGAGCATAATTAGCATACCGAAACAGTTACTAAGAAAAATGAAAATCTCTCTTTTCATTCAGATTTCCAGGTTTCCAATTCAGCATCCTGACTGCTCACTCCCAAGTGTTCAACCGTCAAAGTCAGCAGTCTTTCACCTGGAACCACCCTTCCTCAATTTGCTCCAGGTCCCATTTTTTGGTATCAACGGGTAACTGTGCCGTCACCCGCCTGTCTCTCGGGCTCTCCAAGCTCACAGAGCTCATTCCCTCCACTCTCCCGATCCAGAACAACCTTCTCTTTTCTAGCCACATACCTAAATGTTACCCGTCCTGTGAAGCCCAGTCTGTGCCAAGGCCTTCTGCAGAGACCAGCTTTGACGGAAAGACTCTCTCCTTTCTCTGCACTCCCGTGACACGGACTTGGTTCCACCCTTGTATTATGTCTTTGCTTTTCAGGCCCATACCTCTCTCCCTAAATGAATTATACTAAATCCCTGCCATGTAAGAATATTTCGTATTTTTCATTTATTATTTTTCCAGCACCCATCCCACGTCAAGGATTCGGCAAAGACTTAACTCGTTTATTTTTCTTCCTCAGTCTTGTGGTTCCAAGGAAGCACGAATGATAACACCCACAACAAACACCCACAGAAGGGCAAGGCAGTACAGTGTGGCGATGGGTCCCAGAGCTGAACCTCCTTGCTTCCAAATTCGGGCTCTACCTGGCACTTACTGGATCTCGGGCAAGTTCATTTACTCTCTCGGTCTCTCGATGGCCAAGGACGTTAAAGAAGCATTGATAGTATTTATCAGGATTGTTGTGAGGTTTCGTAAGTTAATATAAGCCATATGCTTAAAATGGGAGCTGGCACGCTGCATGCCATGCCTGAAGTTTGGATCTGAAGTGTCCTACTCTCCGCCGTAAGCAGATGACACTAAGCCGAGATGCGGAGCATCCGTGGAGGGAGGGAGTGTCCTGGGCTCTGCATTTATCTCCATTGACTTTTGAAGCTACTTGTTGACTCAGATTCCATGTCCTGAGAACCAGTGCTCCAGACCCCCTCAACTGCTGGGGGGGATTTCTCCACAAGGTCAAGAAGAAGAGTGCTAACAGTGTCCAGCGGTCCTCACAGAGAGTGCCGGCCACCTTTAGGGAACCTCTGGAGTCATTCCTTGGGAAAGCAGTTCCGTGAACGGGAGCAACCCAGCCCCACGGCAGCTCTGGCCCGCCAATCCCTGTGCGTGAAGCCCCTTCAGGCACCAAAGGCCGCACCTTCCTCCGCACTCAGCCCTCAGAGCTGCACCCATGGCTCTAGGGTCCGTGCCACCAGGTCAGGGAGCGGCTGCAGGCCCAGCTAAATCTATGCTAAAACCATCACCGTTTGACACTCTGGAAGTGGGGACGAGGAAGAGAAGGGACCTTGTTCCCCAGTGTTTTGTAAGAATCCCCATAAACGCAGCCAACCCAGAACCTGAGAGACTGACTCTCCGGTCTGTGAGCCCCGCGTGCCTGTAGCTGCCTCTCACTTTCCCCTTCTCTCCTTTGAGTCCTTGGAGGCTGACGGAGGTGAGAGGAAGAGGTGCTGCTCCTAAACTGAGATACTCTTTCTCTTAATTAAAACCTAACAAAATTCCAAGTATAGGTTTCGTGAGTGGAATGGGCTCAGGGGTGGACTTAATTAACCCAAAGTTTCCTCCTCTTCCTGTCAATCTACGTAATCACAAGAGAGCAGGACGCGGTGAACACTGTCAGGCAAACCGCCCATGAAGGGCCAACGATGGCAGTGAGCCGATGACGGGCGGGGTCCGGAGCTGCTTTTAATAGCACGGACACATCGTCTAATAATTTCCTAACCTGCTTGAAAATAACGGTGTTTGCATAATGCCGGTGAGAGGGGGTTGCCGAGGAGGAAATGAGAAAAGGCTTAACTAAGTGCCAGGTGCCGCCCAAGAGCAGGCTGGAGCTTCCCTTCCTGTATGTGACCTGCTGGGACCTTCTTCCGTCACATTTGTGCTGTTTAGTAGTACCCCGCGCGGGTAAGTAGCATTGATTCTCCAATCTTCTGTTTTGGCCAGAGACACCCAAAAGAATGCACACAGCCCTCACAAAGTCTCTTTAAAGTCTCATTAAAGGAAAAAGTATTTCCAAAAAAATAGCATCTAGGATTTTTGGAAAGTTAATTTGAGTCTCACTCATAAGGGAGAGCCCAAGAGAAAGAAAAGAGGATGGAATTCTTCCAATTTCTATCCATTCTGAATATGTGGATGCAGGGCTTATTGTATATTTTAGGTATGCATATGGTCTGGCTGTGGATATCATGCCATTTCCCTTAGGGAACTGGAAGAAATTCCATGACACTGTGAGCTGCAAGCTCACGTGTATTCCCTGAATGTAAAAGGACGTCTTGGTTCTCCGTCCCTCCTAGGGTTTACTACAATGTCCACACTCAACCCTGCACCTGACTTACACCAGAAAACAACGGTCCAGTGCCGATCGAAGGGACACGTGTGCACGTTTCTCCATGAAACTTTCAGAGGCAGACGATCGATCACACCCCTCCACAGCTGTGCACCAGTTGTCACGGGAACCCTGCGTGTAATACTTCTATCGATCTACCCTCACCGGGTCTTGGAACTATGGAGGCAGAGACCATATACTACATACAGGTCTTGGCAAGTAGCCTAACATCACTGGCTTCAGCTGTCTCCCCCTGCCAGATGGAGAGAAGAGAGTTCATGATGGAGGATTGTTTTAAGAATTAAATGTGTTAACGCATACAAAGCAATTAGAACCCTAAGAGTTAGCAGTGGCTATCACTGTAATATTTTTTCTCAAAAGTTCACGGGGGCAGAATTTACTTCTTTTAATGAATGAATGAAAACATTTAAAAATCAATGTGGATCCCAGCCAGCATCCTAGTTTTTCTCAAAGAAAGATCCACAAATGTAACATGGATTCCAAAGACTGTGCTATATAGGAAACAGTCTGAAAAATAAGGGGGGAAATGTACTAAGAGGAGAGACACATCAGTATTCGGGGGAAAGCCAGGGAATGCAAAAGGAAGCCAGTCTCCCAACACGAGAAATCAAACGACGAGGTTAGGCAGTCAAGCTTTCCAAACTGCAAGTGTGCTGGCCCGTGCTCCTTCCATGGGTTCTCCCACTGGACGCCCCAGGTCTTGCTGGAGCAACCCTGTCTTCAACACTGCCCCTGTAGTGACATATAGGATATGTCTTTCGTCACGTGCATCCTTTAGTTTGCTTCCCACACCAAGGCATCCAAATCCCCTTAGCTATTCCTTCCACCTCTCCATGGCCTCTCTGTCCCCGGACCTCATTTCCCATTAGTCTCCCTGACGCTGCCAACAGACCATTCCAAATCCTCCTCTGCCCCAGGACAAAAGCCGCACAGATGTGGGGAGAGCTGGCACTGGGAATTCTAACAGCACCATCATCCTGTCCCAGCGGGATGGTGGTCGTTTCTCTCGGGGACCAGAGGCCGAAAAGGGGGGGTAAAAAAAAAAAAAAGAAAGACTAGAGACAGAAAATGGGGGAAGACAAAATAAGCCATTGAAATCAAAAAGGAAATGCATGAGTGAGATTTCTATCAGGACACACAGTAGGGGGGCACAGGGGTGGGAGCCGGGAGAATAAAAACAAAGGAGCAAAATGTGCGGGGTGGTAAAAGCCTAAAGCAACACAAAAGTCTCTCGGAGGGGTACAAGGAGGGAGGAGGGAGTGGGCAGAAAATATGGTTGAAAGGAGCTGAAAAGCAGGAACCACTGGGGGACCCGGGCTGGAACCCCCTCGGGGTCCTTCCCTCTCCACCCTGTCCCGGTGGAATTTTAGCTCCCTTCCTCCTCCATTCTCTCTGAAACCCTCCTGAGGCCCAAATTCCAGTTTTTCATAAAGGAAATCAGCAGGCTGTGCATTTGAGAGAAAGTCCCAAAGAAGATGCAGGACAGAGAAAAATTCAAGCCGCCTGTGGCTTTTCAGAGCCCACGATATGCTCCCGCCCCTCGCCCACAGCCCGGTTTTAAAAGACGCTTAGATGAGAAAGACATTGCTTAGTGTGGAGCCTGGGAAGACAACTCATCTCCCAGGACTCTTGTTCGGCGGGGGGAAAGGGGGGGCGTCCTCCTGACTGTGGGCCTCACTGCTCACCATAAATGACCCATGAAGAGGGGGGCAAAGCAGAGGGGAGAGGGGCTCCCACCTGAGCAAGGGTGCAGGGCGCAAACAAGCCCCTCCCCTCGTAGGCATCTTGAAAGGGGCCCACGGATTTCTCAGAACCCTTGTCAAGAAAGCAAATTTATCATCAGGTCTTTGAACAAACTTTACAATTTATATCATGTGAAACCACAGGAAAGACTTAAACCGGGTTAGAAAAAAAGAGAGAGACTAAAACTTTAAAAGTTTTTCAGCATTGGAGATGGGCGAGGAATGTCCCTCTCTATCTTTGGCACCAGGTAAAACTGTACTCATTTCCCATTTACATGAATTCAAAGTGATCAGACTTGTCTACCGCAAATCTGAGGCCGGTTTATAAACACACCGCCACGGCTGCGGTACATCCTGAGCCCTGGCCTCCCAGAGGCCTCTTGGGAAAGACTGTTTTCCTTGTCAGACCAAGGGGATTCTAGAACCGCCATGACATAAAATTAGGAAAGATTACTTCACGGAGCAGGGGTCACATTAAGAGGATTGCTACAGAGCAGAGAAAGGGTTATGCTTCCCAGGAGCTTGTCTCTGCCTTCGAGAACACTATAATTTATAGGGGTGTCTATCATTTAAAAGAGACAAATTTTTCTGCAAAAAAGAGTTTGCAGTCTCCACAAGCACAGGCTGATATAAATTGTCATCAGCGACTACACAGATTAAAACAAACGGCAACAATGAAAACAGGGAAGCTGAAGCGTACAGTTCTTGAGGAACCTGCTGACTTAGGCGGGCCATGTCAAGAGAGCTTCAGGAATACTCCTGAGTAAGTAGAAATAAGGAAGTCAGCATTTCGGCTGAAATCGACACGGCCTATTGGGTTGATAAATGCCGGTTTCAATAAGAAATCAATGGTGAGTTAGTTCCCATTATTTGACGATAGTATGAAAGGCTAAAACCCACCATCCCTCAAAACTGTCCTGATTCTTGGACTGGAGAGCAGAGTGAGATTTTATTTTCACACAGAAAGATGGAGTGTGCTTCGTTATCTCCAGTCTCTCTCTCAGGTATGTACTGGCCCACGAGAGACCCTGGTGAGGGGGGGAGGGAAGCAGAGGCCTCCCGTGACCGTGACTATGACCATAGGAACGGCTTGCCTGTGAAGGAAGTAGAGGTGAGATGATCTCCAGTTGCTTTTCTCACTATCATAAATATTAAACCAACTAATTTATTAAAATCTAACCCCCACAAAAAAACTGGAAAAATAAACACCCACCTCCCCCCAAATTAACAGATTGCTTTGTTGTCCTTCCGTTTTGATAGAGAGAGAGAGATGCATTGTGTGATTCACCCTTTGCAAGAGATGCTGGGGATGGAAGAGAAAGGAGTTTAGTATTGGAACGTCAGGCTTTGGTTACGGCACTAAGAGAGTAACGTACCAGCTTGACACCGTGCAGGGCAAAGGACGTATGCACCAATCCACAGGTGGGGTTTGAAACTGCAACCTTTCAGAGGTCCTGTTATTTAAGGCAGTGGAAAAAGTGGGGGAAGTGAAAATCTATGGTTTAGACTAATATCATCCCATGTCTCATCACTCATGCCCCTGGGGGCATGCAACTGAGGAGAGGAATTTTGGTTCTGTTTTTAGTGTAAGTATGTCCCAAATATTGCACAGGTCATACTTAGGCTTAGAAAGGGGGAAATTGTTGTTGTTGAAGAACTTGCAAATAGAAAGAATTACTGTTGCTAATCAACCAGAGGACCCAAAACCAAAGCAAAATATAAAAGCCAAGGTCCGGGGGATTCTAGGTGGGACAGCAATTCAGGATACTGAGAAGGTAAGTGCATCATTTTCAACTGAAGAAGACAGAGGGTAAGGGAGGATGGTAGGTTAAATCTGGCCACAGATTGTTTGCAGTTCCTTTCATGGGACAGTGAGGGCCATTTTGCCCTCCCTTGAGTCAGGGCCAGCTCTGTGACCTATTTTAGCTAACAGAATGCTGCAGAGATAATGCAGAACTTTCCAGCCTGGCCTCAGGACATCTGGAAGCTTCTGTCCTCACCCACCTGGAACTCTAGGACTATCAAGCTATAAAGAAGCCTGAGATAAAAGAACAGGTAGAGAGGGAGGTTCAGGTGTCCCAGCCATTCTCTGCTGAGAGCTCAGACATGTGGGGGAGTTTCCACCTTCAAGACAGACTCAGTCACAGTTGCAGCTCCCCGCAGCCTTGTGAGTGAGACCAAGGGAGACACCAACAGGTAACTAATGCAAGGAGGTTTCCAGAACTGTGCATGTGTGTGTGTGTGTGTGTGTGTGTGTGTGTAAGGAGGGAACACTAGCTCTTCAAGAGAGGTGGGGGTGGGGGGGTGGGGGGTTTCCTAAACTGTGTTAGCAATCAAATAGATAGCCAGTGTCTCACCTAACTCGGGGGAGGGTCTGTAGGTATTGAACAGGTTAAGTTTGTGAACAACCGTTCAATCTCATTGGGCCAAGGACAAAAATTAGGAAGGAAGGATTGAGAATGGTCAAGAAGACTTCAACTAGGAGTATGTGAACCCGAGCTAAGACAGTAAACGGACAGTATGGGTAGCTAAAGCTCATCTGCACTTCGTGTGGTAGAAATCCTGAGATCTTTTTGATTAAGGGAAAGATAATCACAGAAGCTCTGTGACTTTATGTGTTGTGTATGGGGCTGGGTTCTAACATTTGGTTTTGCCTCTCGCCAGCTTTTGGAGACGTCACTGTGGGAAAGAGAAAATGTCTGTGATTTTTTTTCATGAAGGAGGCAAGGAGAACTTAGGCCCCCGTTGCTTTGTAAGCCTGGACCCCCCCCCCCCCACACACACACACCTCAAATGCATTTACTGCAGTGGGTCGAATGCACAGGGCAACAGCAGATGAAAAGATGCATATACCCGACACAGCACCAAGGAATACAGCTTACCACCTAGGCTTTCCAGCATAGACAGGCTTGAGACTGTCCAGCCCAGCCTACAAGGGAGAAAGAGATGGTCTAATGATCTCCAGTCTGCTTTAACATGCTTTCCTTCTCCTAAACCGTTTTCTCCACCATAACTCAGGCCAAGGGTTCAAGTAAACACATTATGATGAGAAGGAACTGAAGACAAAACAAGGTGAGTCAAATGTCCCTGACAGTTGAATACCTACCTTGTAAGGTCCTTGTAAAGATTAAGCAATAGGACATTAGTATAAGCACTGAAATATAGCAAGTGTGCAACAACTGGGATCTACGTCATGTGCCTGTGACTTTACGTTAGGACTTAAAACATCTATATAGAACTGTTTTCAATTGAATTCTGCATTTGATTTTATGTTTTCTAGTCTTAATTGCTTAAAAATAGTGACTGTATCATGTCTGTGTATGTACACACTGGTCTGTAACAGGCAGCTCCCATTAAGCACTCCGCAAGTATGTGCTGACTACAAGACATGTTGGCTGAACTGAATAAAAAGAAGAGTGGAGAGCCTGGCTGACTCAGTTGGTTAAGTGTCTAACTTGACTTCAGCTCAGGTCATGACCTCAGGGTCATGAGATGGAGCGCCATGTTGGGCTCCGTGCTGAGCGTGGTGCCTGCTTGAGTTCTCTCTCTCCTTCTCTCCCTTCCTCCTTCCTTCATGCATGCATTCTCTCTCATGCACTCTCTCTCTCCCTCAAAAAAAAAAAAGAAAGGAAAAAAAAAAGAAAAAGAGGAGCAAAAAGGAATGTGCATGTCTACTAATACACTTACTTTTTTCAGCCTGAATCTGGATGGCACAGCCTTGCCGCGAGGGCTCACAGAAAATGTTCCAGGATCTCTGTGCACCTACATCTGGCAGAGCTAGAGGCTATTTCAAAAACAGCTAAGCCCGGGAGACTTTTCCCTTTACTCCAGTTCTTAATTCCTAGAAACCCAAAAACGTGGGAAGCTGATAGCCATGGTCAGGATTTGGGCTGTATCCCTGTGTTTATGCCCCCGTGGGGCCATCAGAGATGGATGCTCAGGTGCTGGTGACTTCTGGCAACCATCTCACCATGGAAGACACGAGAGTTGCAGGTATTTTCAAAGAGAATGAAGTGTAGCTTAAGGTGAAATGATGCATGAGATTCAAATGGAAAACCGACACAGAGTGAGAGAAGAGAGAAGCCAAAAAGCTGGGAAAAAACCGTGCTCGTGTAACCCTCAGAGTGATGAGCTATAAACATGGGTTTGGTACCTGGTCCCAACTAGGCAACTTAAAGCTCTTCCCAAAACAATCCAGTGTCTTATGTCAGGACGCATTTGTTCTTGTCTTTTATTTTTCAAACAACCAGCTCCCCAGTACCCTTGAAGACCTTGATACGAGAATTCTTTTAGGAGCCGTTCAGTCACGGCGACCCACATGGGTCAGCGGTCTGTGGTTCCGTCTGCTTCACAGCAGCCAGGGGTGTCGGCTAAAAGGAGGGGAGCATTTCTGCTGTTCCGAGGATAGCCGGGGAGACAGCTCAGTTGCTTCGTGGAGAATTGCCCCTTGGCTCGCTGCGCCTACTTACCGTGGTCCAGAATATATTTCACGATCTCCCCGTGGCCGGTTTTGGCTGCATGGTGAAGGAGGGAGCAGTGGTCCGGGCCCTGAATTAGCAGACTGCCTCCATTTTTATAGCTTTCCATTAGCTGAGAAAGAGATACAGGAAAAGCAGCTCAGGCAGAGTCCGGAACAAGGGAAAGTACAGCTAACCGGTTATAAAATGAGAGTGATGTAGCAAACCACAAGTGCTTCTAGCCTCAGAGGACACAGGGAAGTCAAAGGAAAGAAGCAACGTTCTCAGACCGTGTTTGCACTTGGCTGGCGGGCCAGCGTCTGCTCCCCTCCCTCCCGAGAGGGTCTGCGGGCACTGAGCAGCCCAAGGAGACCGAAACGTGCTGAATGAGTTATTTCTTTTCTGTTTGATGTCTTTTTCTTTTCTGGGCACTGGTCGCTGTCCCAAGAGAGTGAAGGGCAGCAAAGAGAAGAAACGCTTTCCTATGTTGGCTCGGCTTTCTCTTGAGTGAAAGAGTAATTAGGGCCGGAGACAGGAATAGCTTGGTGTCTGGTAGCTAAGCTCCTTCCGAGCCTATGGTTTCTCTTTAGCCTCTAATGAACTACCAAATGCAGAATCTGCTTCCCCCTTTCCCGTGGGAGACGGTGGCACACGTGTGTACAACCTCTTTCTCCTTCTAGATCTGCAGGCCAGCCCGCACGTCTTCTGCGAGTCATCTAACCTGTACCCAGTGAGGCTAGAGAGGATCCATAGGATGAGAACCCAAGGGATTCAGAGAATGTGGCAGGAGAAACCTGAAATACCTATATTGTTAGAACAGACTGGAAAATGACCAACAGGTTTCGTAGCCTGAGAAGCACGTGCTGGAATGAGGATGTGGTCTCATTTCGTGAAATACTGAACATTACAGAAAGTGTAAATGGGTCCCCGTTCTCCAAACCGCAGTACAGGAGAACAAAAAGAGTCTTTCGGGAACTTCTAAAGTGTAGTTTTAGCACAAAGAAGAGTAGAATAAGCCGGCAGGTACCAAGCAAAAGGAATGGATGTAACACCAAGAAGTTAGACGGCACGTTATAAAAAATTAAAAAAAAAAAAAAAAGTAAGCATCTCCGAAGGTCAAAGAAAATAGACTCATAGTTCATGGTCTCACTCAGATCCAACCATGGAACCGCCATGTGATAGATGCCAGGGAAACAAAGATGAATAGGACTCGGTCCCTGGCCTCAAGACCTTGCCATCCACGGGGAAGACGGATGTCAAAGACACATGCAGGGATGGAGAAGAACATAGGGAGTTTATCACAGGGTGAAAAAAAGAGTCAGGGAAGGCTTTCTAGAAAATAGGCCAAAAATGAACAGTTGATTGGAAGTAAAGAGCATACGGGGACATTTATCCCTAAACTTCGAGGCTAGAGGAGAGCAAGAGGTAGCTAAGAGTTTTCCACAAAGCATCTACGCATATCCAGTATTGTTCAACATCAGTCTTACAACGACACTCCCTTTCTTTTTAGGCAGATCCGTGAAGGATTTGGGCTCAATGGAGTAGCAGAGACCCAATCCATCAGCGGCCCGGATGCTGCCTTTCTGTGGGTTTTTCGGACCCTGTGGACATGCAGGTAGTCTGTGGGTATCTTATGCAGCTTGGCGGTGGCGGGGGGGGGCACGGCAGCCACTCCCAGCAGCCTTCCACTGGATGGCTCCTGGGGTCTCGGTTCTCTGCTATCTGCTGTGCACTCTCTCTCTTACACACACACACACGGTTTAGTATTTAATATTTCTTCTGCTTTCTGCATGGACTAGACAAACAGAAGAAGGTGGAAAAGAGAGAAAATGGGAAGAAACACTTGGGAAGGAAAGAGAGAAAAAGAATGAGAAAGAAAAACTCCATGTCACTGCATTTCAACTCTCAATAAATAAGGTTGAGTAATTTCTTAGGCACTTAGGAAATGATTGTAATGAAGACAACCCATTGAATATGGCCATTTCCCATATTTCAAATAATTCTCTATTAAGTACAAGAAAAGTGGGGTTGTGTACCCAGGGACCTGGAAAATATGCTGCCTGGACTAAAAGCACATGCAAGATGAAATAAGATTTCGAATGTAGTTCGCACACTTTTTTCCACTTAGAAGCTCTGCAAGGGCATTTAATAGAGGGCCTTGCAGGGTATACAGGATAGTACTGCTTCGGTCCACTTTGGTACACTGCTTGGCGAGTGTGTTTTGCTTGTGGGTGATGATTCCTAGATGCAGACAGGGCCACAAGCCCCATTTCCAGGCTTATGTGTCTAAAGATGGCAGCCTATTAAGGTGTTTGCACCCTCCGTGCCATTTCTTTCCTGTCAGTAACCTGTTAACACTGTAGCACAGGGGTTTCTCCATTGATTCAACAGATGCTTTGAAAGAACTTGCATGCAAGGTCATTGCTTCTCAGCTCTCTTTTTAAGGTGTCTGGTTTCTCTATCTGCAATGGCACCACACTCCACACAGGCTGGTGGCCTTGTGCCCTACGCAGTTACCCACATTACAGAGCAGATCAATGCCAGTGTGGGTTATACAGGGATATAAGGGCACTCATGAGTCCCAGTACCTGAAAAATGACAGGAGACCAAATAGAGCTTTTAGAATGCTCATGGACTATACTGTGTAACGAGTATTTGCATCTCCATTGTGTTTATTTAAAAAGCACAGACTAACACTACTTGTTAGTATTTTAGAGTCCCTTCTATGGAATAGAAACAGTTTTAAGAGCTTGGCATGTCTGGTACAGTTAATCCTCACAACAAAGGAGAGAGGCCACATTATTCAATTTTATAGATGAAGAAACTGAGGCACAGGGAGAATGAGATAATTATACAAAGTCACACCAACAGTGAATGGCAGAGCCAAGATCTGAACCCCAGCAGCCTGACTCCAGAATGTGCATTCCCTCTGGGGGCAGCAGTGGCCACTTCCTTCCCTCTGAACTAAGAAAATGTAAGCATGAATTAAAGTGTTGGAGGGAGATCAGATGGAGCATCTTTTGGGTAGCTGTGATCCCCAGAGTACAAAACTGTAATAATGTTGGAAGCTGTAGGCTCTGGCCTGGAGAATGTATTTCTGGGTGTTGTCCAGGTAATTCTTACAGATGTACTCATTTCAAGACCTGTCGAAAAAGAAACCTTTCAATTGCAAATAATCTACTTCTGACATCATGAGCACTGCACCTGGGCAATGTGCCGCCCATGTTAATTAGTCGAGACAACCAGCGTGGTACCCCTGCATATGTTCTCCACTGCTGGGCAATGTGGAGATGCTGGAAAGACTCCTCTGGCCCTCTCTGCCCACTTCTCACAAGAGTGCCCTTCCTCCTCCAAGTCAGCTAGCACAGGCAGGGGCATGACATATGACATACGAGAGATCATGAAAACTTGGTGAGAAATGATGTTCAAGTTCTTGAAGAATCACCAAAAGTGTGGGTAGGAAGATAGCTTACCTTCATAAGATCACCAGCTATTACTGCCTGCAAAATTGCTGTGGGAGACAAAAGAGAGATGTCCCATTAGTAGAAGACCCTCTCATTTAAATATACCAAGGGGCTGGATCCATAGTTTGCAGAAATAGTCTACATTTGAGGCAGGAATCAGGGAAGGAGAAGCATGCCAAAGGCTGAATCTTGCAACAGGGAAAAGCTTTCTCTTCATCCCTTCACTACCCTGGCACCCATTCTATCCATCATTCTATAGTCTACCTCGATATCCCCTCACGAAGCTTGGAGCCACAGAGATTAGGTTCAAATCTTAGCTCCGACACAAGCTCTGGGCAAATCATGGAAACCCTCAAAGCCCGGTTTCCACATCTGCCAACAAGCAAGTCGAAATCTTACAGAATGACTGAAATGATCGATGAATTTGTGTGGATGTTCTCAACTCTTCTACTTAGGTGGGCTGGGTGCTTAACCATGATTGGTTCTGCTCCCTTCTTTCTACCTCCTTGCACTTTGTCCTCTTGGGGTTCCATAAATCACTAATGATTTTGCTCTGCAGTGAGAGACGACACCTACCATTACGGAAAGGAAGAGGCCTGGAGGTAGCGAGGAGGGAACACGTATGTTCTTTACGTTCTGAAGAAAAGAGCCGTGTGGTCAGCATCTAACCCACGGGTGACTCTTATGGAAAGAACTCAAAGTGTCGGGAAACCGAATCTAATTGCAAGAATATGTACCTTCGGGGGCACCGAAGTGCAGGCACAAGTGCACTTGTACTTGGGAGGCAGAGGACAGGGGACAGGAGGGGACTGCTGCGAGGGGACAGGATGCGTGAGCACCTGATGACGGTGTTGGCTCCTGAAGGGAATATGTAAGTTCCGTTGGAAACGGTCCCTTAGGAAAAACAACTACTTAGATTCTAGAACTACCGGAAAAAATGGATTATTTTAATGTTTGAATGGCACAAAATTTTAGAAGAAAGTCATTTAAATTTTCTTTCTCAAAGTGTCATTTTATTTTACATTTTGATTTTTTAAAAAGATTTATTTGTTTGTTTTAGAGAAAGAAAGAGAAAGAGAGAGCGCACGAACAGGAGAGGCCGAGGGGTAGGGAGAGAGAGAATCTCAAGCAGACTCCCCGCTGAGCTCAAAGCCTGATTTGGGGCTGCTCTCACCACCTTGAGATCATGACCAGAGCCGAAATCAAGAGCTGGACTGTTAACCGACAGAGCCACCCAGACAACACAGTGCAGTGCCTTTTCACAACACTATGAACTTGATAACCTATAAAGACTATTTCCTGCCCTTTTCTCCAGGCCTCACAGAGCTAGCGGAGCTGTACTGGACGGAGATCTGGATTAGACACAGGGACCTGCATTATGGTGACAAGTAGGCCACTCACTTGTAAGCACACTCTCTTTCTGAGAATAAATTAAAAAATAAAATCTTAAAAAAAAAAAAAGAAGAAGAAGACACTGGACTAGGGTCTAATTCTAATCCCTAATTTGGCAGACATGTAAGCTTAACAAGGCAATGCTTCTGAATCGATTTTCTTATTTGTAAAATAAAATTAATAGCTATACTGTTCATCTCTCTATCAGAAAAATAAAACCAACAAACAAAAGCTTTGTAAGTTCCAAACAGTAGAGTGCTTATTTTTTCAAGATTATATTGAAACTTTCCCCAGAAATCAAAAGGAAGAGAAAAAAAGAGAAAAGAGAGAGAAAAGAAAAAACGAGTTCATTAATTTAAAGCACTTGTGTGTAAAATTTCATGCGTCTAAGCACAACAAATCAATGCAATAAAGGAATTACCCAGAACAGATTCTATTTGAGGAGCAGCAGGAAGGGAAGTAAGAAAGGAAAAAGAAAGGGAAGGAAAGGAAGGGAAGAAGAACGAAAAGAAAGAAAAATATCAGAATCTGGGGAAAAACCTATTGGCTAGCTGTGGAGTTCGAAGATTTCTTGGAGGAGGTGAAATTTAAGCCAACTCTTCCATGGTAAGTGGAATTAATTAGCAAAGGAGATTTGGAAAATCCTTGCAAGATGTAGGTAGGATCCGAACAAAGATATGGAAGTTAAGTTGTGATGTCTAAGGGAACCCGCGAAGAGCTGTGTATCAGCTTCCCTGAGGTGGGGAACGGTTGCAGATAAATATTGCCAAGTTGCAGGAGCCCCCCACTGAGCACCTCTTCTGTCAAGATGAGGAACTGGAGTTTATCCTTCAGGTGGTGAGAAACCACGGCAGAGGTAAAAGTAAACCAGAGAAGCACAGAATATCAACCATGCCAGTTTGACCCAGCCTCCCCCTCCTGAAAAGAGAGTTATGACCTGCTCTCTGCTCATTTGCTCCAGATTGCCCAATATTATAGCCTCTTTAAAATGTCTACCCCAGACTCATTCAGTATTGCTATGCTTGTTGGTTTCCAGCAGCCTCCCGATTTAAAGTTCTCATGAACAGGTAGAGGATCACATAACAGAATCATAACCACGAATAATTTCCAATTGTACTAGAGATGGAAAGCAGGGATATTTATTCTTAAGTCAAGCAATACACCCAAGGGTAGCTATTATGCAAACATTATTAGACTCAAAGCTCACTTCTCTCTCCTGATTAATGTCCTTCCCCATGAACACTGTTGTTTAAGATCTCCTCTGCATAAAAAGAGCGTGGATCTATTAGTATTCAACTCCAGATAATAACCTTCTGAAAGATCAAGCTTCAAAAACAAATAATGAATTGCTATGATTACAGTATTATTCTTTATTATTTCTTGAGCTCCAAGCTTGCCTTCCTGCCTTTTCCAAAACTCTTTGCAACTGGGGAAATCGTGATCCCAAATGCAAAGAGGGTAAGTCAAATTGCTGATGAGACATAAAGGCAATTGAGAAGATGGATAGCAGGTTTCCTGGACAATTAAACCACAGAAATGTACATAGTTAGGCAGGAGAGTAACGGATAGAGAACTGCGAAGTTTGTCATTTGTAGAGCTTAGAAGCAGACTCATTAATTCATATGAAATGGCTGGTTTTTCCTTCAGTGCTAAACTGCTCTCTAGTAAACATCCTGGAACTGAGAAGTCAGGACTGCCAGGAAGGAATCACCATCTTCTGTCTTAGTCTCTCTTTCTTGGGCCTCTATTCCCAATGGTCTGGACATCCTCAGGCATCATGCATGAAGGAACAATGGCTACCTGCTGGAATCAGGAGAGGGACAAAACAATCCATAGGGTCACTGGCTGGCCACCTGCTCCTGCCGTGCCAGGCCTTGTTCCAGGTTCCGGGGATACCTCTGTACAAAGCAAACTCAGGGAACTGGCATTTTGGCAAGAAGTCCAAATTAGAAAGAGATACATTATAACTAGGCTAAGAGTCAGACTCCTTGTGAGCCCCTGGGAGCACCATGAATTGGCTGTAACCTTGGGCAAGCTATAGTTTACCAACCTTCAGTTCTTTTCGTTAGAAAAATGAAGATAAAGTCAGTTCTTTGGGGACTCTGCCTTTCAAATCAGCTCAAGGAACAGAAGACTGACTATTTTGGTCTCCTGGGTAGAACGAACATCATGGAATCCTGATGCTTTTGACCTCATAACACAGAAAAAGAACCATTTCTCACCTATGAAATGAGAAGGTTAGATTAAAGCCAATTACAGCTGTAGAGTTTGGCATATGATTACTTCCAAAGGGAGAGTTTAAGGTTGCAGTTTTTGCTATGCCAACGAAAATATTTAATAAAAAGTATACAGGGCTTGGCAAAGCCACGTATATGAGTTCTCAATAAATCACCTGAAATAACTACATCAACTCTGTACACTCAAGTCTATTTAAAAGGTTTAAATTTTCATATTATTTCTCAGTTCTTAAATTAATATTCTATTTCCAAACCATTTGTCACCTAGTAATGATAGCAGTCACTTAAATATTTTTCAAAAAATTATGGAAAAAAGAAATTAAAAGTACAAACAACCACCATCGAACAAAGAATAGCTTGTAGAGCCCTGGGTTGGGGGAGAAATCAGTTGTAGCACTGAGAAGCATAAATATATATCTGTTTTTGCCCAATTCTGCATAGTTCTTAACTCCTAAATAGTTCATCCATGAAGCAAGAAACACGTCCTAGAACTGTCCCTTCAGAAGTGGTCATATTCTACATTCCAGAACTATTTTGGGCTCTAGCCTAAACCTCTCATTTCACAGATGACAACACAGGCTTGAAAAGTAAATGGACTTTTCCAGGGTCACACAGATAGTTAGCAATCCAGATGAGAGAGAGACTCTTATTTTTTGTTTGTTTGTTTGTTTGTTTGTTTTGTTTCTTTCACGTTATTGCATCTGACCCCTATGTTAGAATTCCTGCCACCATGCTGTTTCCCCTTGAACCTGGAGCAAGGTGGGCAAAAACTAAAACAACCCCAAGTAAAAGTCTCAAGAATGCATCCCATGCCAAAATAAGTCAATTTAAGGCTTCAAGGTCCAAGACTTTTTATGCCAAAGGAGACACTGAATATCGAGGGCAGATGTTGTATTCACAATTCTGTTAATCTGATCATGAAGGGCATTTTCCTACTTGTTCTTTATTCAAAGTTACGTACTGCTTAGTCACCAGATGGCTTGCATTGTCAGCTGCCCAAGAGCCTACTTCTTTTAGATACTTACTTCTGCAGAGCCTTTCCTGCATTTTCCTTATCAGAAGCATTCTGTCCAATTTTTCTACTTTGTAAGCAGTCCATCACGGGACACGAGCAACAAAGTGTGAAGGCTTAGCTCCCCAAAACGAATTTAGTATGATCATTAGATACGGCAAAGGTAACTAAAACTCATTTAATGGCATGGATAACTACTGCGAATTATGCTAATGAGGCATAAATGAGCAGCAGCTCATGAAAATGACTGTAATTAGTATTATTTTACATAGCCATGCTCAACACAATGAGGTGAGAGAAAGGAGGAATTAGATATTTTGAAAGACCTCTGCATTTTAATGTAAGCCTAGAGGAGGTTTTGACAACCGCTAATAAGTTATGTGCCAATTATTTGTTAATAGCTAAAATACTGAGGGTTTTTAATATATTGGAACAAATTCAAGATTATTCTTATAATGACTCACAAATCTGTATCAGCTCTCTGTGACTGCATAACTGTGAGGCACTCATGGAGAGCTACATCATCCCAAAACATAGTGGCTTCAAACAAAACAATTATTTGCTTCGCTCAAAAATCTGCAATGTGGGCCAGGTTCGGCCAAAAGCTTGTCTCTCCTCCACCTGGCATCAGGTGGGCAGCTCCACTGAGAGCTCAAAGATCCACTTTCAAGATGATCATACAGGACAGGAGACTGGGTGCTGGCTTCACCTGAGAGCTTTCGTTCCCTGAGCATGACATTTCATGTCTGCTTGGGCTTCCTCCCAAGATGGTGACTGGGTTTCAAAAGCAATCATCCCAAGAAAGCTTCTTGGAAGTCACCTTGCCTTGGAAATCATGGGGTGTCACTTCTGCTGCTACAGTCTTAAGTCTGCCCATATTCAATAAAAGGAATGTCAAAGTCATATTGCAAGAAGGATGTGTAGGATGGGGGACAATGCTGTGACGGTTTCTGGAAAACTCAGTCTGTCACATCATGCATTTACATTGTGATGTGCTTTGAGTAAGAGGGTTGACATTGACTTGGTTAGGTCTCTGAAATGGCCATGAAAAATAGCCTTTGTTACCTGTGTCCTCTATGAGAGCATGTTTTGCACACAGTGTCATCTGTTTTATGTCATGAGTCTCTCAGCGGAAAAATACAAAAGGCTGACAACTTCTTATCTGAAGGATCAGCTTTTTGGAACAGAAGGAAGAAAGGTAAGTCGAAGATCACGAAGACAACGAGTGTTTGTTGAGCTGAATTAAGAATTCTATCTAAGGAAGCTTTACCCTGAATCTCTCTTTAATAATCAGATGTAGGAAAAAAAACAAAAAACACAAAACACACCATCTCTTCTCTTTTTCCTCCTCTAGTCAAGCAAGCACTCACTCACCAAATTCTAGTCCCATTTCCCTCCCACCAGGTCTACCAGCTTCTCCTCCTTTGCCAAAATACAGAGTGGAGGGCTCAGAGCACACATTTCCAGGATCTCCTCCTCAATGGGATTAATCTATCAGCAGCATCGGAAGGCCATGAAATGCTACAATGGTCTAATATTCAACCACCACCTGTGCCAATGGCGCTCAGAGTGTGTAACCATAGATGGGAGACTTAAATAGGTTTTGTTTCTCTCTAATGACAGGGTTAATCCTCAAATTGAATTAGTCCCTGCTAATTGAATGCATGAATGCATATGGGTTCTTTCCATCTGCTGCAGCAATCCTTTTGAAGCTACTATTGGCATGGAAGGAGTTTCCTGTTTGGAGAAAAAACAAACAGCCCCCTATCCAGTGTTCCCTCCTGGCAGAAAACCTCCACCTTGCTGCCAGAGGACCGGGACGTGCTCCCTTCAGAAGCAGTTGGTTCCATTTCTCTTATTTTCCCCCTGGAGTTAGCTATAAACAGCACGGGGACCAGATGTCGCTCCCTGACACCCCATTTGTTTACCTGTGGTTGTGATCGTTCTCTGGTTGTTTCACATGTGGAAACCCCATCTCTGCCCTTAAGCCACAAGCACACGGACTGTGTTTTCACTTCTTTTTATTTTGTCTATATCCCATCTTTCAATAAAAACTCTAGTACAAGAAATATACGTAATTAATCTAGTATAAGAAATACATGAAGTTCTTGGTTGATACTTATGGTCTGGTGATTCTGTGAGCTATCATTCAATCTTCTTCCAACCCTGAATCAAAGAAGACTTATTAAGGAATGGAAGAACGCCCACTGTACTGGGCCCTGCTACACTTGGCAGACAATTCTGGAGTTCAGACTATTTTCCTATCTTTTCAGGCATCTAATAGTGTTTACTAGATGCAGCAAAACAACATGGTAAGTATCTCATTAAACCAGAAATATTTATATTATGGGTCAAATCAGAGCCTTCTGCTAAGCAATGGTTATTTCCTAGAACATCAGCTGTAAGCCTTGGATCAGCGTTAAGAGAAATTTCATGGGTTATTTGCTTTGAGCACTGGGCTAGAGAAGCCAAGTTCACAGGTCTTCCTCAGTCTTCCCCAGTCACGGTAGGTTACTTTCAGCCAGCTGTGTAAAATATATGCCAAACAGTCACAGGAGGGATGAGAGAGGTTCTTGAAAATGTCCTCCCGAGAATCTGTGTAATGCAAAATTAATATGTTCTCTAGTAATGATATATTAATATTATCATCTTTGGATGTAGTAGCCAACATTTAAAAAAAAATACAGTCCCACCTTCTAAAGTAATAAACAACTATTCCCTTAAAACTAGAAAAATATCACTTCCTTTTTAGTGCTAATACTACAGAATCCCACCAACTATTCTGTCCAGTAACTATTAAGCCTCCACCAACAGGGAAGATTTTTCATAGATGTGAAATGTTTCCACCTTACTAAATTCCTATTCATGAACCCCAAATAATCATAGTACATGGTAACACTCTTTCTCCTTCTTAACATGTGAATAAAGTAGTATATATTAAAATTCATAGTATGCTAGGACTGTTTTAGTGATGGAAGAGATTAAAACAAAATTCTTGCCTTCTCCAAAAGTCCCCCATCTCTAGAATGTCGAGAGACTTTAACTTCGGCTGATGAACTCTTTTTTTTTTGCTTTCCCAGCATGTGAATGATAAAGCTATAATCCTGAGAAGCAAAGGGAAATGGAAGAACTAATAAATAAGGACCTCCTTCGCCTCCTTCAAAAGTGCCAAGTAGAAGCCAGACTTTGTTGCTAATGACTTTGACTGAGGGCCTTGGAGATAGCTTCAGCGCCTCCATTTCACCCCACCTCTCAATGTTGGGCCGCCTTCCTCCTATGAGAGGTCTCCTTGAATTCCTCTGATAAATTGTAGCTATGTCCTTCAGGACCTCTGAAAGGAACGTAGGTTGCAAAGCTGTGCTCATATTTCATTCCGTGATAGCCGTGAGCAGATCTGACCTGGCCTGAAAGTGATGGATGGTTATTGGTTTTAACCAAACATCAAGACTGTGTATGGGAAATGGTGTTTAAGGCCAGGATCCAAGTACAAAGGAGTGTGTTCTGGAGCTCAGAAAGTTTATGGGTTTACGGGTCATCCAGTCATCGAGATGCACGCAAAGTACCTTATCACTGCCTAGCAGCACGCTGACCATTTTGGATGATGAAGGCCTTTTGAACTAAGAAGAACAGGTTTAGCCAAAACATTCCTCACTGAAACACAACTAAAACCAGTGAGATGCTAACACAGCAAAGGTCGCTTTCAGGGACAAACACCAGCAAAACGCACGTGGAGCAAAAGTGTACAATTTTCTTTGAAAGATAGTTTCTACAGCCTGTTTCACTGTAAGTGTAAATACAATTTATACCTGTACCTAAGTTTATACAAAGACTAAGTTTGAACCTTCCCCAGATTCACATAAGACAGATATTAATTGAAAGCATAGAAAAATTAAGCATTTTACTTCAGAAAAAATGAACAATACATTTTAACTTTCACTTTGACATTCTGCTAAGTTGACTTAAGCAGCATCACACCTTAAAAGTAAGAATTCTAACATAAATGGTTAGTTCTGAAGCTTGCTCAGAAGATACAAAATAGAATAGGCTTCAGTATATGGGCAAAGCTTCCATGATATTTACTAAAGAATATATTTTACCAATTGCTGTGAAGAGAAATGAAAACTAAACCTTCCTTCTTCTTAGGAACTCCTGTATTCTTAAGGAAAAGAAGAGATATTTATAAAGTAACACATGTGTCCTTACACATCTGCACAGAGCCCCCGAGTGCTAAGGAAAGAAAGCGGTGTACGGAATGATTTCCTAGGGAAGTTGTGAGAAATTGTCCATAAAGGGAAGATCTGCATTGGCAGAAAATATGGGTGGAGAATTTTCTGTGGAGAAGTCCAGCTGGTGTAGAGCGATAAGCAGTCTCCCTTGAGAAAGTGGGATGTCTAGGATGGGGGGTAGGGAGAAAGGAGGCAGGGAGGGAGTGGGGAGAGCATCCGAGAAGAAGAGCTTCTGAGATGCAAAGAGTGATATGAGGCCCAAAACTTTTTTTTTTTAAAGTCACTGAAAATCACTCACCAACTCCATTTTCAGAATCCAGCTTTGCAAGACCATCACTCTCTTCCTCAAACATAAAAGGAGCTTAACTAGAAAGACCGCTGGGAAATCAGATGCCCAAAGAACATCTTGGGGTGAGCTGTGCTTTCTGAGGAGTCCGCAGAATTAGGGAAGATATGGGGTCCAGAGAGGCACACAGTCAGAGAAATACAACAAGCGGCTACACAATGTGGTTTCCATGACCTTTTTTGTGGTCTTATAAAACACCACCTCTAATTATTATTATTATTTTTTTTGGCAATGGCTGAAATCATGGCCTTTACTTAGTGGGGCACAAGAGCGGATGGAAATGTCACCAGACTGTGCAAAAGTGAGTGGGCTCTGGCTGATTACAAATCCTTTTTTTTTTTTTGATAAGCACAGGGGCCTTGCTTTGTCAGGAGAAAAGCTGGAAACTGCATAATTAAATAGCAATGTATTTCATTACCAGTGTGAAAGCGGCCTGCGGCATTTATGCATTTGCAAAGTTGATTTTCTTTCTTTTCAGGAGGCAAATCTGGCGAGGTGTGGAAACAGCAGGGCCATGTGTCATCACCAGCAGAAATAGCAAGACCAGCACTCACTCCTTGGTAGGAATCCACACACCTGCCCCATAGAAAGCAGGACATGGGTGTCTCCCAAACACCTTCCCAAAACTGAAGGTGACATTTTGGGGTTCTCCTCATGTATCTCATTGCCCAGGATTCTTCTGTGGCTTGGAGGCCCGAGTCTAGAGGACAGAAGATGCCTTACATGGTGGCCAGCTCTGCCTGATCTCCGAAGAGACCAAGGCCTAAGGGGATATGATCTACCCCAGACGCCCCCACCCTGAGGAGAACAGAGCTGGGGCCCGGCCGGGTCCCCCCACTCTGAGACAACACTCTTGTCCTTGCCCGCCGCTACCAGCCACACTCAAGTGTCCACTGCCCAGAACAAAACGAGTCACTCTCTGCCCGTGGGGGTGTAACCTGAAGCACATGTTTAGTTCCAGCAAAGTCAGAAGCCTGTACGCTTGAAGAATATCCCTAAGTCCATGCAAATATGACACAGCAGGTCTATTTATAGAAAAAGATCCTCCCGCTTTGGGGATTTGACAGTGACAGCTCCTCCTGCTCTCTTGGGCACATCTACTCTCCTGCCTGTCCCTTTCTTTTGTGAACATTTGCAAGTCAACTATGCACTAAGCATGGAGCTAAATACTATCTAAGTTAATCCTCATGCTACTACTGCTTGATATGTACTGATGACTGTCATCATCCCCATTCAGGACGACACACTGAGGCTTCACGAGGTTAAGTCATTTTGCTCGAGGCCACATGGCTTACACGTGGCAAAGCCAAGATGGAAACGTGCGAGAGTCACTTCCAAGACAGGGCACCACACTTCTCCCTCACTTGGTGACAGACAGTACTAGGGTGTCATTAGGGGGTGAAAAGAGGTCCTCTCTCGCCCTCACATCTCTGGTCAGCCATGAGGAAGACAGCCATAGCGTCTCCATGCCCTATGCTTCCCCAGCTCTGACGAGGAAGGCTACAGAAAGAAATGTAAGTGCTGGGGAAAGGAAATGCTGTAGGAAGGAACTGGTTCTAGGCGCCATGTGCCGCCATGTTGGCCAGAAGAAGGCATGCTGCGTGTAGCTGCAACCGTTGTACCCTGATAAGCCGAGCACCCCGAGTGCACCCAGCAGATGAGGACTGACTCAGAAGGCTGGCCAGATGGGGCAGCATTTCATTGACCTTGTTAGCTTGAAAACGAGCTGGACTGAGGGCCATTTCTACGGTCCTAAGGAGCTAGTGCAGAGAGCATGGCCACACAAAAATTCACACAGAAAAAACCGCTTCCAACCAGAATGTGCCAGTCTGGAACACTGTGAAACATCCAGGGCTGCTCTTCCAGGAACCGACTGAAAAAGTGAGAAGACATTCTAGTGTTTTGCAACGGGTCAGCATGATAAGGGAGGCTTGGGCCAAGACCGTCCTTCAGGGCAAGCGGCCACCAGCACCCACATAGCTCTTTGCAGGAGGAAGGCATCCCCAGAACAAAGAAGTTTTTGGTGGAGCTCACTGGGGAAAAGGTGTTTGTTGGATCCCGGGGTTTCTCTAGTCAAGTAGACAAAGACAAATGGAGTAACAGTGACCACTTTGTCAGGACCTACTATGTCACTGCCAGTGTATCTGCTCAGCCACTTGGGGACAGGGGTGTAGACACAGCTCAGGTCCTATCATTTCATACAGCAGAAGGCCTAAGTAAACATGGTAAACTTTGAAAAGGAAGCACAACTTGATTCTTCATTTCTGCTCTTATAGATGACTACACAGAGACCAAGTCAGGCAGCTGCCGAGCCCTTTCACACACTTCCCTGGGGGACAAGTGACCGATCTACAGGCATGAGATCTGTGACAGCTTCATCGGCGACCAAAGGAGCCATGACACACGACCTTCTTTGATGACCTCTTCTGACCTGTCTGCGTACAAACAAACCAGGGGGTTAGCTTTCTCCCCTCCTCTCTCCTTTCTTGACATGTTCTTATTTTGCAGTGTTATAAGTACTTGGAATATTCTCTGAGGCCAGGGAAACTCAAGCCAAGTTGTAGGTGAATCTCAGTAAAGAGCACTCCTCCCACTCAACATACACTCATCTCTAATGAGGCTTCAAAAGATAATTAGACGATGGTCACCGACAAAGCCCTCCAAGGAAACCACAGGATCAAAGGATTATGTGGTTATAGTTAACAGTGAGATTTAAGAAGGGGGGAGGAGAGAGAGAGGAGCAGGGTCAGGACACACAGAAAGTGATATAACCTGATTCTGGAAAGCCCAGGGGTTTGGGTTTTGTTTTGCTTGCTTGTTCTGTTTTATTTTGTTTTTTAATCAGCAGTGATTGTCTGTTTTCCTAGGAAATGTGAAAGAAGGCTAGCCAAAGAAAAGCATGCTGTCATTTTTATTCCTTTCCTTTCACACAGTCTTTGGGGAGCACCGAGTGAGACCACCATAAAAGGCCATTTTTTTCAGCACATTACCAACTGAATTTCTTTGGAAAAGGACCAGGACTAACCTATCTTCTACAACAGGGAACAATGTTAATGAGGCTACAACGGAATTCAAAGATGTGTATTGAAAGTGTCTGTTTGCCAACACCACATACAGCAGCGAATGTAACAGTGAGATTTGTATGGAGAAAATCAATTCTGTGCCAGGGCACAGCATAGCATGGGGCAACATCTCTATTCACTGGGCTCATAGTCAAATAAGAAGGGCAACACCACCCATGGGGGGAGAAATTTGGAATCCACTCAAAAAAACAGTAAGTGAATAGGGAAGGGAAAATTGTGGGCATTTGAGTTGTCAGGAAAATTCATCATTGTTTGTCCCTAGAAGCTATGGAGGTGGTTCCAACATGCGGGAATTAATGAGCACCAAAGAGGGGACTTGAATGAAAGACAAGGAAGGTGGTCTGCCAGAGAGAAGGTAGGAGGTGATATAAGCCATATGGCTTGGTGCATATAAAGTAGAGGAACCTGGAGAGGGGCCCACAAGCTGGGGAGGAGAAACAATTCACTAAAGCAACGTGAACTAGACCAGGGTAAGAAAGGGCCTCAAAAGTGAGCACTAAAATGTTTGAATCTAATTACAAAGCCAATGGGGGATTGCATAGTCAGAATCAGAGTATGGGACAAAAAGAACACTCCAGCAACTTTGCATTAGCTAGCCCAAAGTCATTGCAAAGTGGCACACCGTGATGACCAATACTGAAAACTCTTCCCAGTGAGGCAATTAAAAGATCTATGAGGTTTCCATCTGTATCATTACTGAGTTTACTTTACTCATTGCATTTTACTAATAAACAGCTTAAAATAAAAGTGAAAAACATCCAGCTTTCATAATCTACACTACTATTCTGTTCATAATATTGTCTTCCTGTTATGAAATAGCTACCTTTCAAGAATTCTACCCTTTTAAAAATGGATGCTATCGGCAGGGAATTGTTTTCCTTGATTAGTTTCCTTGATTGAGGAAACGATTTCCTTGATTATGGAAGTATGAGGATAGGAGCAGTGGATCAAAAACACATCTTTGAAACCTTCTACATCAAGGGTGCTGGCCACTGCTATGGAAAGAATATATACCTCATTTTTAAGGATAAATTACTACCCAGTAATTAGGAGCTCTCCATTCAACCAAAGAATCAAGATTTCCTATCACATGAGCCCAACACTTAGCAGTGCTATTGAGGGACTGTATGGAGGAGTGGCTGAGAATGGGATCTGGATCTAGACAGATTACCTGAGTGTAAATCCAAGCTCTAAGCCTTACCAGTTATGCATGGGACCTTGGACAAGTCACCTATAAGGTTTGTGCTTTAGTTTCCTCATCTGTAAAGTGGGAATAATAGTATTACTATGATTGTTTTGTAGACTAAATATATCTAAAATCTATGGAGTGGTTGGTTCAGTATATACTCATTTGGTGTGACCTAAAAGAAAACATTTAAACTCTAAGGCTTAACAGAACAGACCTTAGGACAACACCTGGCACTGATTAAGTTTTAATAAACACTGACATATTTTTAAGTTTTAAGTATGCCTCAGAGTCTATTATCCCACATAATTCCAAAGGAGTAGTTGAAATTATTTGGCTGAAACACAAGGACACAAACCCTAATTAATTCCTCCATTCTGAGTTTCTCAAAAATAAATTATTCTTGTTTTAATTTTTCACTTTCAGGGGCTAGCAGAAATTTAAAAATATATATAACTTTCAAGATGTTGAATTTTTATTTGAATAAAGATGAATATAGGGCTCTCTTCTTGATAATAAGGGGAATCACAGACACTAACCTTCCCTAACAATTAAAGCTAAAATGATGGATTAAAAAAAAAAAATCAGGAAATATGGGAAGGTGGTGGTAATAGTTGCAGCAGACTTTTTGAATGCTTCTTTTTGTCTTTTTCCCAAGCTTTCATTTAAACTTCAGTTAGTTAACATACAGTGTAATAGTAGTTTCAGGGGCAGAATTTAGTGATCCATCACTTGCATACAATACTCAGTGCTCCTCACAAGTGCCCTCCCTATTGCCCATCTGAATCCCCACAGAGACAGACAGAGAAACTTGGTAAAAGAACCAAAACGCAGGGCGCCTGGGTGGCTCAGTGGTTGGGCCTCTGCCTTAAGCTCAGGTCATGATCTCAGGGTCCTGGGATTGAGTCCCACATCAGGCTCTTTCCTCAGCAGGGAGCCTGCTTCTGCCTCTCTCTCTGCCTGCCTGTCTGGCTACTTGTGATCTCTCTCTCTCTGTCAAATAAATAAATAAAATCTTAAAAAAAAAAAAGAGGAAAAGAACCAAAACACATGGTCAATCCTCAAAAGAAGGTAACAAGATAGCCTCATAAACTTCAAGATTACAAATGGCTGGGGAGAGGCCATTAACAGCCTAAAGACATGAATTCTCCCAGTGTCTGTAGAGAGCCCAGGAAGGCAGTGGGGGCAGCTGATGCACTTGATCCTGATGGCAGGAATGCCCCAAAAGAGCCAACAGGTGGTCCTGGAAAAGTCCAGGGCGCCCGTATGAGAACAGCCTCAGAAGCTGTTCCCATTCACTTGACAAATCCTCACAAGGGGCCCCAGGAAAAACTGAAGTGCCCAGAGCACTGCAACTCCTGGGAACTTTCAAAACTGACCACCTAGGACGCCTCTTCAAGACAGGACCCAAAGTCAGGACTGAGGCTGACTTTCCGAGTGGAATGCACACTGAGCTGAATACAGCCAACAGGAGTAAAGGACAAGGTCTGGATAAAAGCGAGGATATGGATTAAAACCAGGAAGTCTGAGAAAGCAAGCCACCACAATTCAACAGGACACCAAACCCACAGAAAAAAAGAGCCTTTTGAAGTGAGAATAGCTAACTGAACGTATTTTTCTTTCCACAATTCAGAAAAATGAATTTCGTATAAAAATAGCAAAGAAAGCAAAATGTTATATGAAGTTATTTTAGGGAAAAAAAAGAATAAAGAACAGAATAAAATCCTAGCAGCAATAAAAGTGTACCACAAAAACTGGCTCGAAAAATAATAGCATACCATTTGAAATAACCTTAATGGCATTGGTAAAGTGATACACAGTATTAAGAATAGCATTAGAACTACAGAACACTCATGAAAGAAATTGAAGAAGACACAAAAAGATGGAAGACCGTTCCATGCTCTTGGATCGGAAGAATAAACATTGTTAAAATATCTATATTGCCTAGAGCAATCTATACTTTTAATGTCATTCCAATCAAAATTCCACCAGTATTTTTAAAGAGCTGGAGCAAATAATCCTAAAATTTGTATGGAATCAGAAGACACCCCGAATTGCTAAGGAAATGTTGAAAAACAAAAACAAAACTGCGACATCACGTTACCCGATTTCAAGCTTTACTACAAAGCTGTGATCACCAAGACAGTGTGGGACTGGCGTAAAAACAGACACATAGACCAGTGGAACAGAGTAGAGAGCCCAGATATAGACCCTCAACTCTATGGTGAAATAATCTTCGACAAAACAGGAAAAAATATACAATGGAAAAAAGACAGTCTCTTCAATAAATGGTGCTGGGAAAACTGGACAGCTAGATGTAGAAGAATGAAACTCGACCATTCTCTTACACCGTACAGAAAGATAAACTCAAAATGGATAAAAGACCTCAACGTGAGACAGGAATCCATCAGAATCCTAGAGAAGAACATAGGCAGTAACCTCTTTGATATCAGCCACAGTAACTTCTTTCAAGATATGTCTCCAAAGGCAAAGGAAACAAAAGAGAAAATGAACTTTTGGGACTTCATCAAGATCAAAAGCTTCTGCACAGCAAAGGAAACAGTCAACAAAACAAAAAGGCAACCCACGGAATGGGAGAAGATATTTGCATATGACAGTACAGACAAAAGGTTGATATCCAGGATCTATAAAGAACTCCTCAAACTCAACACACACAAAACAGATAATCATATCAAAAAAATGGGCAGAAGACATGAACAGATACTTCTCCAATGAAGACATACAAATGGCTATCAGACACATGAAAAAATGTTCATCATCACTAGCCATCAGGGAGATTCCAATTAAAACCACACTGAGGTATCACCTTACACCAGTTAGAATGGCCAAAATTAGCAAGACAGGAAACAACATGTGTTGGAGAGGATGTGGAGAAAGGGGAACCCTCTTACACTGTTGGTGGGAATGCAAGTTGGTGCAGCCAATTTGGAAAACAGTGTGGAGATTCCTTAAGAAATTAAAAACAGAGCTTCCCTATGACCCTGCAATTGCACTACTGGGTATTTACCCCAAAGATACAGATGTAGTGAAAAGAAGAGCCATCTGTACCCCAATGTTTATAGCAGCAATGGCCACGGTCACCAAACTGTGGAAAGAACCAAGATGCCCTTCAACGGATGAATGGATAAGGAAGATGTGGTCCATATACATGATGGAGTATTATGCCTCCATCAGAAAGGATGAATACCCAACTTTTGCAGCAACATGGACGGGAGTGGAAGAGATTATGCTGAGCAAAATAAGTCAAGCAGAGAGAGTCAAGTATCATATGGTTTCACTTATTTGTGGAGGATAACAAAGAACATGGAGGACATGGGGAGATGGAGAGGAGAAGGGAGTTGAGGGAAATTGGAAGGGGAGAGGAACCATGAGAGACTATGGACTCTGAAAAACAACCTGAGAGTTTTGAAGGGGCGGGGGGTGGGAGGTTGGGGAACCTGGTGGTGGGTAATAAGAAGGGCACGTATTGCATGAAGCAATGGGTGTGGTGCAAAAACAATGAATATTGTTATGCTGAAAATAAATAAATAAAAAATGCTAAAAAAAAAAGAATAGCATTAAACAGAATAATTCAGAAATTATGTCATTCAACAAAGAACTAGAAATAAGAGGGAAAGAAATCATTTTCCAATGAAGACAACCTAGAAGGAACACAGAAATAAATAAATTCAACCAATAAAGTCTTAAGAAAAGTAGAACAAACAGATAATGAAACTTTTAAAGAAGGAAAAGGGCAAAAAGAATGTGAGAGGAAATGACAAATGTTAAAGATACATAGAGAAGATCAAACATACAAAAGGAGCTCCTGAAGAAGAAAACAAAAGCAAGAGAAGAGAACACATATAAATACTTTATTCAAGAATACTGTTGGAAATATAAAAACTGAACAGGATATTTAAATAGTGTATCATGTACCTGAGAACAGGAATGTCTCAAAATGATCTACGCCGAGTTATATTTTCAGAAAAGTATTGGACATTAAAGAAAAATATCTTGGGGCACCTGGGGGACTCAGTAGGTTAAGTGGCTGACTCTTGGTTCCCACTCAGGTCATAGTCTCAGGGTCGTGGGATCAAGCCCCACCCACACTGGGGAGACTGCTTGTGGATTCTCTCTCCCTCCCTCCCTCTGCTCATGCTCTCTCTCTAAAATAAATAAGTCTTAAAAAAAAATCCTTTGGGTATCTAGACAAAGAAAAAAAAATTTTATAAGGAAAATATCCAGACTTTAAAAGCAATGCTTTTTATCACGTGTGACATGATGAGTCTGTATGGGCCAGAACCAATTTTTAAGGGTAAAAGTCCCAGACAAGCTATTACATGAAATAACCCAAAAGATAATGTTTTCAAGAGATTTTCCTAAGGGATATAATGGAAAATGTAGTTCAGAAAATCAAAATAAATAGAGATATTTCAACATAAAGACTTGTGATGAGCATTAATTAGTTACTTCTGCAACTAGGTCAAAAATGAATATTAAAAGGGAGAAATTATACTGTGCAGTGGCTATATGATTTTAATTCCAATATATCATAAATCAATAACAATGCTAGGAAATATGTTTTAATTTCTTTCAGTAATTCTAGTTGAATTGTGTGGGCTAAAATAAAAGATTGAGCATGTATATATGAATACACACACACACACACACACACACACACATCCTGAATGCAAATATAACTATTTTATCTCAACAAGAAACAATGAATTAGTAGTATCTACTGCCCAAATTCTGGTTTGAAATACTATTTTTCTTTGAAAGCATCTTAGAGGTTTTAGAGAAATGGTATCTAAGGCAAAAAGCAAAAACTACAAAAAGATGAACCTGAAACACCTTTTTTGCTGGGTATCAAGGAAATTATCTAAGAATATTAGAGCAATGTTAGGAGGACTTAGAAGTCAACATGAAGGGACTTCCTTCTTGCCAAACAGAAAAATTTAATCTTCAATGAGAATAATAACTAGAATGTACTGAAGTTCATGAAATATGTTAAAATTCATGGGGTACCTGACTGGCTCGATTATTAAAGTATGCTACTCTTGATCTCTTGAGTTTTGAGGTTAAGGCCCACATTGGGCATGGAGCCTACTTAAAAAAAAAATCATGATTCGTCAAGATTTTTGAAAATTGGTCATTTTTTTACAGTCATAAGGTTTCAACTAATTAATTTGATAACCAGATAAATAAAAGGACAGACTTGAACATTTATTCTGTTTTCCTGAAGGCCTGTTTCACTGAGTCATCAAACATTAGAGGAGAAGAAGTGGCTCTTTATAAAATAACAGAATTGCAAAATCCCCCAAAGTAGAATTAGAACAGCAAATTTCATAACCTCGATTAATAAATCTAGGTATTGGACATCAATAAAACAGCAAAATCCAGATATCACTTGCCCTTGATCAAATAACACATTCTCACCAATAGACTTGCCAAAGAGATGAGACCTGAGTTTGATCAAGTCTCTGTGTGTCAGTGTTCACTCACTCAGCCAAATCCCCCACGTGAAAGTCTGTAGTTCAAATGGCTTGAGCACTTCAAAGATAAATTCTAAGTAAAAGAAAAGAATAGATGGAGAGTATATGTTTAAAAGAGACCTAAGGGGCGCCTGGGTGGCTCAGTGGGTTAAGCCGCTGCCTTCGGCTCCGGTCATGATCTCAGGGTCCTGGGATCGAGTCCCGCATTGGGCTCTCTGCTCAGCAGGGAGCCTGCTTCCCTCTCTCTCTGCCTGCCTCTCTGCCTAATTGTGATTTCTCTCTGTCAAACAAAATAAATAATCTTTAAAAAAAAAAAAAGAGACCTAAAAGACATACTATGTTTTTAAATGGGCAAGATTAAACTACAGTATCTAGAGTGTGCTAGATAAAACTTGAGTGAGAAACAAGATTTTATAGATATGCAAAAAAACCCAAAAAACCCTACCAAAAAAACCCCCAAAAACCCAAAAAACCAAAACCAAACCAAAACAAAAAAAACAGAAGCCAAGATAGTGGTTACTTTTAGAGGCCTGGAGATATGCATACAGGATGAAGACACATGGAAGGAATTCCATATTTTGGCCTGAGTGATGGTTATGAGTATATTACCATGATTATGTATGTATGTATATATATATATATATATATAAAATATATACATATATTATATACATACATATTATGGCAAGCTATATATTTGTTTCATTTTACAACAAAAATAAAACTCATCATGCACACTCATTCCCTACTATTAAAAGAGACAGTAAGGAATCCATAAACCCATTAAATAAAGTGAATCCACTGATCCTAGCAGATTCACAGATACCCAAACTACCGGATGCCCTAAAGGTTTCTGTGACATGCTGAGAATTTTGAGCCACCCTTTGATGTCGGTGTGAGGCACGTGATACAGAAAATAAAGCCAGAAACCTGCCCAAATAGACTCCCATATAAAATTGTGCTCCCGAAGAGCTAAATCAATACAGAATGAATAATAAAGCCTACAAAGGATTTAACAAGAAAACTTGATGCTGTGTGGACATAAAACCCAAAACAAGTAAACTCTTATGTGAATTTATTGCTGAACACTGTGAACTCTGAATTAATGTCTGTGTTCCCTAAGTAGTTAAAACAAGAAACAAATAAGCGCACACACACACACAAACACACACACACACACACACACTCACAAATGGAGAATTGAATTTAAATTAATCAAGTTTGGTAGTTTTCTTTGGCGACTGGCAAATCTCTCTGAAGGACTTAAAGAGCTCTGGTGCATAAAGGTCCAAGGAAATGAGTGGCTCAAAGAATAATCTAAAACACATAAACACAAATCAGTAAAAAACAAGAAAACAATGTTGAAGAAATTATCCAGGATGCATTCCAGAGAAACAAGGAGAAATAAAATATAAAAGAGAGTAGGACACATACAGGATAGCATCAAAAGGTCTATCAGGCATCTACACAGAATCCAGGAGATGCACAGAGAAGGGAAAGCATTCAGATAATGTTCATATACTTAAATTGTTTGTAATAGGTGCCTGGGTGGTTCAATTGGTTGTTTCTGCCTTTAGCTCAGGTCATGATCCCAGGGTCCTGGGACTGAGCCCCGCACAGGCCTCCCTGCTCACAGGGAACCTGCTTCTCCCACTCCCTCTACCCCTCCCCCATGCTTATGCTTGTGTGCACTCTCTTTCTCTCTCGGTCTCTCAAATAAATCTGTATCTTTGAAAAAATAAATTGTCTATGTTAGAAAAAAGTAGAAGTAGAAGAAAGCATAACCATAAGCCAAATGATTAGAATAAAGGATAAAGATAAGCAACCAACAACAAAGAAAACAAATATATAATACCAATAAGACCAGTGAAGCTAAAAAACAGTTTCTTGAAAAAAGTCATAAAATAATGAGAGCTCCAAGGCCTGTGGGGTGTGGTGAAGGGGGAAGACACAAGAAAGAGAAGCAAGCACAAACAATATTAAAAATGAAAAGATAGATGTAACTTTAGATCTCACAGATAACTAGATATTATAAAAAATTAATGCCAAAAATGGAAAAAACTTTAGTAGATGAATTCCTTAAAAAAAAAAAAAGTTACCAGTAACAAGAAATAGAGAATCTGACTATCTCTATAAACACATACTATGAATCTGCAATTGAACTTTTTCCTACCAAGGAAATGACATCCCCAGATAGTTTTACTGATGGGATTTTTTAAAGTATTCCAAAGATCAATAAAACAAGTGTTATACAAAAGTCTTCCAGAGATTAGAAAACAGGGAAATACTTTCTAATTTCTTTTATAAAGCTAGGTATATCATACATGCTCTGTACAATAGAAAGGCAAATGAGAGGCCCATCACAAGGATGACCATGGATGCAAAAATTCTAAACAGAATAGGAGCAAACTGAATCCAACAATATATAAAGGAGATAAATATAATAACCAATTTGAATTTATCTCATGCATATGATACTGGTTTCTACTAGAAAATGAAGTACACCACAACACCAAAGAAAGAAAAATCATTATCTCAAAAGATAAAGAAAAAAGCATTCATTAAAATTCTAATACCTGTTGAATTTAACACATTTGGCTGCAAGGGGAAAATCCTGAAGAGGCTCTCTACAAACAACCAGCATCACCAGGGCTGTTCACCTCGTAGTGAACTTCACATTTACTGGTGACTTGTGGATGCCAGCCACTCTGAGATCAGGAACAAATCAAGGACACTGTCTATCTCCACTTCATTCAATACTGTACTGTTCTAATCAGCACAGAAAGGACCAGAAAAATATATAACAAAGCATAATCATTGGAAAGAATGAAACAAAGTTCTCATTACTTGCAGATGATAATATCTCTGCAGAATTCCTGCCTCATAAAAGACCCCTAAAGTAGAGTTTATGAATGTAAAACTTAAGCAGGAGGCTTGAACCAAGATTTTGAAACAAGAAATTTGAAATAAGATTCTAAGTGAATTTCATTTGACTGTGCCAACAATGATCATTTAGAAAATACAAATTTTTTAAAGTTTTTTTTTTTTTTTAATTTATTTGACACACAGAGAGAGAGAGCACAAGTAGGCAGAGAGGCAGGCAGAGAGAGAGGGGAAGCAGACTCTCTGCTGAGCAGAGAGCCCGATGTGGGCCTCAATCCCAGGATCCTGAGACCGTGATCTGAGCCGAAGGCAGAGGCTTAACTCACTGAGCTACCCAGGTGCCCCTAGAAAATACAATTTTTAAGATATAAAAGATCACCAAAAAGGGTAAAGTAAGTAGGAATACATTTAACAACAGATGGCTAAATCCTTCATGAAGAAAATTAATAAATTCTATGGACAGGCATTTCAAAAGGCCAGTTAGTCTTAAAAAAACAATTAAATGTAAAGTGAAATGGTTTGAGATGGAAAGACTCATTGTCCTAATATCAATTCTCTCTATACTGATTTATAGATTCATGCCACTTCCATGAAAATTATGAAATAAAACTTGATGAAGGGCTCCTAAAATTTATAGGAAGGAGCAAAGGTCCAAGTAAAATTAAGACATTGTTGAAGAACAAATTTTAGAGTATGTGCTCTCCCTGATAGCAAGATTTTACCAAAGTTAGAGCAATTAAAACAATGTGCATTGGACAGGAATTGACATACAGATCAATAAAAGAGAAAAGAGAATCTAGAAACCCACATACAGGGGAGGGGAAGATAGAATAGGTTTTGCAAGTCAGCGAAGGAAATAAATAACAATGACTGGTACATACATGAAAAAAATCAAAATAAAATTGTACTTTTATCTCTCTCAAACCACAAAATCATTTCCAAGATAATAAGGACACAATTGAAAGTTAACACTATAAAAACAGTAGAAGAAATAATGGGAGAATATCCTTAGGATACTCTATCCTATGACAAGATTTCTTTAAAGAACATACCAAAGGTAGACACCATAGAGAAAATATTAATAATTTGATTACATTACATTAAAGAATACCTATTTCTCACAAAAGTTTGGAAAGATAAACCACAAACTGGGAAAAAAAATTATGACACATAGCCAACAAAAAACCTTTACCTAGAATCCATAGAGATGTTTATGAATCATTAAGAAAAAGACAACCCGGAGGGGGGGCAAAATGGGCAAAAGAAATAAAATAACATTTCATAGAAAAGTAAACACAGGGCGCCTGGGTGGCTCAGTGGTTTAAGCTGCTGCCTTCGGCTCAGGTCATGATCTCAGGGTCCTGGGATCGAGTCCCACATCGGGCTCTCTGCTTGGCAGGGAGCCTGCTTCCCTCTCACTCTCTCTGCCTGCCTCTCTGCCTGTGATCTCTCTCTGTCATAAATAAAAAAATAAAAAATAAAAATCTTTAAAAAAAAAAAAAAAAGAAAAGTAAACACAAATGGCTTATATGAAAAATGCTTAATGTGATGTGTAATCATTTCACACAAATTAAAACCCCAAGATACCATTTGACATTCCCACCAGATTGGGAAAATATTTTTCGTTAGTCAACATCAAGTGTTGGCAAGGATGTGGGTCAACGGGAACTCTTCTTGACTGCAGTTGTGAGGGTAAACTAGAATGATTACTTCGGAAAACAACTTGCCATTATGTGGTAACTTAAATAGGTGTATAACCTACCACCTAACTATGCCATCCCCAGGTTTAAACCCTAGGAAAATGCTTATATATGGAAGCTGGAGGAATTATAAAAAAGAATGTTCATAATGATATTGTTTGCAATAGCAAAAAAAGCAAAACCAAAAACCCTGGAGTCTACACAAACATTCGTCAGAATTTGGAAATATAAACATATGTTCATACAATAGAATACTATGCATGAAAAATTAATGAAATAAATATACTCAGTAAGGCACTCAGCAACGATGCATCACAAAAACATTTTGGACAAAAGAAGTTACAACAGGATTCAATTTATGAAAGTTCAATATAAGCCAATCTACACACACACACATATCTGGAATATATATATATATACACACATTCATATGTGGAATATGTGTATATGTAGTAAAATGATCAAAAGAAACAAGGAAATTCTTAGCAAAAAAGCAGAATAGAGGTATCTCTGCAGGAGAGGGAAGGGAATGGAAACAGAAAGGGAAACAAGAAGCTTCTAGATGACTGTAAATGTTTTATTTCTTAGGCTGGGGGCTGGGCAAGCTGTAGTTCCTTTTGGTTATCATTTAAATGGAGCTTGTAAATGTTTTGTACATTTTTATGAACACTGTATCAGTAAAACTGCATATATGTACATATATGTTTTTACTGTAGAAAAAAAATCTATGACTTTGAGCCAAAAGATAGTTACTGATATATGAAAGAGCTTTAGACCACTGGACAATGTGTGGTTTTTGGGTTTTCTTTTGTTTTTGTTTTGCACAACCTACTGCAAAGGAAAACCGCGTCCAAGTCCGATAGGAGACTCCTCTTTGGGCACTTACGCTAGTGATTGTGGTCATTAAAATTTTTTATTTCCCCATACCTGTTACTCCTACTCTTGTCCAGTGGGTTACTGTTGCAACAAAAAAGCTACCATGTCATGTGAGAGCCATTACTGCCAACAGGTCTAGGAGGGAGGACAGGAAGGGGATGCCTGCTTCAGACCCCTGGGGGGAATCAGATTGTTGGCACTGCCTTGCAAGAGAGTCAGGGACTGTCCTGTGTTTGGGAAGTGAGCAGACATTAGCTGAAGACAGTCTGCCTGTGCAGGACCCCAGGTAGCAGCGGCAGAGAGGCATTCACAGAGGGCTCCCAAAATAAGCAGCCTCAGATGACAGCACAGAATCTGAGAGCTCAGGCAAAGGAGCCTGGGCACAGGAAGGGCTGCCAGGGCCATTTAAATGATGAGGTGATAGGCAGTAAACTCCCAGGGCAGGGCAATCAATCACTGCCAGGCTTATCTTCTGACAAGGGCTAGGACTCCAGGTTGCAGCTGTAACATTAAAATGTAATGTTTCCACTGGGATTTGGTGTGGCAGGTTTCCCTGAAGCTTCGTTTCACTCAGTTAACTAATTATGAGAGAATGTGACATTGGTATTTACTTTTTCTACGGGGACAAATCATTCCCAGCAGGAGAGACAGGCTGTTATTTTTGTTCTGTTTTGTTTTGTCATTAAAAAGAGATTACTTACATGGTAGTAAATAAACCCTTGTTAGAGGGAGTTTTTTTTTTTTTTCCTCTCAATAATTCTATCAATTCACCTTAATGTGGACAATCATTTCTTTTGTTTTCCAGAGTCAGGGTACATAAATGAGCAAGAGGTAGATGTTAGAACTGGGTTTGAAAATTAACTGTACCACTTACTCGCTGTGTGATCATAAGCAAGTTATTTAAACACCTTGAGCCTGTTTTCCCCCACTAAAAAATCGAGGATAATACATCTACTGTGTCTACTGTAGCCTTTATTCTTAATGACTCTGATACTATATTATACAACTAGAACATTTTACATTTCACTTATGCCTTATATGGTCAGTTTTCTATAGGACCCCACATCTAATCATGAATTGTATCTTTCCTTTGCCAATATAAGCTGCCTTGTGTATTAACCATTTCACTCGTCCTCATACAGATATGAGAAGGTTTCCAATAAAAACACAATATTTAATGACAGCAGTTTTCTGCCCCTCCTCCACCCCCAGGATACTTTTTAACTTTTCAAAGACAGAACGCAATGCTCAGCAAATATCACTAATAAACTCACACCTCATCCGTGCCTGGACAATAAGAGTGTTGTGTTTGTGGTGCTTTTAGCCAACTAGAAAGTGATTTCACAGACGATCTCCCACTTAAACTCATAATCCCATGAGGTAGGCAGGGTAGATATGATAAACTCCACCTTACAGGCAAGGAAGTAGAGGCTAAGAGAGGGTAAATGACAGAGCCGTGATATTCAAGCCTCTTTCCTATGAAAGGTAATCCATGGGAACTGAGAATGCCAGGTATATTGGTCTATGGAAAATTAGATTTTCTCAAGAACAAATCTGTTTTGAAGGTAGCCAGAGCAACTGTTATTAGGGAGAAAAGTAAGATCACTGGAAGTTAGCTAACAAAATAGAAAGTCAAGAGGCATGGGGCTTTATATCCCAATTTCATAATCCATTTGCCCAATGAGCCTCAATTTTTCTATCGCTAAGTTTGAGAAAGCAAAAATGTTACTTCTTACCATGCTTTTTAAAAAAAATTTTTATTTTTTACTTCTTACCATTCTTAAAAGCATGCAAATTATAATATCATTGTCGTGTACAAATGTAATATCATTCTATCACTTGATAGAATATTCAGGAGATTTAATGTGAATCAGAAAACACGAACACTTAAAAATGTATAGGCATGAGGAGACATATTTTAAGTGCTAGTAGAAAATCTTGGTGATAAAAGATAAGGATAAAAATATTTTCCAAGGATACCTGGGCTAGAGGATGATGGAAAAGTAAAAAGATTAGACAAATCAGCACTGAAATTTCACATTACATATTTGAGTGGTTTTTGGAAGTTGCAGAATCAAACTAAGAGGAACAGACATGTAATAACTTTTGAAGCCATAAAAATATAAAAGCCATCATATCCAGATAATGTTTCTTTAACTAATCACATATATAGTTCTTTTTTTTTTTTAAGATTTTATGTATTTATTTGACAGACAGAGATCACAAGAAGTAGGCAGAGAGGCAGGCAGAGAGAGAGGAGGAAGCAGGCTCCCTGCTGAGCGAGAACCCGATGCGGGGCTTGATCCCAGGACCCTGGGATCATGACCTGAGCCGAAGGCAGAGGCTTTAACCCACTGAGCCACCCAGGCGCCCCCACATATATAGTTCTTAAAATAATGAATTCCAATGGGTTACTCATACTGAGCAAGTCTTTCTGGTGGTAGACATTTTTCAAGGACTTCCAAGGATACCACCACCTGCTCACCGATAGCTCATAATCCCTTAAGAATTACTAGCAAACCACAGATTGACAATTCAGAAGTTCTCCCCACACCCCTTGTTTGGAAATAGGGGATAAGTTCTAATAGACTGGAAGGCCAAAGCAAACAAGTCATTTAGGGAAACCCTAGATCAAAATAAAAACAAAACACAAGTTTAGAATCAATGGAACTTAGAAGCCCAATGATCCCACAATACGCAATAAAAAATCTAGTCATACCAACACTGGCGAGCAGAGTAGCACATTGTAATAGGTCATCATTAGGCGGTTTGTTACCTTATACTGATTTAAGAGGTCTACACACGATTTGCCCTATGATCTTCAGAGAATGTGATGCATCTTCATTTCAATATTGTGAGAGATCTTATGATATGGCAGAATATGCCTGCCTAAAACTCCCTCTCTTTGTCCTTAACTCATTCACGTAATAAGCATTTATTGAATGTTTGCTATTTACTGGGATTTATATCAAAGAACTCACAGCCTAGCAGGGAGACAGGTAAGTCAAGCATCAAATTTATGTGTTAAATTCTAGAAGAAAAATATTTCATGTAAATGGTAAGTGTGTCAGAAAGCTCTCAGAGAGGATGAGATGATTAGCAAGGTCTCAAATGGTAAGTATAAACCGTGTATATTGCAACAAGGAGTAGCTTCCTGTCAGAAAGAACAGTATAGATAAAAACAGGAAATAGGAACATATGGTGAGTTCCAGAAAACAGATGCAATACCACATGGCTACAACATTCAGCATGGGTAGAAGAAAGGGGGAAAGATGGCAAAAGAAGCAAAAAGCAGTAGAAGGAAACAAAGGTTCCATCATTTAGGATTTCCATTCCACATTAAAATACAATAACAGAAAGCTGAATACAACGATTGGTCTACTTGATAGAATTTCAACCCAGAGGCAATGGGAGGAGATTTTTGCTGAAGAACAGTGTGGTGCTCTCCAGGGGTAGAGTGAATTAGAGGATGGAAAACTAGGGTGGGGACATCAGTTTTAAGGCAATTTTAAAAGTCTAAGTAAGACACAGCCTCTAAGCTACAGCAGTGGGGATGGAAAAGAGAATAGCAACAAAAGAAATATGAAAACCAGAATTAATAAAATTTAGTGACCGAACAGAATAAGGGAACGAAGAGGGAATCTGACAGCAGCTTTCCTATGTTATACTTAGTTGGCTGAATGCATAATGGTGCCCTTCTCTACTTAGGGATGGCATGAGGAGGAATGCCAGTATTACTCAGAGTCCTGGAGTATCTCCCCTTTGTAAGATTAATCACATTTTACTTTATATTGCAGGAGGTATGCATCTTTCTACCACCCCCTTCACCACTAGACTCAAAGCTCTTTCAGTGGAGAAATTCTGTCACATATTCCATTGTATCTGCAGATGGCCCCCAAAAGCATATTTGCATAACATGATTCTATAGCATCATGGACCTACTGTAGACACTTGGTGAACATTTTTGAAAGACTGACTGAATAAATGAATTCCCAAAGGTAGATGTGACAAAACTATACATTTTATCCTTTGAATGAAATAATTGTGTCTTAAATGTGAATAACTCACCTCAGTGGAGTAACAATTCACACCACTACTGATTAGGTTCATTTCAGACTTCTACTACTTTTGGCAAATTCCAACATCCAATCTTGAAGGGACTTTTGGGAGTACCTACTACACACTCTCATTTTAAAGATGAAAATCTGTGATGCAGAGAAATTACATGGCTAACCCCAACTCTCAAAAAGTATCCAATGATGGGACAAAAATCAGGTAGATACATCAAGCTTCATAATATTTGTCAACCAAAATGGTTATAATGGATTTAAAGATATTACAAGATATCACATTTAGCTAGGATGCACTGAGTTTTTAAAAGTGCATGACATTTCACATGGAAAAAAACACAAAGCCAACATCTTAGAAACATTTCCTTGAATAATTCTTTCCTCTGACAGTGAAATGCAAGGAATGGAACTCAACTTTTAATCTTGAATTAGTATAAGTAAGACAGATTCTTACCGTGATCTTCTGAAGAGACTGGTGACCTAAAACGAGATAATAAGCATGATAAATGTTTTGTAAATGATATGATAATTACAAATGCAATAATGATCAAGAATAATCTCCTAGAAATATTATCCCCAAATCCAATTAAATAGAAAGTCAACATAGTAGGCAGTGTAATTAATATGTTGGTTACATGGTATTTTCTGATTGATCACTCCCAAAGCTTACCTAGACTGGTTGAGTGGTTGGGGTTAATAAAATTTCAGTTGACTGCACTATGTCACGGGACTGCAACAAACTTAGTTATGTCTGGATTTATGACATACAAATAGAAAAGTCATAGTAATGTGGTAATGGATGGAATCCTGTGATGTCACCAAAGGCCAGGCCTCCAGAGAATGTAAATAAGCATTAGATTGAGTGTAAGTAAAAAGAAATCTACTTGGACAGTAAAAAATGAGACAGAGGTAAAATAAATGGTATGTATCTTTATCGTTTTTTGTTTCCACTCTGTGGAATTTAAGGTTTAAGTGAGCATGACACAGACTGCCCTCTGTGAGCAGGCCTCATAGCTCTAAACCCGTAAGAACCAGGATGAGACACGAGCGCAACCACTGGGGTCCCACAGAACTTTTATAAATTGATGACTTTTACATATGCAAAAGTTCCAATTACATTAGGAAGACACCTATGAAGTATCATGTCAATGCTTCACAATAAAAACAATAAAAACCTTTCTTCCCCAGCTGACCACTCATAGAGCTACTCTGAGCAATAAGACACAATCTTGAGGATCAAGTCCCCTCAAACTTGAATGATACAGCCTTGACTCTATCAGCTCATTCTTTCCTTGGGATGAAGTGAGATGTATAATTCTGAACTAACAGGTGATAAAATTTTGAAGGGAAAGGCAAGAAACCAGACAGAAGGCATCCTCTGTTCTAAATGATCAGTCTGCTGGGTGTCTACTGCAGGAAGACAACCAAAGGGAAATGCAAGCATTTAGTAATCTACCCTTTAATATAACTAGTGTTGGAGCAAGAATGATTCTATGGATGCACAGTGGTTGAAGAAAGATTTTAGCTACTGCGGGATGCTTGAGAATGCTTTATCTACTGATCAGTAATATTTTTGTCCATTATGGGAGTGATCAGTAAAGGACACAGCAGTCATGGTGGGAAAGACTGGAATTTCCCTTAGTGGCAAAGTGTCAAATCATTTCAATCTTACCAGTCTCTTCAAGTGAACCTTTGCATGTGAAAACAACAGAGGGTCCCCAGATTTGGTAGAGAGAAAACTGTCATCTGGGTTATGGGCACAGAGACCCCTGAAAGGGAACCTGCTCCAGCCTAAGCCATCCCTGTAGAGTTGGCTGCTTGAGAAATGCCACTTGGCCTCCCCAGATGGAGCTTATGTGGGTTCTCCTAGGGATTTCTCTGTTTCATACTATCACAAACCCGTTTTCCCCACTGGGCTGTGAGCAAACAGAAAACTAGGACCACTGCTTACATGGTAACAGAACAGACCCCTGATCAATATTTGTTGAATTGAATTAATGTCAGCACTACCACACTGGTGTTTAGACTCAAACACATTTTGGAGCGCCTCAAAAAAAATCATCATGTCACCTTCAAACCACCCGCAAGACTGGTTTGCCAAGCTCCAAGGCCAGCCATGGCAGAAGGACCTAGGGACTGAGACAAGCTCCAGAACAGAGAAAATGTGAGCACTCCCAGAGCCAGAAGACATCCAGTATACCTAGCAACAGAGACCTACAATCTGCCTTAATGGTTAGGAAAAGAAAGAAGGAGAGAGTGCAGAATAGAGGTGAGTGGGAATGAAAGGGGAGTCTAATGAGAAACACATATTTGAAATAAGATAATTTCTTAAGATGCTCGGGCATGAAAAGAAGTCAGCAACAAGGCAACATCTTTAGCCTTAGGGTTTTCTGATGGGAATTAAGCAAAAACACATCTTGGATTGTTGGCAATTAATTTCTCATGGAGCTCTAGGAACAAAGAAAAATCCATGCCAACAGACGACTGAATGTCTCAGGTGGAAGGCTTGTGAAGCAAGGCTTTGGTGCCTTTCTGTGAAAGCAAAGCACTAATATTAAATCTGAAAAATTCCAGATGGCTTGGTTAAAGTCCCCAGGGGATGCAGTGGTCCAGGCAGTGGGGAAGAACTATCCATTTCAGAGTGTTTGCTAAGGATTAGTCATGTTGAGTTTCTGTGCGGAATGTCTCCCACATGCCTGGATTTGTGGAATTTTAAGACATATGGAGTATTTCAGTCCTCACTCAGTATTTCACCTTTCACTCTAACGAGTCACTAAATTATACTACTGAGACATGCACACCATCCATTATTGCTGGAAATGGGCATAAAAAGTTTTACAGAACTTAGCTCAGGAGAGAGGAAATTCATGAAATCAGCAAGAGAAGTAGTTATTTTTAAAACAGAGAGGTTGAACCGTAGGAACAGATAATCTCCCTCAACCTGACAACTGAGGAATGCAGAACAGTTCACTGCTCATTCCTCCCACTGAACCTGCAAGACTTTTGGTTCTATTCCTGTTTATTTCTCCTCCATGTATACTTTATCTCAGGGATAGCATCGCTCTCATAATGCAAACTACGACCGACATTCAAAGAACTCCAGGATTTTGAGTTCTCGCCTCTTTCCTCAGTACTAGCCTTTTATGACAGTCTGGAGAATATTTACATTTGATTTTGCTTCGTTTTGTTTGGTGGGTTTTTTAGAAAACCAGTTTTATTTACATCTCACTCAAATTCGGCCAATAACAAAAAAACCAAAAACTCAAGTCCTGGATTTTAGAATCTCTCTCCTATTTTAAATCTTTCTATTATGTTGATTCAAAGCTACATAATAATTATTGTTTGAGACCCTATTAGGTACGAGGCCCTGTGCTTCGTGATGGGGATACAAAAACAAACAAGCTACCAATTTCAAGGAATTCAATCAAAGGAGAAAAATAGGCAAACCAATGATTATAGTGAAAAAAGTGTAGTCATCAAAATACGTATAAACTAAAGAAGGAGCATGAGAGAGAGAGAGATCCATTCTGTTCCAGAAGAGTGAAAGAAGACTTCAGAAAGCAAGAGCCATGGGAGCCGGGCTTGGAAGGATGAGCAGAAGCTTGTTAGGTAAATAAGAAACGAGAAGAATGTCAGGCAGAAGCACAAGGCATACGACAAGGAACATGGATAAGAAAGTGCAAAAACAATGAATATTGTTACGCTGAAAATAAACAAAAAAAATTAAAAAAAAAGAAATTTCATAATACGTTATCGGGCAGGCAAGGAACTGAGTGTGGCTAAAATATAAAGGAGTAATAAGTTAGGACTGGAGATAGAATAGACAGGGACCATTTCATACAGGGCCTGACAAGCCATTTTGACATGCTGGTAATTTACCTTCTAAGCTAAATGAGGAAAGTTTCTGAAGCAGTGAAGTCATACATTCTCATTGGTGCTTCTGATCAGGCAGGCTGTGCAGAGTAGAATTTTTTAAAACAGCAAGAGTAAAGGCAGGAGACAATCTAAAAACTATTACTGCAAAGCTTCTGCTCATCTCTTTGAAATTCATGAAAAGTAACAGGGAGAATGAGAAACAGAAAAGGAAGCATCGTCTTTGACTAAGCTAAAAGATACCCATAAACTGAAATCATCTGTAAAGAAAAGCTACCAAGTACAAGAAAAATTGGGCCAAGTTTCAGGGAGACAGAGAAAGCATATTTTGATCTCAAAAGATATGAGCTACATGGTGCACTACAAATTTCAGCAGAAAGCGCTCTGCTCTGAGCCAGGTGCCCTGCTAGTCAGAAGTAGAATCAAATCCCAGAGGATAGTGCTGTTAAAAACAAGAATTTGAAAAGAGACCCAAAGTCAAGCTTTCAGAAACACACAAACCCACTATGCCTAATTATCCATCCCAAACTAATGGATCCAAAAAGAACTCCTCCAAAACAAGTATGAGTAATAAAAGTAAAAGAAACCAGCATGATAACCACACAAAAATATTCTAAGAAGAAAGCAGGATAAGGATCTGCTGACAAAACTTAAGTTGGGAGTACACCAAAAAGGTAATGTCAGGGACAGGTGAACCCTATTGAAAGACCTGTCAATTTTACATGAAATTTGGAAATGAAAAAAGGAAAGGAGGGAATGAAGGAAGGAGTCAAAGATGGAATAGGGCCTCTGCGACAAGAAACTTAAAGAAGAAATACAGTGATTATGAAACAGTCCCAATAGAGCAGAAGAAAAGAGCAAACATTGGTCCAGAGTCTTCAAATCAGTAAATTAGAGAAACAGCTTAAGGACTCTTTCCACTGTATCACCACTACACTGGAAAAAGAATATTGAGAGGAGGTAAAAGATCCATAATAACTAAAAATACATTAAGATATAAGCCATTCATTTATTCATCCATTCAAGTAACTGCTTTGTGGAAGTGTCTTGCTGTTTTCCAGTTTGATTTATTTTTCTGTGATTTTTTTTTGGCTTTTTAAACTTTTAATTCCAGTTAATTAACATATAGTGTTGTATTAGTTTCAGGAGTACAGATATAGTGACTTAACAATTCCATACCTCACCCTGTGCTCATCACAAGTGCACTCATTGGTCCCCATCACCTATTGACCCCCTGACCCCACCCAACACCCCTCTGGTAACCATCAGTTTGACTCTATAGTTAAGAGTTGGTTTCTTTTTTTCTTTCTTTCTTTCTTTCTTTCTTTTCAGCGTAACAGTATTCATTGTTTTTGCACCACACCCAGTGCTCATGCAATATGTGCCCTCTCTATTACCCTCGACCTGGTTCCCCAACCTCCCACCCCCTGCCCCTTCAAAACCCTCAGGTTGTTTTTCAGAGTCCATAGTCTCTCATGGTTCATCTCCCCTTCCAATTTCCCTCAACTCCCTTCTCCTCTCCATCTCCCCATGTCCTCCATGTTCTTTGTTATGCTCCACAAATAAGTGAAACCATATGATACTTGACTCTCTCTGCTTGACTTATTTTGCTCAGCATAATCTCTTCCAGTCCTGTCCATGTTGCTACAGAAGTTGGGTATTCATCCTTTCTGATGGAGGCATAATAAGAGTTGGTTTCTTAATTTGTCTTTCTTCCTCTCTCTTTTATCTTTCCTTTCCTTATTTGCCTCATTTCTTAAATTCCACACAAATGAAATCCTATGGTATTTGTCTTTCTCTGACTGGCTTATTTCACTTAGCATAATACTCTCAAAGTTCCATCCATGTTGTTGCAAATAGCAAGATTTCATTCTTTTTATGGCTGAATAATAGTCCATTGTAAATATCTATCTATCTATCCACCTATCTACCTATCTATACCACTCCTTCTTTATCCTTTCATCTATCAGTTGACACTGGTTTCTTTGATAGTTTGGCTATTGTAAATAATGCTGTAATAAACATAGAGTGCATATATCCTTTTGAATCAGTATTTATTAGGGTGCAATTACTGAATCATATGGTAGTTCTGTTTTTAGCTTTTTGAAGAACTTCATACTATTTTCCAGAATGGCTGCACCAGTTTCCATTCCCACCAACAGTGACGAGAGTTCCTTTTTCTCCACAACCTCTTGTTGTGAAAACTTCTTGTTCTCTGTGTTTCTGATTTTAGCCATTCTGACAGGTGTGAGATGATATCTCATTGTGGTTTTGATTTGCATTTCCTGATGGTGAGTGACGTTGCCCATCTTTTCACGTGTCTGTTGGCCATCTAGAATGTCTTCATTGAAGAAATATATGCTGTTGTCTTCTGCCCATTTTTTAACTTATTTGTTTTGGATATTAAGTTGTATAAGTTCTTTATGTATTTTCTATCTAAAACCTTTATTGGCTATGTCATTTGAAAATATCTTCTCCCATTCCATAATTTGCCTTTTAGTTGCATTGACTGTTTCCTTTGTTGTGCAGAAGTTTTCTATTTTGATGTAGTTCCAAAAGTTTATTTTTGCTTTTGTTTCCCTTGCCACAGGAGACATATCTAGAAAAATGTTGCTAAGGTCAATGTCAGAGAAGTTACTGCCTGTGTTCTCCTCTAGGAATTTTATGGGTTCAGGGTCTCACATGTAGGTCTTTAATCTATTTTGAATTGATTTTCGTATATGGTGTAAGAAAGTGGTTCAGTTTTCCCACCACCATTTATTGAAGAGAATTTTTCCCACCAGATATTCTTTTCTGCCTTGTTGAAGGCTAATAAACCATATAGCTGTAGGCTTATTTCTGGGTTTTCTATCCTATTCTGGATATATGTGATTGCTTTTGTTTCAGTACCATACTGTTTTGATTACTACAGCTTTGTAAAATAACTTGAAGTCTGGTACTGTGGTGCTTTGAGCTTTGCTTTTCTTTGTCATGATTTCTTTGGCTACTAGAGGTCTTTGTGGTACCATACAAATTTTAGAATTGTTTGTTCTAGTTCTATGAAAAATGCTGTTGATATTTTGATAGGGATTGCATTAAATCTGTAGATTGCTTTGGGCAGTATAGACATTTTAACAATACTTATTCTTCCCTCATGAGCATGGAATGTCTTTCCGTTTCTCTGTGTCTTCTTCAATTTCTTTCATCAGTGTCATAGTTTTCAGAGTACAGGTCTTTTACCTCTTTGGTTAGGTTTATTCCTAGGTAACTTACTATTTTTGGTATGATGTAACTGGAATCGTTTTCCTAATTTCTTTCTACTGCTTCACTATTTGTGTATAGAAATGCAACAGATTTCTATACATTGATTTTGATCCTGTGACTTTGTTTATCAGTTCTAGCAGGTTTTTCGTTTTGTTTTTTGTTTGTTTGTTTGTTTTTGGTGGAGTGTTTTGAATTTTCTATATATAGTACTGTGTCATCTGCAAATAGTGAAGGTTTTAATTTTCCTTGCCAATTTGGATGTCTTCTATTTCTTTTTGTTGTCTGATTGCTGTGGCTAGGACTTTCAGTACTAGGGTGAACAAAAGTGGTAAGAGTGCACAAATTGTTTTGTTCTTGACCTTAACGGAAAAGTTCTCCATTTTTCCCCATTAAGCATGATGTTAGCTGCAGTTTTTCATCTATGGACTTTATTACATTGAGATATATTCCCTCTAAACCTACTCTGTTGAGAGCTTTTATCATGAATGGATGTTGTACTTTGTCGAATGTTATTCTACATCTATTGAAATGATCAGATGGGTTTTATTTTTTTCTTATTGATGTGATATATCATGTTGATTGATTTGTGACTACCGAACCACCCTAGCAACCAAGAAATAGCTCCTACTTGATCATAGTGAATGATTGATTTTTTAAAATATATTGTTGATGAGTTTGCTAATATTTTGTTGAGGAGTGTTGCACCTATGTTCATCAGGGATATTGGCCTATTATTTTCTTTTTTAGTGATTTCTTTATTTGGTTTTGGTATCAGGATAATGCTGGCCTTATAGAATGAATTTGAAAGTTTTTCTTCCTCTTCTATTTTTTGGGATAGTTTGAGAAGAATGGGTATTAACTCTTCTTTAAATGTCTGGTAGAATTCACCTGTGAAGCCATCTGGTCTTGTTCTTTTGTTTGTCGGGAATTTTTTGATTACTAATTCAGTTTCTTTGTTGGTGATAGGTCTGTTCAAATTTTCTATTTCTTCCTGTTTGAGTTTTGGTAGTTGATATGTTTCCAGGAATTTATCCATTCCTGCTAGGTTGTCTTATATGTTGGCATATAGCTTTTGATAATATTCTTAAAATTGTTAGTATTTCTGTGGCATTTGTTATTTCTTTGCTTGAATTTGTATTTATTTGAGTCCTTTATCTTTTTTTTCTTGATAAGTCTGGCCAGAGGTTTATCCATTTTACTGATATTTTACAAAGATCCAACTCCTGGTTTTTTTGATCTGTACTATTAGTTTCTACGTCATTTAATTCTGCTGTAATCTTTATTATTTACTTCCTCCTGCTGGTTTTAGGTTTTATTTTTCTTCTTCTACTCCCTTTGGGTATAAGGTTAGGTTGTTTGAGATTTTTCTTGATTCCAGGCTTGTATTGGCATAAACTTCCCTCTTAGAACTGCTTCTGCTACATCACCAAAGTTGTGGACACTTGTGGCTTCATTTTTCATGTATTTCCATGTACTTGTTAATTTTTTCTTTCACTTCCTGGTTGACCAATTCATCGTTTGGTAGCATGTTATTGGACCTCCATGTATTTGTTATCTTTCCATATTTTTTCTTGTGGTTGACTTCTAGTTTCATAGCCTTGTGGTCAGAAAAGGTTCTTGGTATGACTGATCTTCTTGAATTTGTTGAGGCTTATTTTGTGGGCGAAATGTGATTTATTTTGAAGAATGACTCGTGCACTTGAAAAGAATGTGCATTCTGTTTTAGGATGGAATGTTCTGAGTACATCTGTTAAATCCATCTGGTCCAGTATGTCATTCAAAGCCATTGTTTACTTGTTTATTTTCTGTTTAGATGATCTGTATGTAAGTTGGGGTGTTTAAGTCCCCTATTATTTTATTATTATCAGTTAGCTCCCTTGTGTTTGTTATTAATGGTTTTATATATTTAGATGCTCCTATATTGGGTGTATACATATTTACAATTGTTATATCTTCTTGTTGGTTTGTCCCCTTTATTATTATATAGTGTCCTCCTTTGTTTCTTGTTACAGTCTTTGTTTTAAAGTCTCTTTTATCCAATATAAGTGCTGCTACTCCAGCTTTCTTTGAGCTACATTTGCATGATAAATGTGTCTCCATCCCCTTACTTTCAAACTGTAGGTGTCCTTAGGTTTAAAATGAGTCTCTTGTAAGCAGCATATAGATGGGTGATTTTTTTTTTAATCCTGTCATTCTGTATGTTTTGATTAGAGCATTTAGTTGATTTACATTCAAAGTAATTACTGATAGGTATGTATTTATTGTTACTTTATTATTTGCTGTCATTCTGTATGTTTTGATTAGAGCATTTAGTTGATTTACATTCAAAGTAATTACTGATAGGTATGTATTTATTGTTACTTTATTATTTGTTCTGTGGTTGTTTCTGAAGATTTTCTCTGATCCTTTCTTGTCTTTCATGTTTTGCTAATTTTATTTAGTGATATATATGGATCTCTTTGTCTTTTTTCTTTGAATATTTATTAGTGGTTTTTAAAACATGGTTACCATTATGTTTGTATACAACCTCCTCTGCATATAGCAGTCTATATTACATTGGTGGTAGTTTATGTCTGAACACGTTCTTTACTCTTCTCATCCCCATGTTTTAGGAATGTGTTGTTGTATTTGACATCCTTTTATTTGGTGAGCTCCTTGACTGACTTTTTTTACAGAAACATCCATTTGTAATGCTTTCGTTTCCTACCTTTATACTGTCACTTTTAGTCTCTCCTTTTCCATCAAAGAGTCCCCTTTGTTTTTTTTTAAGATTTTATTTTTTTCTTTGACAGAGATCACAAGTAGGCAGAGAGGTAGGCAGGGGGTGGGGGGGTGGGGGAGAAGCAGGATCCCCGCTGAGCAGAGAGCCCAATTCGGGGCTGGATTCCAGGACCCTGGGATCATGACCTGAGCCGAAGGCAGAGACTTTAACCCACTGAGCCACCCAGGTGTCCTGAAGAGTCCCCTTTAATGTTTCTTGTAGTACTGTTTCAGTGGTCATCAACCCCTTTAGTTTTCATCTGGGAAACTCTTTATCTCTCCTTCTATTCTGAATGACAGTTTTTCTGGATAGAGTATTCTTGGCTGCAGATTTTTCCCTTTTAGCATTTGGAATATACCATACCCCTCTCTTCGAGCTTAGAAAGTTTCTTCTGAAAAATTTCCCACTAGCTTGATAGGTTTTCCCTTGTAAATTACTGTGTTCTTATGTCTTGCTGCTTTTACAATTTTTTCTTTATCTTGGTATTTTGCCATACAATTTGTCTTGGTGTGAATCTGCTTTTGTTGATTTCGATGAAAGATCTCTGTGCCTTCTGGATCTGGATATCCATTTCCTTCCCCAGAAATTCTCAGCTAACTTGAGAAATTCTCAATAGGGAAATTCTCAGCTATGATTTCTTCGAATACATTTTCTGCCCTCTTTCTCTCTCATCTTCGTCAGGAATTCCTATAATGTGAATGTTATTGCATTTCTTGGGAGTCACTGAGTTCCCTAAGATTATCCTCATTTTGCATAATCCTTTTTTCTCTCTTTTGTTCTGCTTGATGACTTAACATTACTTTGTCTTCTAGGTCACTACCTCACTCCTCTGCTTCTTCAGCCTGTTGTTCATTTCATGAAGTGTGTTTCTCATTTCATTTATTGAGCCCTTTATCTCTGCTATGCTATTCCTTATCTCTGTGTTAAATGTTTCAGTCATATCTTCCACTCTTTTCTCAAGTCCAGTGAGTATCCATATGATCATTACTTAAAACACACCATCAGGCATGTTACTTAAACCTACTGCACTTAGATATCTGGCCATGGCCTTGTTCTTTAATTTGGTATAAATTTATCTGTCTTCTCATTTTGTCTAAGTCTCTGTGCCTGTTTCTCTGTGTTAGGAAAGTCAACTACATCTCCTGTTTGTTTGTTTGTTTTAAGATTTTATTTATTTATTTGAGAGAGAATGCTTGTGGGGAGGGGCAGAAGAAAAGGGAGAGGGAGACAGAATCTCAAGCAGATTCCATGCTGAGCCTGACATGGGGCCCATCCCACAACCCTGAGATCATGACCTGAGCCAAAACCAAGAGTCAAACACCTAAATGACTGAGCTGCCCAGGTGCACCTACATCTGTTCTTGAAGAGGAGGTCCTACAGTGCCTTTTGAAGAAGAGGGCCTGTAGTGCCCTACCATGTAGTGTCCCCTGTTCTCTAGGGCCTGGCACTTCCAGGAGTGTGCTGCATGTGATCTGCTATTTTGTCCTGGTCACTTTATGCTTCAGGCCAGTTGTCTGTAGAGGCTCTCTTTGTCTGTTGAGAGCACTGTTTTGTCCCTAGCCTGAAGAGGAGTATTTTAACTAGGTTTGCTCTAGTGTGTTTATGAAATGATACCTGTCACCACTACCACTAGAACTGAGGCTCTGCAAAAGCCTCTATTGGGAGACGTAGGATGAGTAGGGTTTTAGGCTGGTCCTCTGTGGGCAGGGAGGTCCCCTGTGCTGAGACTGAGGAAAGTGTGACTGGAAGATGAAGTTCCACCAAAGGTCAGGGGATGATCTAGGCAAGTTAAGTAGCAAGTGTTGGTCCTGCACTTATGCTGAGGAGCAGGGGAGGGAATCAGCGCTAGTCACTTTGTTCCCAGAGTGGTCTGTCTTCAAAGGCTGACCCTCTGGGACATGCTCCAAGATGAGTGAATAACCTCCCCACTGTGTGTCCTAGGTGCTGTTCAGATTGCTGTTCCATGCTCTATGTCTGCAGGCTATTTGCTCTGCCTTTTCTCCAAGAGCAGTATAGTGTCCTCCAGGCTTTATCCCAGCCAAACTTGCTGACCTTTAAAACTTCAAGCTTTAAGCCCTGCTGGTTGCAAGAACTCACAAAATTTGGCTCTTCTTGCTTACCAAGCCAAATGCAATGGGAATTCATTCTCCCCATGCACTCCCTATTAGTTTGTTTCTCATCCTTCTCCACCATGGCTCCCTCCTTTCCACAGGAGTTATGTGTTTATCTCCTGAACGATGTTTCTACACTTCTTACCTTCTTTAATGTGGCCTCTTCTCTTCCTTTAATTGTGGGGTTTATTCTGCCATTCTTCAGGTCAATTTCTGGGGCATTTAGGATGACTGGTAATTATCTAGTTGTATTCATGGGACAAGGCAAGTCTAGGGTCCTCCTCCTCCACCTTCTCTTCCTGGATTACCTCTATTTTTCCATAAATTTTGATTTGAAGATTTGCTGGTGAAAGTCCTCTTGCCAATGTTAACCATGCTAAGCAGACTATTCATACTGTTCTCTCCTTTTAAATGAAGGTAACCTTTCTCAAACTAGGATATACACAGGAATTTGAAAATAAGGGAAGCCCCCAGGAGAAAAAACACACTGGTTTTAGGTGGTAGATTATATAATTTAACTGGTAAAAATTAAGATATTACTTTTTATTGAAATCGGCGCAGACATATTATTGAGTCCCAAAGCAAAAGTCACTTGACCTCATAAAATCAAACAACAAACTTAAAAAGAAAAATCTGTGTTTGAGGCAGTTAGCCTCAGGAAATGTCTCCAAGACGTCAATGGGGTGAATTTGTTCTCCTTCAGAATAGGAGTGTTTCCAAGGGAAAAGTCTGAAAACATGAAAATATACAGGGCTATAGCATTTTGGAATAAATTGGTTTTTTTTTTCAGATTAATGTATGTACACATTAAGAATCTGAAAGAATGAGACATCAGGCATACATTGGGTAGTTGCTACTATATTGAACAGCACAACTTATAGACCCTATTGTCAGTCACTAAGACACAAGGAGTCACTAAGAAAATCAAAGACAGTTATTTAGGTTGCATTCCATCAGCACGTTTCCCTTCAAAGCCTCTAATCTTTCAAGTAGATCAATAACAGGGCTGAAAGACATTAGAAAATATGCCCAGTTTTCAACCACCAAAATGACACATACGATCCAAAAAGCCAAAGAATGATATATTTATGAAGACAAAGTCTTTAAGAAGTTACACTTCTTGTGATGCCTTGTTTTAATCAATAAACCTAGAACTGAGATGATGAGCCTGATGATTACTTCAGCCTGTAGGATATGGTATGATCCTTTGCAATACATTTTAAATGAATGCTTTTTCTTGGCAACCTCCATGAAATGCTCTAAACCTATAAGCCATCCTAACACAAGATCTTTTTATTTGAATAATACTGTCCTGACTTTATTTCTTTTTTAAGCCCCCTTACAATATTTTGCTTTTATTTTCATTTTGTGGTTTAAATCAATAGCATCCATGGCTTTCCTACTTGGCCTATCCTCAGAATGTCTGTATCATTTCCTTCCTAGGAGGTAGGTAGAAGATCCAGAGACTGTCCAGTTTAGATGAAATCTTTCTTAAAGAAAGACTGGAAGAATACTGGGGACCCATCTACTTTTTGCAAAGAATCATTCACAAATAAATGTCAATTTCCTTTCCCAGTGTCCCCAACCCATATACCCTCTACTCAGCATTTCTAAACCATCACCTGATGGAGAGTGGGCCAAGGGATGGAGTTACCATATAGTGGTGAACTTGGAATAAACATATAGAACAGGTATAAGAACAAGTCTGAATACACACAAAGGCAGAGATCCATGCTCTGAAAATACTCAGCAAGAGAATATTTCTGTAACTGTGGATGGGGGAAGGAAGCTCTGACATATTCACACCAACTCACAGGCCTAGCTAGAAGAGCCAGGGCCCCTCTACTTCCTGGTTACTAACATGGAATTATAATAAAAAGCAAATAAGGAATGGTAGGGTGAGCTAGGTGCTCCATTACCCCACAGTCCACTCGGCACTCTATGAAAAAAGAATCCATTTCTTGGCTGTGAAGTCCTCATGGAGAAGGCAGCCCATGCCCCCATACTGAAAGCAGGTCTGTGAGTATTTTGTCAATGTTCCTTTTTCTGTCTGCCTTCCCTCTTTACCCTCCAACTTTATGGATGAGGACCACAGCAAGAATACCACTTTCAATAAGCAAAGATGACCATCCTTCCATCCTATACAGGAAGAGGAAGAGAAAACTGAAGTTTCTGGTTTCTAGCTATTTATATCCATTCTGAATGTTCTTCCCCTCTCTCTTTCATCATTCTCCTTTAACTTCTCTTTCCTGCTGCTTATCGCAGCCTTTTCTGGGGTTATCTCATCCCCCTTCTTCACACTTGGTAGAACCCAATCTCTCTGCAAAATAGCTTCCCATCATGTGCTAATTAATGTGCTTGTTCCAACTGAAGAACAAGGAACACTCAGGTGTGGGCCAAGGTCCCTGGGTTGGATGCTGTTCCCTGCCTGGACCATTACCGCTATTTGTCTGTTAAACTCCCGAGAAGTAGCCCAAATGGAAACTCATTTCCCAGCTGGACATCCCTTCCAGGCACATTTCAAGAATCCACACCACTGCTACAGAAACACCAGCTTCCCCCCCCCCCCCCCTTTGTTTTACCTTGAAGTAATGATGCTACACAAATTCAACTTATTTCCTGAAAGTGTTGATAGACAAAGAATTTTTATTTAAGTAAGTCAAGGGATAACTTAATGTGATTTGAAAGCATAGCTGTCAATGATCATTTATGGCAACAGCTTTTCTCCCTTGAGATTCCCTCAAGGACGTGCACTGCCTGGAGGACTGTTACAACCAGCCCATGGCATCATATTGAGAACTTGAGGGAGAAACAGTGAGATCACAGATCTAGGTGACAACTTCATGACCATTAACTCTTCATACCAAGGAATCCCTAGCCAGGTAAAACAGAATCAGAAATCCCTCAGCCCTGAGAATCTCTATCAACCAAACAATCCTCTCTTTGTTTGCTTTTCCTCCCTCTAATTATGAATATTGCTTTTAAGACAAGGAACAAAGCACATACAGTAAAAGAGCTAAGGAGATGGGAGCCAGAGAGATGAAAGTTACAGCAGCCATACAAAGTGGCATTGAGATGAGAGAGACAAACACATTCTCTATTCAAGTGGTCACAAACCCATTCAGGGAATGCCAAATAGCCTCAAAGGTAACATTCACCACAAATGGGGGGGGAGTGGTGGGTTGTGCTGGGGAAAGAGCAAAATCAAAGGAAGGAGGGTGAGATGGGTATTTGTGTGGAGGTAAGGAAGCGTGACCCAGAATTTAAATAATAAAGGCTGTTTGCTAATTTCTCCATTTGATGTAAATTTCCTCTAATTCCCTTTGGGCTCCTAATTTCCTATTCTTTGAGAGTCTCCTACCCAAATATATACTGATGATCCCCATGTGAGCTGTACTTGAAATACCTTTTTTTTCTTTTTCTATAAGTTCCTGTATTTAGTTCGCATTAAAAAAAAAAATACCACTGGCTTGTAACAATCTAGTTTTTCCTCTCCATCCTAGGCCATCAGTTTGCTGGGGAGGAAGCCCCTGAGGCCCTTTGAGCTCGAAATTGTACTGCCACCTAATGTTCATGTCTGAGAACTGCAACAAAATGAAGGGAAAGGAATTTTGAAATCTGAGGGGAAAGATAAGATGAACTGGCAAAAGTGAGCAGCAGACACAGGGAAGAAACAGATCAAGAGAGAGTGTTGAGGAGACCAACACTGACCAAGTTCAACTTTGTGTTACCTAAACTATGAACATTCCTGGGAAACATTTTAGCATTTTTGAAGACGTGAAAATAATTGTGCATTAGACACAGAGCAGACGGGCAGGTACAAAAGATGTGATACTTCACATTGGAAATCAGTTTTTGCAATATAGTTGCCTGCTTAATTTAAAAAAGGTGGGGGGGGGGGGCGCCTGGATGGCTCAGTGGGTTAAGCCGCTGCCTTCGGTTCAGGTCATGATCTCAGGGTCCTGGGATCGAGTCCCGCATCGGGCTCTCTGCTCAGCAGGGAGCCTGCTTCCCTCTCTCTCCCTCTCTCTCTCTGCCTGCCTCTCTGCCTACTTGTGATCTCTCTCTGCCAAATAAATGAATAAAATCTTTAAAAAAAAAATAAATAAAAAAAATAAAAAAGGTGGGGGTGGGGTGCCTGGGTGGCTCAGTGGATTAAGCCGCTGCCTTTGGCTCAGGTCATGATCTCAGGGTCCTGGGATCGGGCCCCGCATGGGGCTCTCTGCTCAGCAGGGAGCCTGCTTCCCCCCTCTCTCTGCCTGCCTCTCTGCCTACTTGTGATCTCTCTCTCTGTCAAATAAATAAATAAAATCTTAAAAAAAAAAAAAAGGTGGGGGTGAGTAAAGGAATAGAAAAGGCATGTTAGAGGTGCCTGGGTGGCTCAGTGGGTTAAAGAAAGAAAGAAAGAAAGAAAGAAAGAAAGAAAAGGCATTTTATTCTGAAATCGAACCAAAGGAGATAGACCTGCAGAGAAACAGGGAGGATCAGTAGGAAAAACCTGTTAGCAAAAGCCTGGTTAGCTAACCCTGGTTCCAGCTTAGTGACTCAGTGAATCCTGGCTAACTGCTCCTGTTGAGGGACAATGGAGTTCTGTGAATGTGGACTTTTTTTTTTTTTTTTTTTTAAGTGTACATTAAAATGAAGCTCTGGGATCTAAAGGAAATTTAGTGTTAACACAAGACACTTCTGTGAAGGGCCATCTCACATAGAACAATAATCAGGATAAGCAGTATCTGCCTTGTGGGGCCACAGTGACTGGAGGTAGGGCTATAAACTTAATTCTACTTCAGGAGTTGTTGGAGATACAGAACTTACAACATTTTATCCCACTTTTAAGGAGACTCTAAGGGGTTTATGGAGTGAGACTAACATCAAAGAGAGAACTGGAAAAACTATAAAGCAATGTTGTTGATGTTCTTATGCTTGGTGATTAGCACAAGAGCCAGGAAAGCTAGGCAAATGGAAAACGTGGTCCTTGTCTCCCTGAATTCCAAGCAAGAATTTTCTCCATGTGACAGAGTTTTTTCTTGTGCTGGTCTCTTCAGGGCTGTGGGGTTAGGGGTCCCCAGAGGTTCATGAGAGAAGTTCCACACTCTATACCCACCTTCTCACCCTGATCCTGCACACTCCAGGCAATTACTAGGCAGCCTCTCTCCAACCTGAGATTCATAGGCAAATATTTTTGGAAGGATTTCAGATTTATCACTCATACTTTCAATCAATTTAATCAAATTACTTATCTAAGGCAGATACACAGAGAACATTAAGAGTTTGGGTGGCAGTTGGAGAAAGAAGCAAAAGGATGAACAGGGTAGTGTGGAGGTAAGTCAATGGGGAAGCGGGTGAAGCCTTAAGATAGACTCTTGAACATTGAAAGCTCTGTACTGGGAAGAAGCAGGACAAACAGGATGAGGAGGGGAAGGGCTGGGCTATGCCTGCGCCACTCTCCCATGCCTCTTGCCCCCCATTGTCTGAGTGCTCCGCCCCTCCCTGTGGGGGGAAGGAGGAGGGCAAGAGGCAGCCAGTACCAACAAACTCATTGCCTGAGTGCTCCGCCCCTCTCTGTGGGGAGAAGGAGGAGGGCAAGAGGCAGCCAGTACCAACAAAGAGGCCAGTACCAAGCTGATTCCTCAGGGACCTTCGGAGGAATGAGAGGGGATGAGGGTAGCCAGAGGTCAGGACAGAGGACTCACATGCAGCAACATTTCATATTATGGGTAGGTGCACCAGAATCATATTCTGGAAAAACTACAGCCTCTTCTCTCTACTCTGATAGTTAAAATTAGAGAAACAAATATTTAGGGGTTGAGCTGGTTAAGCATCTAACTACTTGATTTTGGCTCAGGTCATGATCTCAGGGTTGTGAGATGGAGCCCTGAGTGGAGACTCTGTGCTCAGTTCAGAGTCTGCCTGAAATTCTCTCTCTCTCTCTGCCCTTCCCTCACTCACACGGGCACCTCTAAAATAAATACATTAATTAAACAAGTAGTGTTTTGGGTTTTTTTGTGTGTTTTGGGTTTTTTTTTTTAAAGGTTGGAACCCATTCAAGATACCCTAAATCCTTCCTCTACCAAACTGATGCAATTTCAATGTCAAGCTCTTAGAGAAGATCCAGGGACTTGTTCAGAAAGGAGAGGACTAACTGTGCAAGAATGGACTGTGTAGTGAGCCAGCCATGAGCACACAGCTACTCCCAGAGGACACCAGACAGAGGAGTGAGAGGAGATGCCCACTTGCACCCAGGTCTCTATCTCTGGCACAGCCCCAAAGCAAAGAAAAATTCCCATTCCTCTATTGGCTTAACAATACCTGCCTCCCTTCAGAGCACAGAGGGAGACGGAGTTATCTTCCTAGTTTAAGAATGGCGGCTAAATCAGTCTCTTCAATAAATGGTGCTGGGAAAACTGGACAGCTATATGTAGAAGAATGAAATTCGACCATTCTCTTACACCATACACAAAGATAAACTCGAAATGGATAAAGACCTCAACGTGAGACAGGAATCCATCAGAATCATAGAGGAGAACATAGGCAGTAACCTCTTCGATATCAGCCACAGCAACTTCTTTCAAGATATGTCTCCAAAGGCCAAGGAAACAAAAGCAAAAATGAACTTTTGGGACTTCATCAAGATCAAAAGCTTCTGCACAGCAAAGGAAACAGTCAACAAAACAAAGAGGCAACCCACGGAATGAGAGAAGATATTTGCAAATAACAGTACAGACAAAAGGTTGAGATCCAGGATCTATAAAGAACTCCTCAAACTCAACACACACAAAACAGATAATCATATCAAAAAAATGGGCAGAAGACATGAACAGACACTTCTCCAATGAAGACATACAAATGGCTATCAGACACATGAAAAAATGTTCATCATCACTAGCCATCAGGGAGATTCAAATTAAAACCACATTGAGATACCACCTTACACCAGTTAGAATGGCCAAAATTAGCAAGACAGGAAACAACATGTGTTGGAGAGGATGTGGAGAAAGGGGAACCCTCTTACACTGTTGGTGGGAATGTAAGTTGGTGCAGCCAATTTGGACAACAGTGTGGAGATTCCTTAAGAAACTAAAAATAGAGCTTCCCTGTGACCCTGCAATTGCACTACTGGGTATTTACCCCAAAGATACAGATGTAGTGAAAAGAAGGGCCATCTGTACCCCAATGTTCATAGCAGCAATGGCCATGGTCGCCAAACTGTGGAAAGAACCAAGATGCCCTTCAACGGACGAATGGATAAAGAAGATGTGGTCCATATACACTATGAAGTATTATGCCTCCATCAGAAAGGATGAATACCCAACTTCTGTAGCAACATGGACCGGACTGGAAGAGATTATGCTGAGTGAAATAGTCAAGCAGAGAGAGTCAAGTATCATACGGTTTCACTTATTTGTGGAGCATAACAAAGAACATGGAGGACATGGGGAGATGGAGAGGAGAAGGGAGTTGAGGGAAATTGGAAGGGGAGATGAACCATGAGAGACTATGGACTCTGAAAAACAATCTGAGGGTTATGAAGGGGTGGGGGGTGGGAGGTTGGGGGAGCCTGGTGGTGGGTATTATGGAGGGCACGTATTGCATGAGCACTGGGTGTGGTGCATAAATAATGAATTGTTTCACTGAAAAGAAATTAAATAAAAAAGAAAAAGAATACATTAAAAAAAAAAAAGAATGGTGTCTAAGTGCTTTTGTCACAAAAGACTGTCACTTTGGACTAGCTTTCCTTAATGCCCTAAGCCAAAATGTGTTGTTGGAAGGAGAGAGAAATCTCCTTTGTCTTGTTGAAGACTCTGAGCATTTCCTGAGAGGCCCTTCTGCTGTTCCATGCTTGTTAAGGGCTTATGAAGGGAACTCAAGAAAAGTGTTTTCCTTCTGCACATCTTGCCTCTGTATTTCCTCGTGTTCCAGTTTTGTCTTGTCTCTTTGGGTTGGAAATCCTCAGGAAATCCTGGAGTTCTTTTTCATCCATAAACTGTTGATGGTTTACGGTTTTCCCCTTGCCAACATTCTTCTCCTCCATCCAAAGAACATCCGAAACCTCCTCAAGTATTCAACTTTTGATCCTATCCAGAGATCGGACATGTGGAACATACTGGCATCTCAATGCTCAGGGTTCTAGATGGGCTTCTTCCCCTCCACCCACTGTCCCCATCCCACCTTTGTGCTTATCATCCATGCCTACAATTCTCAATACACACCATCATTGCCTTCTACTTTCCCACTTGTAAAACAGCAACCTCTCTCTGAGGGAGGGAATTCAAGGCATTTTTATTATTTTAATGTAAATTCCCTGGGTCAAACAGACCTATATCAAAATTTGAAATATATAAATGGATTCCAGAGCGTAACAAAAACGTCTAACATTTAATGGATCATTCTGTTACATTCGTGTGTGTGTGATTAGAACTGAGTTTGCTGCAGTATTATAAATAGACATCTCTATTTTCATTTGACAGAATAACTTCTCTCTAACATCCCACGTTCATCCATTCATCCAAGAAGCCTGCTTCCCTAGACACCTGGTATACCAGCTATGGCGCAAAGTACTGCAGATATAGAGTGAGGGTCACAGTTTGTCCATCCAAGGAACTCAGATGCTTTAAAGAAGGATCTGACCAACTTTCCCTCAACCACCATGTTCCTCCAGTGTGAGCAGGGAAGGCTACCACACCCATTACAAATGAAGAGAGAGAGCCCTTCCGGTAATATTTCCTCATGTTGTAATCACCGACCAAACTTGAACTCATAAAGATGGGAAGGCAGAATTCCTGGGCATCATTTTAAACCAAATGAATGTTTACTATTAGAGCTTATTTACCTGACAAGATTTTTCTTCCAAGTGGGTCAAACTGAGATCTGATATCTCAAGAATTCTATTCTGGTGCTGCCCCTGACTGAACTTGGAAATGGAACTCCGTATCTGACTAAAAGGTTTAGGGGCCCCCTATGTATCACTATCACTGTTTGAACAGCACTTATAGAAAGAATAGGGCAAAATTTCTTATTAAGTATTTTGCATCCCCAAAGGAACAGAGTATTGTGTGCTTGGCTAAATAGGGCAGGTAACAATGGGAGGGAGGTGAGGCAGGGAGAAAAAGAAGAAAGGAAGATGTTTGTCAGATAAACTGGGGCTCTTCTAGCTTCAGTGATTAGGCAAGGAGAACAAGATTTAGACCAGTCAAAGGTTAGGAGGATGGGAAGCAACTATCTTAGTGGAACAGATGCAAGGGACTGTGTCTCCCACCTGACAGCACTGATTTCATCTCTAATACAGATTCCAGCAAAACCCGCATCCCACTAAGAAGATTAATTTTCTTCCTCTTATCAGATTGTGATGTTTAAAGGATATTCCCAATCACTGCCCAATGGTTTGTCCTCCCGATGAGAACTTGGAGCTGTGACAATAAGCACTAGAGTCAGGCCATCATCGAATGTTCTGTAAGAAACTGGGTAAGGGTAATCGTTGGAAGACAAGAGGGGAATCTGAACTTCTTACTCCTCCTCACTCCGAGAGTGACTGAGTTTGTGGAAGGGGGCGGTTTCAGGATTATCTTCTTGATATGGTTCAGAATTTTAGACTATCTAAAAAAGTCAATTTTTAAAGTACTATTAGGTATTTCGGATATCCCTAAATAACTTGCTACTTGAATAAACTTCCTTAAGCACATATCGATGCTTAAGCGATGCTAAACTGAGTACTGAGTACATTCAATTATTCAGGGAGCCTTTCTAGTTATGTAATGATGACAAGCAGATACTTATCTGCTCATGTACAAAGGTGGAAGAAAATAAGCTTGGAGTCCTTAAAAAGCCTCTTTCCTTTGAGGCTAACATTTTCATTATTTCTTTAAATACTCATTCTTTTCATATAAAAACAAAAAAGTGAAATCTGGAGGAAGCAGCAAATTCTATTCCTCTTGTTTCCAGAACACTTTCTGCATCTATCCATTACAGCTCTTAGCAGCGAGAACTCTAAAAATTGATTTGTGGACTAGTTTCCCTTTGAATGTAAGCTCTTCAAAGGCAATAGTAATTTCTTGTTGAGCTTCACATCTTTAGTGCCTAGGTGTGTGGGAGTGTTTACATATATATATATATATATATATATATATATATATATATATATATACAAGATTCATAGTTCCTCCCTAGAAGGTGCTCGATATTTATTTGCTCAATACATGAAAGACTAACTGAATGACTCAACCTGTTTCTTAGAATCCCAATGAAAATGATCAGACCAGATACATTATAGTTTGATTTTTGCTAACAGAATCTCTTAGAGACTACAGATCATATACCTCCATTATCATATAACTCCATTAGCTCTGCTTAGCTGATCAGCTAACAGAAACTTGTCTAGACACAGATGTCTGGAGGGAATGTTTGCCTTCGGGTGGTTCTCCACACTCTTCCCCCTTGTCTCAGTATGGTGGCAAGGTATTCTATTTTTAACCTGTGTGACCTTTATCTTAGTTCTTTCAGACTCAGGATTTGGAGACACTAAGACAAAGTGCATCTCTTTCAGTCAGTTTTGGGGGTTTCACATAAAACAAAATAAAACAGCCTTGTCACTAATTTTGGTGGTATAATTAATGATGAGAGCAAATGTGTTTCCAGAATCCTATTATTTTAAGTAGAACTTTCTTAAATACTGAAAACATTTTTGCACCTAAGGACAAATTCACTATGGCTTTAGTAGTAGCAATATAGGTCAACCACCTCTCATCAACTTATTTCAAAAGCGGTTCTTTAAGATTGTTTCTTATTATGTTCCCAGGTTTTGAAGACCCTACATGTGTTGTACATCCTTCTTTGGAATGATGCTCTTTCCTAGAGGGCCTGTGTATAATTGGACTATCTATACCTTCTTCATAAAATTATAGTGTTTCTAAACAGAGTTACAAAAGGTAACCAGTTCCAGTAATAACAGAAATCTAATTCTATTTGTTCATTCCACCTCACTCTCCCTGAAACTGAAGGGAGGGTAATGGATCTTAGAAATAAAAGTTAAAAGGAGGAGACAACTCTGAGGAGACCCCCGGTGTGTGTGGGGGGGTCATTTGGAGTTTGGAGGGGAAAGGGTCACCTTGAGCAGGTGCAGGCCAGGGGCCGTGGAGGAAGAATGAGACAGTAAAGCACTGCAGTTACATTCCTTTCTGTTTCCTGTGTCTACTATTTTTAAAGTCAGTCTTCGCAGGATTTTTTCTCTTACCTGCCTTTTTATTAAAGAATCAATATTTTAACATTCTAGTCTCAGTTAATCATTTCTTTGTTTTATTCACCTTGTCCGTGATTTCTGTCTTTGTTATTCCTCTTCCCTCTTATTTCTTTGTTTCCTGCTCTGGAACTCCTTTCCCAGTTTATCAAACTGAATGCTTTATTTGTATGAATCATTTTCCTTTGATAAGTGAATTTAGAGTCATAAATCATCCTGTGAGTAAGACTTTAGCGGTTTTCTGCAGACTCTGATAGTTATTTTCGGTTCAAGAATTTAAAATTTCCCTTTTGATCTTTTTGAATAGTGGGTTATTTAATATTGTGAACATGATGTTAAACCTGGACTTTCCCTATCTCCAAGCCGACTGGGGCTTTAAAGCTAAAAGCAGCAGATGTCGGTTGTACCTCAAATGTTACCATAATTCTTCAGGCCTTTATTTCCACACTTATTTTTCATATTCCTGCTGGGAATATTAAGCAAAGTTGAAACTTCACATACACCCTGCAATACAGGACCCACGCAGCAGGGGGTTCCCTGAATTTTTTAAGTCATAAAATATTAGAAATCGCTATCAAAATGGAGAAATAAGTTATGGAGTATTAATGATGCAATATTCTATACCAATTAGAGTTAATTAAAAACTACATATATTGGGGCGCCTGGGGGGCTCAGTGGGTTAAAGCCTCTGCCTTCGGCTCAGGTCATGATCTCAGGGTCCTGGGATTGAACTCCACATTGGGATCTCTGCTCAGTGGGGAGCCTGCTTCCTCCTCTCTCTCTGCCTGCCTCTCTGCCTACTTGTGATCTCTGTCTGTCAAATAAATAAATAAAATCTTTTAAAAAAAATCCAAAAAACAAAACTACATATATCAATATGAATACATCTTAAAAATACGACCATTGAATGAAATGGCAAGTCTGAAAAGTGCATACATTATTCAATACAGGTAATGAAAAATAGAAAGAGAATACAAACAAAAAGTCCATAAAACAATATATATTTGTATGTTACTGTATGTTGTTTATGGACGGAAAGAAAGATCTAATGAGAATAATAACATAAAACAACATAATATATCAGGGTGTTGGGCACATGAGTGCCCTTCGTTAAATTTTTTAGTTTTCATTTAGAGTCCACTTAGTTACCATACATGTAAAATTAACTTCAGATGTACGACACAGGGATGCAACATGTCCATAAACAACAGGTGCTCATCACAAGGGCCCTCCTTCATCCCCAACACCTGTCTCACCCACCCTTCCACCCACCTCCCTTCTGGTGGCCATCAGTCTGTTCTCTATAGTTAGGAAGTCTGTTTCTTGGTGTTTGCCTCTTTTTAAAATTTTTTAAAATTTCAGTTTAATTTAACTAACATATAGGGTATTATTAGTTCCAGAAGTAGAATTCAGTGATTCATTGGTAGCAAGTAACACCCAGTGCTCATCACATCATGTGCCCTCCTTAATGCCCATCACCCAGTTACCCCACGCCCCACCCACCTCCCCTCCAGCAACCCTCAGTTTGTTCCCTACAGTTAAGAGTCTCTTATGGTTTGTCTCCCTCTCTGTTTTCCTCTTATTTTATTTTTCCTTCCCTTCCCCTATGTGCATCTGTTTTGTTTCTTAAATTCCACATATGAGTGAAAACATATGGTGTTTGTCTTCCTCTGACTCATTCTGCTTAGCATAATATCCTCTAGTTCCATCCACATCGTTGCAAAGGGAAAGATCTCATTCTTTTTGATGGTTGAGTACTATTCCAGTGTATATGTATATATACACCACATCTTCTTTATCCATTCATCTGTCAACAGACATCTGGGCTCTTTCCATAGTTTGGTCATTGTGGACATTGCTCCTGTACATACTAGGGTGCATGTGCTCCTTTGAATCACTATGTTTGCATCCTTTGGATAAATACTGAGTAGGGCAATGGCTGGGTCATAGGATATCTCTGCTTTTTGACTTTTTCAGGGAACTCTATACTACTTGCCTCTTCCCCCACCCCCTTGCTCATACGTGTAATAAAGAAACAAAACAAATGACTTTCCAAATAATTTTTGTACTTATTTTGATTGGGGCAAATTTAATTAATAAACATTAATAAAATTAATACTTAATAATTTTTAAAAATAAATGTCTATCTTTTAAAAAATTTCAAACTCTTTTTAAAGATTCCTCAGACACTTTACAAATGCTTTACAAAAAAAAGAAATAGAAGCCAATATAAACCTTCCTTGAGCCACAGGGCTGTGGGCATCCTGTCTCCGCACCAGCCCTTCAGGAAGATCGTGCATATGGTCAGAAAAAGCATGAAGTCAAAAGTCAAGCCAACCTGACTCAAACCACAGTTTCCACTCTTGCTGTCTTGCATCATCCACGATGAATATTTTAAGCTCGGTAAGCTTAAAAGTTAAACTGAGTAAGCCTCAGTTTGCTCATCTGTTAAGCAATGGCAAGATTTAAAAGTCATTAGAAGAATGAAAGACGATTCAGCTCTGGCACAAAGCAGGTAGGAGACATTCTATCAATACGAACTATTACTAACATGGTATGTAATATTTGCATGTTACATGATTGAATTATTCCATAACTGCAATTATACCCCTTTGCATCAGAGATGATCTCTGAAGGAAATAAAGAGATGTTCTTTCGAAGGAATCAATGGATACAGCAATAATAATTAAAAAATTAAAGAATTAATGGACAAATTGGGGTAGGGTACAGTACTTACTTATTTTCAGTGATTTAAAACAACTGTTTTATTATGCTCCTGTATTCTGTGAGTCAGGGACTCAGGCAGACCCTGGGGGAATGACTTGTCTCTATTCCACGATGTGCAGGGATTCAGCTAGACAGACTCAAAGGCTAGGGATGAGCGTTTGAGTGTTACTTGGCAGGAATAAAATTTAAAAAGTTATTTGCTCTAGTGCACGTAAGAGCTAAGGTGGTGTAAATGAGCAAGACAACTGATGGCTGCAAATAAAGATCAATAAAAAATTAAGAGAAATCTCTGAAAGGATAATATAACCTAAATGAAAAATAAGAGTTGATTTTTACAGAGAGTTTTAAGAACCTGGCTATTACAGAAAGTAGTATGTTTATTTGTGATTTGGGAAGAATATTTACTACCTTGGAAACAGTCACTTCGTATATCATGATAATACACTTTAATATACTTCATGTAGAAAACCAGGGAACAGGAAACCAGAGTGAGGTCACTCTCTTTGGAAATAGCTTGTGTGTAAGAACAACTACAATACTCATCTGGTTTGTCTAGGCATAATTTCTATGTCTGTGTCTAAACTCTAATTATCAAATAAATCTGCCCGCAGCTAGATGGTCACATTTTTAGCCATCAGTGGGGTGGCTGACTCATCGTGGTTCACAAGCATCAATTCTATAGGAAAAAAGAAATGGAAAAATACCCTGAGTTGTAAGCAATCAAAATGTGATCAAAATCTAACTTGGTTTGATTAAAAAGGAAAATCGACAGTAATTAACTTTTTCCTTTCTACTCTTCCCACAACAAAATAAGAGATAGTACAGAGAAGCAATTAAACGAAATCGCCTTTTGCCCCTGGCAAACCTTCCCACCAATGAACCTTCCCACCAATGAAATACTTAGCTCCGGATTTCTCACTTTCCCCCCTTTCTCATTCCAAAATTGCTGTGGTCTTTCCTTTAGAAACAAGGACTCTTTGGTTGACCCTAGACTTCTCAGACTCTTAATCTTTTATTTTATAAAAATTGTAAGACTGAACAGTAACAAGGCCATCATCCCTACTCAGTTAGGACCTTGGATAGGATTGGAAATGAGCCTATATCATGAATTGCAACAAACCTGCAAAGCCTCTGAGATGGGCTGAGTGTATCCATGACCACTGACCTCGCCTAGAATATGCTCTTGCAGGGAAATATCACAGGGAGAAAAGAGTCCCCAGACATAAATGTTTTAACACTTGTCGCAAAAACTCCAACATTCACCCTCCTTTCTGACTACGGTCAGACCTCAGAAGAAAACACACCCACCCTATTCCCATCTAGAAACAAATGTTGCATCATTTACCCAGAGACCCTGGGTCACAGAAGTGGCTCCACTTCAGCCAACAATACCATCTGACTGTACTACAGGCCTGGAGACCCGTGAAACAGAATTGTAACAACAAGCGGAAATGTTTCCACAAATGAAAAAAACCCTGTCCCTTTCAGAGTCTTCATGATCTCTCTCATGCATGTCTTCGCCATGTGGCAAAGACAGGGACAGCTAGGAAACCCCGGATGCCAGTAAAGCAAACACTGATGAGGTTCAAAGTATTTCCAGATACCCAAAATGCAAAGTGAGGCTCCATTAGGAGCTCGGGGCTGGGAAAACTGAGCCAAGGGAATAAGATGGAGAAGCACAGGAGACAGTGGGAGCACCACAGAATAAAGACAACCCCCCCCTCCCCCGCCCCGTGAGGTACCCTGCAGTCCTCTCCCAGGGATCGCAGGGGCCAGGGGTGCACAGGGAAGGGACAGAGAGCGCTCTTACTGTAGCACGCGGGAGTGGCTGAAATCTCTCAAATCTGAGTCCTCATACTCCGGAGTTCCGGTTCCCAACCCGCTGTCGCTCAGCATGCGCTTCCGTAGGGCGGGGTTCCACCAGTCGGACATTCTGGGAGAGAGCAGGGCACCAGGCGTTTAGATGTTCAAAGCCAGCACGGGACTTCCTCTGCTCTGTCTCAAGATGATTCTTGTGAGATGGGCAACTAATCTTTATTGGGTATTTGCTAGTTACGTCTTCACACTTACTCTTTAATTTTCTCAAGTATCATGAACTGTTTGTGTGCTTCTGCCCTCTACAGATGAGAAAACTGTCTTTCAAGATGAAGTAATTTTAGGGGCGCCTGGGGGGCTCAGTCCCTTAAGCATCTGCCCTGCGCTCAGGTCATGATCTCAGGGTCCTGGGATTAAGCCCGGCATTGGGCTCCCGGCTCAGCGGGGAATCCGCTTCTCCGGTTCAACAGGGAATCGGCTTCTCCGCATCACTCTCTGTATGTGCATGCTCTCTCACAAATAAGTAAATAAAATCTTTAAAAAAAGATTAAGTAATTTCAAATGTGATATAAATAAGAAGTAATGGAACCTGATATAGAAATGGAAATGAGGAAATAACAAAGCCCATTCATTTCACTGCTTTCCTGTCCTTGTTCATTTCCAGGAGGGGCAACTGATCAGAAGTAAGAAAGGGACTGATTGAAGTTCTAATGGATTTTCAAGTTACTTTGGGCTACTTCATTTTTGGAGCTAGGGCTAATAGAGGGTTAACCCAGGACAAAGCCATTTCTTTTGGCCTTTAGTTGATACAGAGAGAGGGCAAAGAGCAGCGTGAGTGTGGCAGAGCGGGTTTACTCTTTACCAGATGAAAGACAGCAGCCAAGATCAGGTTAGGCAAGGGGACAGCGAGACTCTAATGCCCACTGCTCCCGCAGGAGGACCCAGCATCTCACTTGCTTTCCCCACAGCGGAGAGGCTGGATTTGCAGACATGGACTGTGAAGACGGGCTTTTCCACTACCTTCTGGGACACCCAGGGATACCTATCTGAGGTTGCGAGCTCTGGCTTCCTCAGTGCAGCCATATACCTGCCCCATCCTGTCACTTCTGTCTTCTCTTGACTTGATGCATATCACTGAAATCAGCTGGCAGAGGTGAGAAATATTCAGAGATGGCAGCAATGGCCAAATTAGTGCCGAGGAGTAAACAGGCATAAGGTTACCTCAAGTGCACATGTCCACATATACATATAGACAAATATATACGTGTGTGTGTGTGTCTGTGTACACAATTTGCAAATGCTATTTGAATGCATGCTATTTGAGTGCACGTGTGTGTGCACTTTCCAGGGAAATCCTTATTCTAACTATTTGACCTTCATACACCAGTAAGACATTAAAGTTCATCAGAATTTCCAAGGGCAGAAATTTTCATTTTTTTACATTTCTGCCCTGTTGTTTCCCAAGTGCTTAGATTAGTAGCTGGCACCTAAAAAGTTCTCTAAATACATATTTTGGAATTGCTGACATAACCTAGAAAGCCTAATAATATTCTGGTGGTTCGATGTAGTGATTCAATGCATGGGCTTTAGCATAACACCTGGGTGGGAGCAGATGTCAATTCTGCCATTCATTTTCTGGGCAATACGGGCAGAGCTGAAGACCCCTCCGAGCCTCAGGACTGTTATGTGTGGATTTAGGGTAATACTGGTACCAGAGGTGCAGGGGCACTGCGACAGGAGAGGGACGACGACGATCGCTGTAATAAGATCACACTGAGTGAGCGTCTACCAAGTGCCAAGAACAATCCTAATAATTCACATGTATCAGTTCATTTAATTTTCAGACAATTCTCTGCGTCGGCTTCATTTCCATTCTACAGAGCAGGAAATAAGCCCAGAGCACTTCTGATGATTCGGTCACTATGAAAGGATGGTAGGGATATAAGAAAGGCATTTGGGACTGTCTGTGGCTCATAAGAAGTGCTTGATACGTCATAGTTATTATTATACCATCTATGTCTCAGGCTGCCTGGATATAGCAAAAAAGGAGGAGGAAGTGGGGGAAGGGAAAAGGAAAGTCAAAAACCACCTGTGCCCATTTTCCTTTGGGTAACACAAGCATTGTAGCTACATCTGCACAAATGCAAACACCAGTACTTTTTAGTTTGGTCAGAAGTGTGGCTGTGGCGGATAAAGAAGGCTCAGACATGGTACAAATCTTGGTGGAAAAGAGTAATTCTCTGCAGCCATTCAAAAGACAAGCAGAATGGAACCAGTTATCCTGCACGCTAATGAAACTCAGCAAAAAACCCCTGTATTTTAAGATAGCTCAACGTCCCTGGAAATGTCAAGGGAAAAGCCACGGCAGACACGGATGTCGCCCTGTGGTCAGCCTCCCTACCGCGTCACCAAAGAAGGGCTCGCTCACCCTGAGGCCTGCTCCACCACCAGGTCAGGCATTCCTGGAGGCGTCCCCGCCTGCTGTGACAACACCATATCTGGGTCCAGAATAAAAATCTCGTCTTGGGAAATCTCCATCACAAAGTGCAAATGTTCCTAAGGAAGAAAAAGAAGTCTGTCAGAGGATTCATAGGATTCTCAAGTCTATCATCTGATCAGGGACAAAACAAAGCATCCTTGGTCCTGAGGGGTAATGAAAGTCTATGACACATCAAAAGACCACAGTGTATTTTCAGAGGCCCAACCAGTGGTCATCCATCCCTGAAGCAGGAACACTTATTATCATTGGGCAGAAGCATTTTTTTTTTCTCATTATGGAACTCCAGGAAGTGGTGAGTTGTAAGCAACATAAATACGCACCTGGGCTCTCAAACTTGCTAACCAAAATAAACCTAAAAAGCCATAAAACGGAGCTAGGAAGTAGTAAAAGTGGCAGTGTGCAAGAAAATTTAGAGTGCAGGCTGGTGATAACATCTATAGGCCTAGTTATTTTCTGGGCCTCAATTCCAAGGTCAAATCTTGAGTCCACAAATCACAAGATGTGTGAAGACAAATAACAAAACTTCATAACTTAGGCTATGAGTACCATTCTGGAATTGGTACATGTTTTAGGGTTCACACTAGAAAAATGTACAAGATTAGCTACGAATACAGTCTATTGATTTGGCAATTTTTCACTTTTATAAATAGGCTCAAGAAGGCTTACCTGAGATCTGTCTATTCGGTAAAAGCGATCAGCAGAAGTTGCTAGAAAAAAAAAAAGTATACTGCATTCAGAGTCCTGTGATCTGGCGCCCAATTTGCAACTTTCTCTCCTATTACGCCATTCAAAATCGTTACATTCCAGTCCTGCTGGCCTGCTGGCCAGTTTCTAAATTTAGAAAAACCCAGAACTTGCATGTCCCCTGCAGCTATGACCGAGCTTAGAAAGCCCTTCCCTATTCCATCTCCCGAACCAAATCTCCCCCGTCTCTTAAGGACCAACTTAAATGCTTCCTCCTCTGAGAAACATTCTTCTGTCCCATCTTCCCTACTCCAGACAGAATTCATTGCTCCTATCTTTGCATATTTGCATTTTGTCTATACTTCTTTAGACACTCTCTTCATAAATAACCAGGAGACAGTTTGAAGGTCTGTGTTTCTTTTACTCTTTTATGTCTCCAGACATTAGCACAGGACCTTAAACAGAGCTGGGACTTAGTATGTATTTATTAAGTAAATAAATCTGGGGGGAGGGGGAGGTAACCTGTAGGTAGCTAGACTTCCCAAGGAAGCGATTCTCATTTTGAAAAAAAAAAAAAAAAAAAAGAAAAGAAAAAAAGCTTGAAGATACAGAGCCAAGGACCACATCTGGTATTGAAAGATTCATTTCACTTCAAGACTGAATCCCTAAGCCATGTCTGAAGAAAGCCAAAACTGTAAAAATTATTACTTAGGCATTCCTAAAAGGGGCTGGGTTGCGTCTGTGGTTTGGGGAAGAAAATTGCAAACTTTGGGTTTGTAGACACTGTTCGATTATTCTTAATACTCGAAAGAATTATGTTTCTCCTCACTTAAATCTACCTAACAGACTCCAAATATTATAAATAGATTTTCTACAAAGTACATAGTCCTAAAGGGAGTAACTCAAGATACAAATAATCATTCAAAAATCATAAATATTTAATGAGTAGCTTCTCTCCAAAGGAAATGAGCTGAGAAACAAGACAATCACAGTCCCTCCTCACTAAAAGCAACAGGGGAATAAAGTCTGTCTCAGAAGGACCTATTCTACTTTGGTTCTTTTTAACCATAAATGTGATCACCTTTTGAAGGTTTTTATATCTATAGAATATAATTAATGTCACACTTGTAATTTCATCTAAGAATGTATATAGAACAGACGATATATAGAACAATTCATATAAATTTCTAAAACTTTTTCAAATATAAGTTGTTTCCCTGGGAATTCAGGAAAAAAAACACATGATTGTGTTTCTCATCGCGAGGGAATAAAGGAGCTGGAGGAAAGTAGTGTAAATTACCTTCAGAGGTAGGCGAGGAGCTATTAATGAAGATCTAGGTCATGATTCACGTGGGTTAGATCTGATATAAATACAATTGTTCATCTTCATAGTACTGTTACCACACTCAAACATCCTGTCGCCCTCTTGCCCACATTCATGTCCTCTCAGATGCATCCCAGATCGACCAAAGAAATGGTTACAGTGAAAACCACATGTCCACATACTAGGTAGTTGATACACTGGGCAGTAGATAAGGAGGTGTTTTGCAACATGGTAGAAAAACTGGATTAGGCAGCATCTAGGGAGTGAGAGGTACTTGCAGTGGAAAATGAACCCATGAACCAATCAGAAAATAACTGAAATCACCATCACACAGAGCCACATGAGGAGTTTCTACATAATCCCTTGGAAAACCAGGGTCCACTCCATTCTGTCTATCAGTGCCTTGCCCTGCTGTTTCTGCAATCCCCACCGCTCCATGAAATAGAGAAACACTCACCGTCTAGAAAGCACCACCGTGGTGAGAGTCTCTGAGCTGAGAGTGCCCTGGGGAAGGAGGTCTCGTGGTCCTGGAAAGAGAGAACGTTACATCCTCCTGACTCCATTTGAATGACCTGAGGGATCTGACCTCAGTGTACTCTATCGACTACTTCTACGAGTGAGCATCCCTTCCTAAACTGAGCATCGGTGAGAGGCCAAAACATATTTCTACTAGAAAGAGAGGCTGTGCTTCAAATTACTTCACATAGAAACTTCTAAAACAACTCCTACGGAGAATTTCCAGGAAGTTTTCAACTCTTTTATTAAGTATGCATAAATGATATAAATGGGGACATTTACCTGGTTTGGGAATTTCTTTGCTTTTGTGAAGCTGAGGAACTAGGGGCAGCTGGCTGTCATTTACACTTTGGTTCCCCACGTAAGTATAAGGAAGGCACAACATGGAGAGGAGTTGAGGCTCATCTCCTGGCCGACATGGACGCATAGTGTCTAAGAAACACAAGAGGCCATCCATCTACAAGGTCAAGTCCCCTTAACTAGTGTATCATCTGTGGCAAATTGTCTGCACGAAAGCAAAGTAAATCAGCATCATATGGTGAGGCCACCATTACCCCAACCTTATCCACTGAACCTGACTCCAGAGCAGCGGACAAGGAGGAAGAATGTTCTGCCAGGCTGGCTGATGACAAAATCGCCTGGCCAACATGGACTTAACGAGCGATACACTCATCTGCCTTAGCATTCTCTAGCTTTCTAGCTTCTAAGATGCCCCATCCTCCCTCCCTCTCATGTGTGATCTCAAGGCCATCTGCCAGCCTTCATTGTCTCTCCTTCAGCCTTAGATAAAAAGGGTTCTTTCCTGTTCAAAGCTGACCACTTCATCTAGTCTCCAGATTACCCTCTTCTTTTCTTTTCTTTTTCCTTCCTTCCTTCCATCCTTCCTTCCTTCTTGTTTTTATATCTTTTTATATCTATATTTTTATATCTTTATTTCTGCATTCTTACTAAAATCTTCTTCCCTACCCAGAAATTCATTAATGTTTCTACTTTCTCCCTCTCTCTAAAACGAATTCCCCTCGGTTGATCCTGTTACATCTTCTGAAAATTAATTTCTCCTTCCTTGCTCTGATAAACTTCCGAAGCATGCCTTTAGTATCTCCTCTCTCCAACCACCCCTTAGCCGTTTTGGCCCGGCCTCTAGAAGCCTGGTTTCTGATGCTTCATTCTTCAAAAGCTGCCCTTTGGAAGGACTAGCATCCTTCCTGATTGAATACTACTCCCAGTTCCCAACCTTTCCAGAAGTCTCTGAACCTTTAATTTCTTAGTGGAATTAAGGCCACATCACAGAAGAACAGACTAGGGAACAAGCAGATTGAAAGTAGAAGGGATTATCTGTTTGTAATTCCAAACTTTCAAAAGCTAAACATCTCCCCTAAGAGAAACTGTCCATGATAACTAAAAAAGTAAATAAAAAGAACATTCTCGTTTACAATACAAGACTTGGAGCATTCTAGCCCTGGCTTATAATGAAATGGACATCGTTGACAGAAATAGGACAAATGAGGAGAGACGCTAGGTCTCTGTGGGGAAGGCTGTGGGAGTTTGACCCATATTAGGGATCTGAGATGTTCTCATACACAGAACATCCCTGGAGTGCAGCTGGGTGTGTACGGGGGGCAGACGAGGAAGGAGACAGGAATAACATGGGACAAACAATAAGAGAACTAATCTGCAGTTGCATGGACTTTTTGGGGTTTTGTCCACCTTCCCCGATGCCTCACTTGCTCCTCCGGCAAAGCCTATGCTTAGATCAGTGGTACTCAAAGTGTGAACCGTGGCACCGCAGCATCAGCGGGGACCTTGTTAGAAATACAAATTCCCAGGTGCCACCCAAGTTTATAGAAGGCCGGGGATGGAACCCAGTAATCTTTCAGGTGAAAGTGATGTATGCCAGAGGTTTAAAAGCATGGGCTTAACAAGAGGGATCCATTTTATTATTAGAAACCTTGACTACATGGAATTTTTAATACGAATGGATTCTGCAAATTAAATAATTGAGAGAGAAAAACCTGGTCTCAGGTCTGGCACCAAAATTTTATATTTACACGCATAGAATTGATAGAGTCATGGATAGACAGATAAACATATACCTCTATGGAGGTATATGGAGCTGTGGACACAGATGTTTCTCTCTTTTCTAAACCGGCTTTGCCACTCTGCTGGTTGCACTACATAAAATCATGACATGTGCTCAGTACCGATTTGTATCAAAATCATGTTTAACATTTTGAGAAGTACATTTTGACATGTGATAAATTGTTTTTAGGAAACTTAAGGTTCTTACTGCATTTTTTATAAAACATGTAAAGTCACCAACATGTCAGTTTTGTGTCAAATGTAGTAAGTCAAGAAATTTAGATGCGATTTGAAATATTTCGTGCCAACTATGAAAGCTACTAAATAAAAATAGTAAGCAGAAACGTGGCTGCCTTCTCTAGAAATAAGGACGGCGTAGACACCAAGGGCAGTTTTTGAAATTTGATGTCAAATGTGCTACGGAGAGCCCCATACAAAAAATCAAATTTTCCCAGGTAAAAATCTACTCTGAAAGCCTGCAGAAATGCTTAATTTCTCATTTTAAAAACAGAAAGATGAATAATGTTATTTCTGGAGTATTCAAATTAGAGAATATTGGATATTATTTCATCTCATTTAATAAAATGCAGATTGAAAAAAATAAATAAAACAGAGATTGATACACTCCCTCAGCCACCGCTTACCACAGGCAGACAAAATACTAGTGGCCTAACTGTATACGTTTTAATGCATGAGTGTCTGTGTGTCACGAGAGTCTGATGCCTGTGCCTATTTATCTTGTGTATTTTCTATTCACTTGTTTTCTCTACACCTTCATTCACAGGCGTTTGCTATAACTTAACTTCCTTAAAGAGGTTTTATTTAAAGAGAATGTTACCAGTTTGTGAAAACGCATTGTGGCTGCGAAAGAATAGAGACCTCTGAAACACTTCAAATAGGTTTAAGGGGATCCTCAAGGAAGTCCAACGAGCCTTAGCTCCCTGAAATTTTATGCTAAATTCAGTGTGTCTATGTGCAGGTGTGTGTGTCACTGCTTTCCACAGCTTATCGAAGTGATCTGGAATCCCAAGACGCGTCTACGGCCATACCACCCTGAACGTGCCCGATCTCGTCTGATCTCGGAAGCTAAGCAGGGTCGGGCCTGGTTAGTACTTGGATGGAATCCCAAGACACTCATGAGAAAAAATGTCATTAAAAAATAATTGAACACTTTTTTGGTCACCTGCAGATCAACCCAGAGTCTAGGAGATGATTCCAACTGTGCAAGGAAGGTCCTAACTTCTCCAGTGTAGCTCCTCTGAGCTAGGTTTGCACCTTCTCCCTCCTTTTACGGAGCTCCTTGAGCCTTGTTCATAAAAAAAAAAATCACCATTTCTTAAAAAGAGAATTATTATTATAATAAAATCCTATGTTTTTGAGGAGCTGGGTGGCTTAGTTGGTTAGGCATCTGTCTTTGGCTTAGATCATGATCTTGCGGTCCTGGGATTGAGCCCTGTGTTGGGCTCCCCACTTAGTAGGGAGTCTGTTTCTTCTTCTCCGTCTGCCCCTTGTGTGCGTGCTCTCTCTCTCAAATAAATAAATAAATATATATGTATATATATATATATATATATTTAGAAAAGTATTTGAATTCCAAAGTAAAAATGCAGTTATTACCTACCCCAACCTGGGAAGGATTTATAATGCAATGCAATTAAACTACTTATTTCCAAATTTTCAAAACCTCGATGAGATACCATGTCACACCAGTCAGAATGGTTAAAATCAACGAGTCAGGAAATGACAGATGTTGGCAAGGATGCGGAGAAAGGGGAACCCTCCTACACTGTTGGTGGGAATGCAAGCTGGTGCAGCCACTCTGGAAAACTGTGGAGGTGCCTCAGAAAGTTGAAAATAGAGCTACCCTATGACCCAGCAATCGCACTACTGGGTATTTATCCCAAAGATACAGATGTAGTGATCCAATGTGGCACATGCACCCGAATGTTTATAGCAACAATGTCCATAATAGCCAAACTATGGAAAGAACCTAGAGGTCCATCAACAGATGAATGGATAAAGAAGATGTCATATATATATATATATATATATATATATATATATATATACACACACACACACACACACACACACACACACACACACCATGGAATATATGCAGCCATCAAAAACGAAATCTTGCCATGTGCAATAACATGGATGACACTAGAGGGAATTATGCTGAGCGAAATAAGCCAGAGAAAGACAAGTATCATATGATCTCACCGATATGAAGAATTTGAGAAATAAGACAGAGGGTTATAGGGCAAGGGAGGGAAAGATGAGACAAGATGAAACAGAGAGGGAGACAAACCATAAGACTCTTAATCTCAGGAAAGAAACTGAGGGCTGCTGGAGGGCAGGGGGGTAGGAGGAATGGGGTGGCTGGGTGATGGACACTGGGAAGGGTGCCACGGAGGGTGCTGTGAAGTGTGTAAGACTGATGACACACAGACCCGCACCCCTGAAACAGATAATACATTATGTGTTAATTAAGAAAAAAAATAGAATGCCCTGTGGAAGTCATGTGAGTTAGAATGTTTAGTTTTACCTAAGGC